>NC_092425.1:4225347-4525347 GCF_036169615.1 Heliangelus exortis
GGGAAAAAAAAAAAAAAAAAAAAAAAAAAAAAAAAAAAAAAAAAAAAAAAAAAAAAAGGAAAAAAAGAAAGAAAAAGAAAAAAAGGCCGGCGGTGCGAAAATCTGTAGCCTCGGGGGCTAGCCAGCAACCCCTTTCATTTCAAGCACTTATTGATTTGCTGTTGTCATCTTTGGCGACGCAGAAGGACACTTGAAAGAATTTCTGATGGGGCTCTGATCTGAGAAACGAGGTGACCTGACCGGGCTCTCACCAAATTCTTAATTACCACATCAACTGCCTTAAAAAAAAAAAAGAAAAAAAAAAAAAAAAAGAAAAGAAAAAAAAAAAAAAAAGAGGGAGGGGGTAGGGGGAAAAAACCACGAGGGGGGAATCTTTGACAGCAACGGAGTTTGCTCATCTGAACTTTTTTAACCACTCAAACTCTTCTTGTCTCCTGCTCCCCCTCGCTGCAATCGCAACCCAGTATTCAGAACCCCCTCCTCCCTGCTCCCCGCTCCGCCCGCCCCAGACTCCACTCCCCGCAGCCCCAAGCTCTCTGTCCCCCGGCACAGCTGCGGCCGGCGACATGAAATCACAGCTCCTGCCCCACGGCTGAGGCTTAGTGCACCCCCCGAACCCCCCCATTCCTTCTCCGGACCGAGGGCAGGTTTGGGGAGCATCCCTCAGGGGCTGGGAAAGCGAGTCTGGGAAAGGAGCTGCAAAAAAACAAACAAAAAAACCCCAAACCAAAACGCCCAAACGAAACAAAAAGCATTTCAAATGCAGCAGATAGCAGAGGAGAAGGGGAGAGGGGTCAGGATGAGGGGTGTGTGTATGTGTGAGTGTGTACGTGTGTTACAGACATGCCAGCCTGTGACTTTTCTGTAGCCAGCTGTTTGAGGGTCATCAAAACTTGGGAGCAGGGGAGCCAAAAGGAAAATTCAAACCAGGAAATCAACACGAGAAGCCTATTGTTGAAGGCACTGGAAGGCAGAGTTTGGTGTTGCTTGTGCACAGGCGTACAGGACTGACAAATGACAACAGTGCTCTTGGCTGAAAAGAAATAAGCTGCCTTTGTCCCATATGGTGCATGCACACATGTACATTCCTTCTTCCTGCTCTGGATGCTCTAAGACAAAGCAAATCATCCTTTGTGGGCACTGTCTTCCCTCAGCCCTTTCTATTTCTAATTTCTTACACGCACTTACCTCCCCTTATGGATGGTCACTCCTCATTTTAGTATCAGAAAGCTGAAGGACAGGATTAGCACCTATTTTGGCATCTGATTCTGTCTATCTCACAGCAGTGGCCAAACCCAGGCTGCAAATGCCCAGCAGGCTTTTGTTTATCATTATGTACCCTTGTTATATTTGAAGGGGCACTGTTCTTTCCAAGCAAATACCAGTCTCACCAGTTCATGACTCCTTCTCAAGCATGGATGACAACATCCCTGCTTGGGTGTGCCACCCCTCTCTGATTTTCTGTAGTCTGGCTGCTCAGCTATGGCAACCAGGACTGTCTGGTTATACCTGAGTTGTACACTGTCTGCTGAGCCTTAGCTCCTCAAAATCTGGTTTGTAGGGTGGCAACACTTATCAATAAGGATTAGATGGCCTAGCACTCGTTTTCAAGCCTCATTGTATGGCTTCAGTCATTTGTGACAGGACTTTTCAGCCCATGGCTTGCTCATATCCTGTGTCCAGCACAGTATACTTAACATGTCTATCTTCTCCCTACATGCCTTATGCTTTGCAATACTATCACTGGATTTCCTTCCCTGCAGTGTCATGTTGTAGCAAAGGGAATGAAAGAAACCACTTCTTATTTTCTTACAGGAGCTGAATTCAAATTTGGGGGATTTGGGAGCTTAGCAAAGAAACCCTAGAAGGGGGAAGCCATTTTGACATGGCTTCTGTGTCGCTTTGAAGACCTTTTCCAAGCTTGCAGAAACCAGGATCTCTGTGTAGTTGTTTAATTCATTTTCATCCGTACTTGGTAAAATTAGCCCTCCTGGTAAGTGCTGGAGGTGTAGGCTGAAGGGGATGTCACATTTTTCAAAAAACAGGTACGGCACAACAGTGCTGCCAGTGTTGGAGTGTCACAGCCTCCTGACTGCTCTTGTCTGGAATGCAGGCAGGTGTCACACCTCCTGTCCATTGTGGCGCGGGGGGACCCATCCCTCACACCGTGAGTACTGGCAGTGTTTGTGCTCACCCTCTTCAGGGAGCCTCTGTCATGCTCGTCAAATGACTGTTTCTCCGATGTCTCACTTGCTTCCAGTCCATCCCTCACGTTACAAAACGCTCCACTTACACTGCACATGAGTGGTCTCTGACTGGCCTCTGAATGTTTCTGAAGGAGAAGAGGGGAGAAATGATGCTAGAATGACCCCGAGTTATTTGTATATTGGGGTTTTGTTACAAAAGAGAGTACTTCTTTTTCTGTTTTATTTGTTGGGCATGAGGTAATTGTGAGGGCGCTTAATGAAAAATAGGATGTAAATGTGCATTACTGAGGCTTTCACACATTTTTTAGTTACCCAGTGCAATGATTTGCAATCTATTCCTGGGTTTCAGTATCTCTGCTGTCCTACACACACTGCTGAGAAAGATACCCTCAGTAAGTACCCACCTGTGCCTGATCTCACATCATTCCTTACAGCAAACCATTTACTTTTCTTCCTGCTTTCTCTTGGCTGTCCCTGCCACAGTGGGGGTCACCCATGCTTCACAGCCCCTTGTTACCACAGAGGACCAGAGCTCACCTCCCACCCTGTGATTGCCATTTTAATTTGTGGTTAGAAGGTTTGGGAAGGGGTGCTGTGTGTGCTTTGAAGTTTTGGGGGTAGGTTTTGGGGTGCAACAGTCAGATTTGGGCACTTTTTTGGGGCTGCTCCCCTATGAGGCCTTCAGAGGCGGCTGAAACAGGTTGGGACTGGCCCTGGAAGACTCACAGTTACCTCAGCAGCCTCACTGCCATTTCCAGGCCTCCTCACCCGGTGCTGGGACATGCACAAAACACATCCAGGAGTGTGAGGTACCATGAACCCCGATTCCTGCTAGTGGGGTGAGGAGAATGAGGGGGGAATTCCATCCGTCCTGACAAGGACCCGCTCCTGGGATGAGGGGACACTCGCCACCGCCTTCATCTGTGACAAGAGGAGATGGGATGTGTCCCATCTTGACACGTGCCAAGACAGGTTGCAGTGCTCAAGGAGCTGGCTGAAATCAAGGGAAATAAGAGTTTAAAAATAAGAGTTGAAAGAGGCCCAGGTGATGGCTGAGAAACCTCTCACTGTGAGGAAAATTTCCAGGCCCAACACCCGTGCCCTCTGGGAAGGCCTCATCCGCCTGGTGATATCCACTTAATTGTGCTTCCTCCACCTCAGAGGAGCTGCCAGGAGGTAAAGATGGCTAATCAGGCCTTGTCTCAGCTTTGGAAAGTCTCTGTGCTTTGGAAAAGTTAAAGACTTAACAGCATCTGGAGAAATCACTCGAGGAAGGGCAAAGGCAGCAGCACCCAGTGGATTGTTCATCAGGGAGCATGGCCAAGCTCTTGTTCATTGTAATACACCCTGTTTTCAAAGCATTGAATCCTTATTAGACACTGCTTTAAGAAAGTGTTTCACCTGGAAATATTATGGTAAATTTCTTCACCAGTTGAAGGCTGCTTCCCTACTTTATTTCACCCCCTCAACTTTCACTGCTTTTATATGAAGTTGTTCTGACATTCCCCATTAGAAAAAATGTTGAATGCTATTAGAAAAATATTTGTTCTACTGGAATTTATGATGTGACCTGCTATTCAAATTTACAGTTTGATGTGGAAGTTTATGGTTTAATGTGGAAGATTAGGAAAAATGGCTCTTGATGACATCGTGGAAATCATGAAAAGCCATACTTTCAGGTATGTTTGTACAGCTTATTGAAAAGTGTTTGGAAGCAAAAAAACCACACAACCCAAACCCTAAACTAAACCACAAGTTTATAGGTGCACTGTACAAATGTCTTAATTTCCCACAGGCAGAAGAGACACTGACTTTGAGGTTCCTTGAAGAGGAAAGGTATTTAGTGCTTCTTTTGGTAGTCATGAGAAAAAGAGTGTGTTCAGAGTGCCCAAACCACTCCAGTGGACAAAAAAGGAGAAGACGCTATAAGCAAGTTTCTTTTCCAGATTTTTCTCCTTTTGGGAGCCTTGCTTTCAGGGGAGCAGAGTGCGCACTGGTTCTGCTGGAACTGCACTTCTGCATGGCTTGGTGCAGCAAGGAGCAGGCTTTTTTCACTTTCTTTTTTTTTCACTTTTGCTGGTGGTGTTGATACAATCTTAGGAGGACAACATTAACACATAAACCAGTTCTTTATACAGCTGGGATATCCCAGCCCCATCAATCCTTTACAGTCTGTGCTCCATGGACTATCGTGGAATGCACCTTTATGGAGTCGCTCGTGGTAACTACAGCTATTGATCTCATGACTGAACTCTTTCCACACAAGCATATCTCACTTTCTCTTTCTTCTGTCTACTGGCATTATTTTGCAGACTTTTATCATCCTGGGCAAGATTTGTTCATGCCAGAATTTCTGGGAATAAGAGCCATGCTGCCTTCCTCTGTTTAGCGTCACACTATTTAAACGAATGTATTCCCCATATACCCTTTGAGGAAAAAAGAAAGAGGTCTTTTAAGAACATTTTGCAGCTGATTTCTCCATCTGCCTGCTACTGAGCAGCTATAACTGATTCTGATTGTTGTTTTCCCTCCTGATTTCTGAGACCAAACATCTTCATGCAGGCCATTTGTCTTTAACTTACTTTCCCTTTTGTCTCAGAGCACTGGGAGCACAAATGCCCATGAACACTTTGTGTCAGACACCTTGCCATGAAACGAAAATGTAAATTAAAGCAGGGAGGCTCAGAAAACACTGTGTAATAAGAACAGTCAGGAAGTTATTTCTGTCTTCTCAAATTTTAAAAGCTACTGAACATACCTGTGATTATAAGTGAGCTGTAGGTCAACAAAAATGGCTGTTAGTGCTTTCATTATAATCTCAATTGTTGGGAGTTTACATAGCACAAACATTTGCTTTGTGGTGGAAATACAGCATGTAAGCCTTTTGATCTGCAAGCAGTGAAAAAAAAAAAACCCCCACAACTTTTTTGCTTTGTTTTCATTCCCTCCAAATACACTTTACGAACTGGGTTACAGCAGGAGAGATCTGATGTTTGAGCTATAAAACATGGCATGAATATAGATGACATTAGCCACTCCCACTTTGCTTGGTCTGGAAGAAAAATCCTCTTAAAAGGCACGATAAGATCTTTTCTAAGAGTGCTCAGTAGCAGACTGCACTGTCACTGCAAAGAGACAAGGAGCCTGAAATATGGGCTTTGCCTCATACATAGCCCTGCAATGAGTAGCAAGCAGAGATGCTCTCTCTGCTGCTCTGAGACCCATGAGAGGGCAGAGAGAGGCTCTAAGTATGGTGAGCATGAAAACATTTTGAGATTCTTCAGTTCACACAGGAAAAGGGAGCCAGGAAAAGTCTTGAGTTGCTTTTATTTTCTTTTTTTTTCAGTAAAAAAGGATCCACTTCTCCCACAGAAAAGAAAGGCAGCCCACTTGTGGCTTCTCCAGGCCTTCCCCCCCCAAAAAAAAAAAAAATCAGCAATGAAATGCTGAACAGCTGGGCTCTTTCTTGGCACTTCACAGGCAGGGGATGAGAGAAAAAGATTTCCAGATACAAAAGCAGGAGCCACAGCTGCTGCTATGGCAGAAGTTTTCCTGGGAATAAACAGGTAGGGAGCTCTGCATGGCAGGGACAGGCTGGAATAGCAGCAGTAGGCACAGAAGCAGCCACAATGGACAACAGCATCACTGCTGCCAAAATCTGGCACTGTCTGGTACCCAAAAAGGCCAGGCAATGTGAGCTCACATGCAGTGGAGGCTGCTGCTGCCCAGTCTGTATTAGATGACAGGCTGTTTCTTTAGAAAAACCTGTCTGTGGTTTTTCCTAATTGGCTGGAACACAATGAAACACAACACTTTCCACTTTTGGGCTGTTTGTCATGCCTGCTGAGCTGTGGTACAAGCAGCAAGTAAGCCTGTATCTGCAGCTGACAGGACAGTAGAACAGGAAGGCATCTTTAGGTTGTTTAGGAATTCCTTAAGTTCTTTTTGTGCTTGACTTGGAAGGATGAAATAGGGAGTTGATTGCAATTTTCCTATTCCAGTAACCTGCCAGAGGACTTAGTTTTTGAGACTTGGTTCTCTGATCTCTTCCTAGCTAGCTCACATCAGCTCTCCAGACTGTTGGTCTCACAAGCTTATTCCAGCTTGACTGGGGATCTTTGTACACAGTTTATGTGAGGATTAGAATTTAGCTTTATGCATTTTCCTAGAGATACAGAAAACTCAACCCAGTGCATAACCTCACTGGAAGTGCTAGGTATTGCTGAAAAAACAGATGTACACTGAAACTTCTCCAGGTTAGAGACTCTTTTGACATGTAATTTTTTTGATAGAGGAAAAATATTACTCCCTTCTCTTCTTCTGATAAGTTCCTGGCTTATCAAATGTTACTAGAATGCTTCAAAGGAAAAAAAGTGCTGTCTTTCAAGTTAAAATCTAGTGTTGCTACAGGCAACTAAAAAATACTGGCCTTAGAACAGGCAGCACAAGGGAACTGGGAGTATGAGAGGAGGACACACCCAGGAGTGATCAACAGCACAATTTCCAGAACTCTGAACACCTGCTGATCCCACCCAGGTGTTGGCACTTTAGATAACAGCCCGAAGACTATTTCTGTTGGGGTTGAGGGCCTGCTCATTTGGGGAAAGTGAGGATTTGGATATGTTTTGTTCCATGTAGTAGCTTTGTTTTACAAACTGGAGGAGATCAAGTTATTCTTGTTGGTGGGATACCAGTTGTGTGTTCTGACCAACTAATGGAACAAGATGGGAATTAGGAAGAACCCAAGTGCTCAAGGAGTTTACCAGGCTGACCTACAGTCACGAGGAGTCTAACTGTGAGTAAAGAAGATCTAACAATATTTTTCTCCTAAGCATAAAATTTCTGCTTTTTAATAGTCTTGCAGCCTCCCTCAGTCTTAGACTTGTTGTGACTTTGAATTTCCTGTTCAGGGCCATTGTTTCATTATTTCTGTATCTGACTTAAATTTTTAAGGGAAGGTTTTTATGTTGCTTTTCTTTTTGCTTTTTGTTCTTCCTGATGCTGTTTTTCTTGGAGCAAGAAAGGAAAGCAAACTTTCTGTTCCCCTCCTTTCTGGCTTTATTTTTAGGGTCTCCACTACTGTACTGAGTGCATCCAAATTGCTGCACCTCTGACTTGCTGCTGCTAATATTTTGAATACTTTCCTGTTGTATCCCAGTCTTAAATGTGGCACTTCACTGTCCTCTTCCTAAAGTTTAGAGCGGTGACGTAGGAGATGATGATTTTGGGCAAAGTAAATCTGAATTTTAATGTATTGGGGAACTTTAAGCTTATATTAGGAGGCTAGCATTTAAAAGATCTCTGTTAAATCTTGCACTTCTAAATCATTGAGATGTTATATTTATTAGCATCGTTGTACAATAGTTTTGGTTCCAAGTATTTTACGAATATTTTTTTTGAGATTAATGCCCATCTGCAAGTCTTGCTGAATAAAAGAGACATTGTGCTAATTCAACACAAGGTGTTTGAAAATAATTTCATTTAGGGTGTAGGCTAGAATATAAATTTGGCATCTGGAGGTTACTGCATCTTTGGGGATTTGTTAAATTCGCCTGTAATGCAGTTATTAAAATATACCCTTCAGTTCTGTAAACAGTCTGACCTGAGGGAAAGCAGGAAAATATAATAATAATAGATTGTGAGGTGTCAAAATTGGTGTTCAGGTGCTTAACTTCTGGAACTGACATTGCTGATACAATCTGTAGGTACGTTTGATGCTCAGTACTCTTATTAGCATTAATAAAATAAAGGATATGGAGTAGCACAATTATAAAATAACTATTCTTTTACTTTGCTGTCCTAGCTGACATTTACATGTAAAAGTGTCAGAGGTCAATGTTGTCTTTTATCTGCAAAGTAGAAATTTTTTTTTTTTTTTTTTTTTTTTTTTTGCAAGACTGCAGCTGTGAACTATCTAACTAGAAGAGAATTAAAGTGATTTGGAGGCAAAATTCATCTTAACTCTGATTTTCACAGCTCTCAACCCATTTCTGCACCCACTTTACTTTTGTCCTTGTCTATATGGCAGATATTAGGAAGATTTGGGGGTAGGAGGAAATGGGTATATTTAGATTTCAGTCACTACTTAAGATCTAGCAGCACACTGTGACTTCTCTATCCTTGTTAGAAATCTCAGATGGTTTCTGGTGTTCCAAGGCTGAGTTGCTTTTGTTCACGTGCCAATAGAAGCCATCAACTATTCAGCAAAACCAGGATACTTTCAGTTCCCTGCCTGAAGTCTGCCATACACTTTCAGCATGTTCTTGTCTATCTTAAAAAAGTTCACAGCTGGTTAATTGAGCTGCATGGAAAGGCTTTTTTTCTCTTTCAAGATGCAGGTGGTGCTAACGAGTGACACAGCAGCTGGGGAAGATGAGAATGGTGAGATGCAAAAGAGCAAAATGTTAAACAAAAGCCCCAGAATGCCAGGTTTGGAGGTTTCTGTAAGCTGTGGCTCAAAATCTGAGATGGACTTCTGTTTCCTCTTCTGAATTTCCTTTGGGTATCATATTGTGACTACAGCAGTGATGTCTCCTCTTGCTCCACCTCCATGGTATTTAAATATTTGATTTCATAGTTCTAGATGTAGTTTTCTTTGGAGGTTCTCCCCTGCTCTTCCCCAAAGCCAAGGTGGCAGCGGTGGCGTTTTGAGGTGGGTTTTTTTTTTTTTTTGGTTGTGTTGTGTGTTTTTTTTAACTTATAAGTACTACCTACAGATATTGTATTTTGGTGACAGTTTTCTGTCATCTTGTGAGTGTTTTAAAAAAGCATACACAGGCAAGAAATAGTAGTTAATAGTAGAATAGTAGCTAATAGTAGAAAATAGTAGTTAATGGCTTAGTTTCTTGACCAGGTCAAGGGTTCATTTCCTTTTGTTGTTTTGTGTCATCAGAGAAAGTACACTAACTTCATTTTGAGCTTGCTATTTTTTTTATTTTTTTTTTTTCCTAGACATGTTGGGCTGCATAGCTCAATGTAACAAATTACTCTATGTGCTTTAGTTTCAAGTTTTTCATGTAGAATCCAAGTTTTAGCATCAGGATTCAATTAAACAATAGTTTGATTTGACTGAAAAATTAATGGTCCAGAACAGAAACCTTATTTTTTTGAAGTTCTTATTTTCAGTACTTCTGTTTTAAATAAAAATCTGGACTGGGCCCAGTAACATAAAGCTACATGTTCTCTCATCAGATAAACATAATGATTAAATTTAACAGTGATTGTTTGGTTATTGCTCCTTTTGACTGCATAGGTATCTTTCTGAATTCATAAAAGTAATTCCCTGGTTACAAGTGGCACAACACTGACTTGCTGTGAAAAGCTTCTTGCTACTGTCTGTTGCCCTTTTCAGGAAATAAAGATTTGCCAAGCACAAATCATGGTCTATAATTATATGTCATCTTCAGTGACAGCTTGAACATTCAACTCCTGTTTACGCTTGAATTGGACATATTGATTTTTCATTTTAATGATAAACAGATTGGCATGTAGTACATTTGATGATACATCTGCTTAAAATGTGTTAAGATCACTGAATGAAAAAAAAATTGCAATGTAGGCTAGTGGAGTAATTCAGGCCAAACATAGATTCAGGATGCATGCTCTACTCTAAGTATTTCACACCAAAAGAAAGTGCAGTTCTTTTAATCTGGTATCCACACATGCATATTTATAATTTGCTTTTGTGGTTTGCTTTCAGTCTGTCTTTTGGCCAGAAGAGACTTTGCATCAAAGGATACTGAGAGTATTAACAAACAAACAAACCCATGTGGCTTTGCTTGAGTTTTGGTTTTGAATTTTTATTTTTTCTCAGTCTACTGCAAGTTGAAATGGAAATTGGCCAAAGTGTGCAGTTTAACCTCTTGTTACCTGTGCATTCCCTCTCAAGTGGTTTTATATTTGGTGATGTTCTATAGAACAATATATATACATGTTAACATGTCAGGGGAACATGTACTGACTGTATTATTAATCTCTTTATCCAAAAGCAACATTTTAGTAGATGAAGGCCTCCAGGAGTACTTTAATTTTGCTGACAGTAATGAGGTTTACTTAACTCTTTAAGATTTCTTTAGAGTGTAAAGATAGATCTTAAACCAAATTTGAGTTATTAAAATTTTCTTGTGGACTTGCATGGGAAACTGAGCACTCAGCTTTATTAAATACTATCTAAATGGTACATAAAATCCAGTTATTAAATTTTAACTTGAGCAGGCACTGTGATGTAAATCCTTGTTTCCATGTGCAATATTTATATTGGGTAGCAGGTACAAAATAAAAGCCTGTGAAATACATATATGCACATTGTGTGCAGGTAAAGGCAAAGTATTAAAGTTCTGAATGTTTTGGATTGAAGAGTTTTAACCAGATTTTTTTTGTTCTTTGACAAAAAAAATGCAAAACACAAACCCCACCTTAATAATAATGGTGGATGAATGGGGCAGCATCTCAAGTAGAAAAATACTGAAAAATGTGTAAGTATTTACAACAAAAACCTTTATAAAAACAATAATCTCTCCAGATGGCTGTGCCCTGGGGTTAATTGCTGAAGTTCTCTCGGTTCTTGAAGAAGGCCTAATTCAGGAAGGTTTTTATGAAGAAGCTCTTGGTTTTTTTGTGTTGCACTTTTTTGTGGGACTTCTTGGCATAGCTGATGCAGGGGAAAGCTTCCCAGGCTGGCCTGCTTAAAAAATGATCCCTTCCTTGTGTTTCTGGACTCTCTTGTCCCCACTTATTTTAAAATAAGTGCTCTGAAATAGAATTCTGTGCTCTTTTAAGTTTTAGGATGGACCAACCTTAAACACTTGATGCCCACGTGGGCTGCATGTGGAGTCCCCTGGGTGCCTGTGCTCCGAGCAGTGAGAAATTCATCCTTAGGAGTCCACATTTTAGGTTGGTGTGATTAACCACACCAATGTACAGACATTATCTGCAGAAACCTAGGAAATGATGGGTGTGTTCAGAGTAAATTATCAGCCTAGTTGGCTAAATATCTGTTTTATGTAAATAGGGGAAATACTCATGATTTTATTAAATTTTTTTCTACAAAACAGCACTCATTTGATGGATTTATTGTTCCATATAATAAATGTTGTTCCATAACTTGTATAATTATTTATCTAGATTGCACTGCTGAGATCATGGCTCTTACTCTATGTACATCACTTAATGTGTTTAGAACTGGTATCTCAGCTGGGTTTTCTGTGCACTACTGGAGAATTTCTACTCCTCTGTGTTACCAAAGTGAGCTTTACAGGCTGGTGTGTATTCTGCAGTGTTGTAATTTTTATTTTTTTTTTTTCTTATTTGCCCAAAAGCCACTCATGAAATCTTTTTATTAGCTTTCAATTGACCTATCATAGCTGCAAACTCGCTGTTGCTTCCAAAACACAGCAGTGGGATGTTGTCTCTCCCAGTGAAATGTGCATCTCATGCCAGGCAGGCAACAAAATTGGGGCTGAAAGCAGCAAATAGATGAGTTTTCAGGCATGGAAACAAGTTCATGCTCCACCATACACAGGACCCAGGCACAACAAATCCTTGGGGCACACAAATCTGTTACAATTTGCTTGCTGGGATAGGTTTTTAAATGTAAAATAGGAATTTAAGTGTACAAAATGAGAGAGTATCTTATTCTTAGTAACATATATGTTAACTTAGCTCACTAATGAGAAAATGAAGATTTATGATAAGTTACTGGAGACCTAGCTGCTGTGGCATTATTTATGGTAACTGATACAGTATAACAGTGTGATGATGAAAGGGACCCGGGAGAGGAAAAACAGAACTTGGACAGTTGTCTACTGAAATGAATGGAATCTTGACTGCCCACTAGGTTTTAACTTTTTCCTAAGTGTAAAAAAAGCATTTTGGTCATATTTCTAAATAATTTAAAAGCATCCACTGAACCCTGGGTGTGGGGTTTTCTTTTGTCTTGATTTTCAGCAGTTAGGCAGCTGGCTTTAATTGAATTTGGATTTCATCATAAATGTAAAAATTTAAGCTTGCCATTTAAAATAATGTTATGAGGGTTTTTCTTTTTGTGTGTTTGGTAGTTGCTGTGTTGTGTTTTTTTCCTGTGACAGCATTCCAGTTTCTGGAAAAAGCTAGGAGTTCCTTGATGGGTAGGTGCCTGGCTATGGGTACAAGGTAGAGATCTAAGTGCCAAATACGAATAGTAAAGTGTTTGTACATTTTATTAAAATACTTTTTCCAACTACAATTAAAAAGTAGGAGTCACCTGGGAGTGTTCCAAGTACATCCCAGGGCATGAAAATCCCCTGGAAGAGATGGGAAGAGGGAGACTCATGTTATATGTGATTGCTGGGGAGGGTTGAAAAAGGTGAAGGTTACCTGGGGTTGGGGGGGTGTTGCAGTCTGGAGCTCAGCTTCAGAAACAATGGAAAAAAAAGATAATTTTGCTTATGACATGCTTGGCACATAGCAATGATTGGGAATCATTTTGGCAACCCCCTGGTCCTCTTCTCTTTAACAAAACCCACAAAGTTAATAGAAAGGAGCTGTTGCTGGGAAAGGAAAGATGGATGCTTGTTAAGGGCACTTGAAACTGGCAGGAGTTAAATGGCACTAAAGGGCTGAGTTGAGCCCTCCCTCCTCCTCTTGGTCTCCTGCTGATTTTAATATGATTTGGTTGTTGCTTGAGTTGTTCCTATAGTCAGGTTACATGTGGGTATTTATAATTAACCCTACTATTTATTTTCTTTGTGGCTTTTTTTTTTTTTTTTTTTTTGGTCACTCCTGAATGTATTTTGTCTTTCTGCTTAGATTGTAAACCCTGAAGAGGAAGGATTAGCTGTGTCTCCACTATGCCATGGGGCTGGAAGGTAGCTTAAAACCTGTAAGAAAAGAGGAGGAAGGAGAATGCCTGGTTCCAGGCATCTGTGAGCTCCTCAGCTGCAACTGGCCCTTTCCCCCATAGTTTTTCAAAGCCAGTGGCATCCCTAATCCTAATCTAGCTGGCATCTCCTGGGGTGCCATACTGTGGAACAGGCAAACACTTCATCTGTTATTTGTTTAAAATCATGGCTGAGGGCACAGTGACAGCAGAGCTGTGCCCACTGGTCTGGAGTGCCACTGGGTGTTGGTGTGTTTGAAAATACAAATCCAAACTTTGCTGCTTGTATCCTTTATTGCTTAGAGATGCTGCCTCTGTGCCTGTTTGTTCCTGCTGCCTAATTCAGCATCTGGGAGCTGCAGACAGTAGCACACATGCACTTGGCTAAAATAACCAACCAGGCTGTCCCTTTGCTCTTGCCAGAGTCTCATGTTGTTCAAGAGTTTTTAGGAGCAGATCTGGCTCCTCAATTTACTTCATCTCTTTGCCCAAGACCAGCAGGAAGGCCTCATCCTGGTGGTTTGCCCTCTTATTCTTTTGCCATGGCAGGCTTAAGAAAAGCAGTTATTATTTTAACCATAAGATAACATCTTAATAATATCAGAAAAACTTCTTATGGCAGAAAATTTAGTTGTGTGTTTTTTTGTTTGTTTAATGAAAGTGCCAATTTTATTTTTTTTAACATGTTAAAATCCTGTCTGAGTTTTTGCATGGCCATCACTGTTCTTCAGTTGCCCAGTGCAGACTTATAGGGCAGGTAGCTAGAAATACAGTTTGCCTATTATTCTCTTGAAACTGATCCTGTGGATGTGAATAGTATAAATATGAGTTTTGTAAATGCAAACAGCATCTTTTAGAGAGAGACCCTGGGTGAAAATACTCTCTCCTATTCCTGAGCACAGCTTGTAGGTAGATTCCAGGATGAGCATTCTTATGTCAAGGTTTATCCTGAGTCAGATTTTTATGGTTGAATTATAAGCCCCTGAAAAACTGCTTTTTTTTTTTTAATGGAAATGTTGAAAGGCACTCAAGTTTAGGACAAGGCACAGTTATAATTTTACAGGCATTAGGCTTCTGAAATAACTTTGTCTAAAGATTACACTGGGATTTGTCCTCTGTTTTCTAGAAGATACTTAACATTGAACTGTATTTTATACATACAAAAGGACTTAGTTTGTAAGATAAGGAGCTCAGAGATGTACATTCCAATATTCATCAACATTTTTACTAAGTGCTTCTTCCACTCTTATAATAGTGTTGTCATAAACTATGTGTTTTAACCCATCTCAAACTAAATTAATGAAAAATATTCTATGTGGGATCTCTATTAGCCACATTTGAAGTGGAAAGTGTCCCACTTCAGGGGGAGTTAGGTCACCTTTAAAAACCACTTCTACTAACAGAGAGACTCACAGCTCTCTTTGCTTATAATTTAATCTCTTGCCTTAAATTAAATTTTTGTCTGTGAATGCATCATGTGTGAGGAAGTACCCTGCAGCTGCATCTTGTGTCCTGGGAGGAAACAAATGAATTGCCCACCTTCCAGCAAAGAGGAAAAACACATGCAGTGTGTTTGGGTGCAGGGGAAGAAATTCTGCTGACAAGCTGGAATGAAGGCAAGGCCCACAAGGAGGTTGTGTTCAGGCAAAAGGATGTGTGGCCAACTCTTGTGTCAGCCAGCTGTTGAGATATGCACTCCTTGACATCAGGAAGAGCGATGCATCACTGTCAGAATGTCATGCTGGCTTCTTAGGGGTCAGTTTTATGGTTCCTGGATGTCTTGTAGTGACCGAAGTTCTCTCATGTAGGGCAGTAAGAAAAAAATAATTTTTTTTTTTCCCCCAAGTTTGACTTCAGTCACTGCTTTCTGAGTGATAATGTGGTTCCTCAGTAATATGGACATTGAAATGTTCTCCTCTGATCACTGTAAGTGATGGAGAATGGAGACCATGCATCTACCCCAGAGCTCTGGGCATGAATTCAATTCTGTGATGGAATCAGAAATGTCATTGGGCTGCATCTGCAAGGGGTGTGACAGAGATTGTGTACCACACGTACACCCAAATGTTGCTGCCTGTGCTGGGGTGTTTAGAATTTATTTTCAGAGAGATGCTCTTACTTCAGAGTTAAGTGCCACTGCATACAGCTTATTTTTTGTTTTTGGTGCAGTTTAGTTCAATGTGTGTCAAGTGAGGATCTTGGGAGGGTGAGAGGTAATAGAGGTGGTCCTGCAATGGTCTCTATGCATATTTCACATTCTTTCTCCTTATTTTCATGTCATTAAGGTGCTGCTTTGGAAGTAGCTGCCAATAGTTGGGATGATACAGATGATACTGCAGAGTTAACTATTGGTTGCAGGGATTTCCTGTGATCTGGAAAGGCTGCTGTTACAGCAAGGAATATTGAGAGAAAACTTTCATTAGTTGAATCGTCAAGTGAAGTGTGAGCTGAACCACGTGTGAATTTAGCAGTGTAAAATATTGTAGTGATAAAATAATCCACTGAAGAGGTGGGCATAATTCTTGATGGTTATTAATTGCTTCCCAAACTACAGTGCAGGGGTCATGAGAGTTGGTTGAATCCTCTTTTCTTTCCAGCAAAGCAAAGATGCAGTGGCTGAAGGAAAGGAGTTCTCTACCTGTGTGAGGGTGCTAAGGGTATCAGTAAAAGGAGGGCATGAGATTAGTGACTCTTAATAGGTAGTGTAAGTGCTTATTTATACTGAGTATAAACAAACCAGCATCTAACAACTCCCCCTCCGGTCTCTTTTCTCCTTTTTTAACAATAAAAATATTACAGGTCTTGTAGGACTTGCTGTATATCAGGTTTTTCAGTCAGAAAATGGGATTATTTGAAGGCTACAGGTTGCTTTTTTTTTTTTTTTTTTTTTTTTTTTTTTTTTTTTTTTGCATGGCTATTTAAGAAGTTTTTATCTGCTCACTTCTTGTAAATAGGTGAACTTTAACTATCCAATAAATCCTGACTATTGCAAATAAAAATAATTTATTTGGGCCAGGGGGGAAAATGTCCACTTTGTTGCAGTTCTTCTCTTCTATCCCTTTTTGTGAAGCATCCCAGAAATCTCCATGCTCCTGCTCAGAAAAATTCCATTTCTGCAGCTTTTGGGTAAAATCTCAGTCCTTCTGAAGGTGATGTCAAAATTTTCCAGGCAAAGCCACGATTTCAACCCATTCCCAGGGGAAGTGGTTTAAACTAATAACACTAACCCTCTGTTCTGGTAGAGCAGCATCCTTGTAGCTTAACTTGAGACAGGAGTGAGTGGTTTTATTGTGCATGAGCAGCTTGTAGTCTCCTCAAGGCTGCATCTTCATGTACCTGTGCTGTGCCAAGCATCATCCTCTGGGTAAAATCATCTGAGTTGAGTCTGGGAGCAGTTTCTTGGTGTCACCAACGCATTGCACCAAGATGCTGGGGACCCAGCACTCTGCTGGAGCAATTTTGTAGCAATGGGGACCTGAGAATTGTGCTGCCTGTGGAGCTTTGCTGCTCTCAGAACTGGCTGGAATGTTTGCTGTGGTGTTGGCTTGGGTAGGGTGAATCCAGCTCAGGACCTGCTGGATTTGTTGCAGGCTGGGAAACAGGGACAGTGTTATTCTTGTGTTTTTGTAGACAGTGGGGAGGACACTGTTTGGCTCAAGGATGTGCTGGGAGTTTCTACGGCTGAGCTAGGAGAAAAATGTGTTCAAATCCTTGGAGTTCCTTACCCATGGTTTTACCAGAATGAAATGCTTTGGGTGCAGAGACCTTGTGTTGACTCTATGGCTGGTGAATTGTTTCACACCTGCTTTCCCTTGCAATTTTTTTTTTTTTTTTTTTTTTTTTTTTTTTTTTTTTTTTTTTTGAGGGTGGACTTATCTGGGGAGACCTGCAGAAAGTGAGTAGCAAGTGTCAAATACAAATGATGGCAGAAGCTTGTGGAGGTGACAGAGATTGCAGGTAGAGAGATGAGTGCCTTTTGAAGGATGTACATGCAGATGGTCCCTTCAGACAAATCTCTCCTCAGAGCCACATCCCAGTCAGGGTATAGGAAGCACAGAGCACATCTTGAATAGTGAAGGTATTTGCTTCACTTTTAAACTTTATGAAGTAACTTTAACCAGTGAAAACGGAAGCATGGAGGAGGTGGGGGTAATGTTATCTGTAACTTGCTTAAAGCCCAGACTGTGAATCATATTTATGAGGGGATCAAAAAAAAACAATTGGGTTGAATTGTGCAGGTGTTTCAGTTCCTGGTCTGTTACTTATCTATTGTAGGCTCAAATAATGAGGAATAGGGCTAGTGGAGCTGAGCTGGAGGTGCTCAGGAGACTGCTTTATTCTAACTGTGAATTTTCATTTCCTGAATGATAAACCTGATGATTTCTTGTCACTTATTTAGGCATGTGTAAATAAGTGCAGGAAATAATTTTGCAAACCATAATGTTATGATATGTTTTCTATCAGCAGCTGAAAACATTTTTGAATACTCAAAAGTCTCTGAAGTCCTTGAGGTTTTGAGGAATGCCAGAACTGACACTAATCAAATTTATTACTGCAGATTTTTCAAGATACTGTATGTGGTTGAGTGAAATAACTTGAATTGAAGAGGAGTTAGAGGGAAAGATTTGCAAAAAAAGGGGTTGAGGGAAGGCTATGCATGATTTTCCTCATAGGAACAGGAATTTTGCAGTCTGCAATTGTATAACTGATGTTAAAATTCTGCTAATTTTTTTTTTCATTTAATGGATGAGTACATAAGAATGTCACTGATGCAACTCAATTATGAATTTGTACCTTTAATGTTAACGTGAACCAAAATCTGATTCTAATATCTGAAGAAAATATTCACTGTATTTATTCTGATCTTTAAGAATTGGTTGTAATTATATTTCAATATATTGAACATAGAGGAAATTTATTAAAAATTAAGAAACCTATAGTAAAGTAGGTTGAATATGAGAACAGTTTTTGCCAGTTTAGTAGCAGATTGGTAGGTATTAGTCTAGTGGAAATGTATAGAAGAGGATACTCCAGCTTTTCTAACTTATTTTAAAGTACTGAGACTCACCCATTGTGTGGTTCATTACAAGTAAAAAGCTTTGCTATTAAAATGGGAACTTTGTGACTGGGGGCAGATCTCTGTAGAGTGCTAATAAAAAGCCCAAACTCGAGCATTGAAATAGAACACCTTTTCAGCTTTTGTAATACTTGAACATGTCTTATTGGCTTGAAAAATCCATCATTTCAAGTGTCCTATGAGTTTGTGGTTCCTTAAGCAACTTCAAGACCTTTTTTTTTTTTTCTCCTGCATCACCATAGTATGTTTTTTTTATGAAGACATAACAACAAGAGTTTGCAAAAATATGTGATTTGATTTGTAAATCCAGAGATAAGAAACAAGAGAATTTTAAACACATGGAGTGCTGGTAGCTCCCTTCTCATGAGCACCTCCCTTGCATACAATCTAGCAGCTACCAATTCCAAGCCTAGAAAGGCTTTCAGGCTGATAAATGTCTGAAATAAAGCCAGCAAATCTCTGGAGCAGCAGGGATGCAGGAGCAATCTTAAAACCTCCTTTCACCTGCCATATGTGTCCAGTTGCTGCAGATCTGGGTATGAAAAGCTCACTGGATACCTGTGGGGAGGGCTAGGCACACTTGTGCTCCTGCTGCACATTATTCTATCTGTGTCAACATATCATATCTGTTGCTAGATTTACATGGTGTTACTGACAAAACATTACTCTGTTTGTGCTGCCTGTCAAAGCACCCTCCTAGTTATTTTAATTTTTTTTTTTTTTTTTCCTAGATGGAGCTGTTTTCAAGCCTGCAGAAAAGATGGGCAGACAGGTCTCTAGCTTAGCTACCTGGTGGTGTGAAGTAGCTGTAATGTTGGCTTAACCCATGACTGAAAGACTCCTTTGTTGACAGAAGGTCACCAGGATGGCACTCCTACTGCTTTCCTGTTCAGTGTAAGCACCTTTTCCGGGGGAAAAAAAAGAGTGGGCTGTAATGTTTCAACACACAAAGAACTCCTGGCTGCCAGAGCAGCTCTGAGTCCACGTGAAACTAAGTGTGAACTGTTGTGCTTGGGACCAGCTCAGGGATGGAGGAGAGCAAATGTGAATAGAAGGTAAGACTTCTGCTGCTACAGCCTTTCTCCTGTGAGCTGGTACAACATAAATACACTTTATAGTTCCATCCAGCAGAGATTTTGCCATCTAATTTGCTTTTATATCAATATATATATATTGCCATATATTGTGCCATATAATTTGAGGTCTGGTGGGGAGGAGTGAGAATACCCAGTCACACAGTTTCATGTTAGGATGCTGTGGATTTCCATCTGCTGCCTGGTGTAGTTCAGACACATGCAGCATTGGTTGCTTT
Organism: Heliangelus exortis; assembly: GCF_036169615.1. Classification (NCBI taxonomy): domain Eukaryota; kingdom Metazoa; phylum Chordata; class Aves; order Apodiformes; family Trochilidae; genus Heliangelus; species Heliangelus exortis. Next base: position 4,244,799 of record NC_092425.1, read on the forward strand.
CCCTTGTTTTGTATTTTATTCCTTGCTTGCTGGGTGTAGATACTCTATCACACCTCTCTGATCCAGAGTGGTAGAAGCTTTAAAAACCTATGTGCCAGTATAGGCCAGCAAAGATGTGATACCAGTTGCTAGATGAACAGTGCTGGCACAGCTTCCCTGGAAACATCATCTGAGATTTGAATTTTCACTGGCTTGAACAGTGGTGTGGTTTCACAGGGCTTAGATTAGTGTTTTTTATAGTACTTGTAAAACTCCTGAGCTGCTCTGGAGGGTTTTTGTCTCTCACCACAAGGTTAGGAGCTTTAGATATGAGGCTGCCTTTGTCTGGTACCATCAGTGTCCTTTAGGTCCAGCTGCTTTTTGGCCCTTCTTCAGAAAAGTGTGGGGTTTGACAGCTATGGATGTAACAGAGATGTGTGAAGCATTAACAGATCAAGTTTATTGAATGTGGATTTTACTGCCTGAGTTCTGGCAAAAAGCACCCATGGAGGTTTTATGAGAGAGAAAAGTTCAAGTCTTGGAGTGGGTGTAGTGTTTTTCTAGGTGTAGTATTTTTCTAGACATTGTAAGAGTTTTTCACCTGCCTTTTGATGAGAATCCAAATGTTCAGCACCTGTATTTCAAGTCTTGACTCAAAATTGCCAACTTTGTAGCAGCCTCTCACTTTAGCAGGATGGGAGAAGGTGGAGATGTAGTAGGACAACTGAACGAATGGCTTTTTGGTGATGGGGGAAAAATTATTAATACAAAAGAAGCAAATAATCCTAGAACATGTTATTTCCATTTGCTTCCTTCCTTTTAGAAAATGAAGGATGCAGCCCAGCTTCTTCCTGTCATCAAAGGAAGTAATTCCAGTAACTTCAGGGGGATTTCATAGATACATTTGGGACCTAGTGTAATTTTGGAGATAAAAAATTTGTGCCAGGTGTTCTGTTTTTTTTTTTTTTTTTTTAACCTAAAAAGTCCTAAAGTAGGCAGCCAAGTGAACTTGAGAGTTTTACTCTCTCAGTTTATACCTGAGAGAGAATTTTGAGTCACAAAACCCAGGAAGCTGAACTCTTTCAGAAGCAATAGGCAGCACTGTAAGAACTAAAATAAGCATTAATAACCTGACAAAAGTAAGAGCTCTGTAAATGCGTGGAAAGTGTCTGAGGATCTTGGACAGATGTTTCAGATGTTAAAACAGGATAGTCTTTGCCCATCCTGACAATCTGTCTCTGTGTGTGTGTTCAGTAAGCAAATAAGAGGAAAAGCCAGCTTTTTTTCATGTAAGCCTCCAGGGATTTTCCCTTAGGGTTCAGAGCTCTGGCAAAAGCTGTCTGTGGGAATAATTAAAAAAGGGAAAAAAAACCCTACAGAATTTAAACAATTTATCCAGTGCAGAAGCACAGCATATATGTGTCTTTGAATTCAACTTGCAGTGCTTACAATTAAAAAAATATTTAAAATATTTATTTTGAGGCAGTCTAAAGGAGCACATGGTTTTGGACTGGGAATTAGTCTCTCTCCAGTATGCTTTGCATGTATTTGTTGATGGATACAATGCACTTGTATTATTGCACTGATTTCATTCTTGGATGATTTCCCCTTTGGCATGCTAGTGACACTTTTTCATTGGTTATTCATTTATATTATTGATTAACACCTACTGGACCAATTTATTAGTCCCTCTGAATCCATTTTAAGTATTGGGATTTTCTAACGGAGAAATATCTCTTACAGAATACTAACATCACACTTGTAAAACATTCATTGGCTTAATTTATTGTACTGTGTGTAACATAAACCAGAGCTCAACAAATAGATGTCCTTTTGTTGCAAACCTCCTGGCTTTTTGATATGGAAATGTTACCCAGAGCACTGGTGAAACCTCTTCTCCTCCAAGACTCCTGGGGCTCTTCCTGCATGTCATGTAACCGTGTTAGCACTCCTCCAAGGAAAGACCTTTTCCCATGTTGGGGTTTATCTGCAGAAATAAGCACAAATGATCTTGTTTGTTGCATCTGGAGAAAGTGTGGAAATTGCTTCTGTTGTTAGGGTCGTAGGGAGTGAAGAGTGAACCAGGAAAAATGAGGTGTGGTTCTTTCTGTTTCTTCTGGAATTAGTTAATCAGGGAATGGTAAGAGTTGGTGGTACAGTGAGATTTCCTTAGGAAAACTTTTGAGGCCAGGCAGAATAGCTGGGGGGACATAAATGCCCAAATTCTATATTCAGAAACAACATATTGGGCTGATGATATTAAGTACTTTGGTTCTGGAACATGAGTTCCCTATTGCACTTCCCAGGAAAATCTCTGCACGTAACTATGTGTGTGTGTATATATATATATATATATTATATGTATACATTTAAAGTGCAGGAGTAGTCAAAGCTTCATGTTCACGTGCCAAAATTACTGATTAAAGGCTCAAATCCTTACTGGTGGTGAAATTCTGTGGGTTTACAAAATCTAAGATTTTTTTGATTTTCACTACATGTATTAGCTCCCTTGAACCAGAGTTTCCAGGAACTACCCATGTAGTCTTTTTTATTTTTTTTTTATTATCAGATAAAACTTGTTTCACTCAACTACCTTTGCTCCAGCTAGTGATTGACATGCTCTTTATGACTGAAAGGTGTTTGCTTACAAGATTTTTGCATGATGCCTGGGACAGGCCTAGGTATGTGAGGGAGAAAGCTGGGGGTCAAAAAGATATGAACAAGGCCAGTGCCCTGACCTTCAGCTGTTTCCCTCCAGAATGAATTAATACTAGAAACTGTCTTTCTCTGCATTAAAACTAAGTAGTGTTCTGGAGCCTTTCTGACCTGAAGTGCCTAAAACAGCAAAATGATTGAATTTTACAATTTAAAGGAAACGCTACAAGTAGCAAAATAGTACAAAAATTACTACAAATAGCAAAATTAAGACAAAAACACCTTTGGCATTTTTTTGCCATAATCCTCCAGTAGTTCCTGGATCCCCTCCCAGTAGAACATGTTGGAATGGGACTTTTACTGGGGGAACGTCACTGAAGAGAGTTCAGAGTAAGGCTGTGATTTAAGATGCAAGCAGATGTTGGGCAGTGATGTGGCTGCAGCAGATGAATAGGTGATGAATCAGGAGAGCATTGCATACTACAAAGGATAAATGTTGTCAGTGCAAGTTGTCCTGTTTCTTTTCTTTAAAGACACCTCATTTGGGATGTGCTCTTTTTACTGAATGAAATATAATGACTGTTATCTGACTTGGTAACTACTTTGAAACTGGGTAAAGCATAGGCTGTGATTATGAATCAGAGTTTACTGACACTGAGCATGCAGTTCATGGTGTTATATTGCTTTGAAACCAGACATCTTGTACTTAAAATATTTCATGGGATCAAAAATCAATATTTAAATAACTACAAGCATGCTAGAAAAGTCACATGAACTTGAACTTAAAATTTATTTTTCAGTGTCTTCTTTAAGCAAGGATATGGAGTCGTGTAGCTCAATGAGATTTGCAAAGGAGGAAAACTTTTTATGCTAGAATGTTCCCTAACCTTTATATTCAGCCTCTTCAGAAAACACCATTTCTTGCTGCCTGTGGGGTCCAAACAGAGTTTAGGGAAATCTGAGGCTCCAGACTAGGGAGGAAAAGGGCTGGATTAATAAATGTCCATAGGCTGTGGAAAGAATTTGATGCTGACTAGTGCTTTCCTCATGGGCCCCCTTCTGCAGTGAGAAACTTCATTTCACGGGGTATTTGCAGAAATGTCCAGCAGAGCAGCTCCACAGTTCCGTGGTTTGGAGTGTGCCCTGAGAGCAACCAATGTTAAGCCTGGTGTAGAATAGAGGGGCTCTGGGAGGACACTGTCAGCTGCACCTTCTGTGGGTTATTCATTTACAGAGAGATTGATGCCTCCTGGTCATCTCTTCTGAGCATATATTTGGGTTATTGTCTTCCTCTTCTCCTTCCAGCATTCCCCAAGCAGCTCTTGCCACAGTGGGTGGGCATGCAGAAGGACCAGAGGATGGAAGTGTAGAGGGGACACAACCCACTGTTTCCTTTGGGGATTTTTGTGGAATTCCCTAAAGCTAAAAGATGAATTCTCGTGACTGCAGTGATTCATCCTCTCAAGGAGGGAGTGTAAACTGGGCTCTCAGAAAGCAAATGAATTTTTATGTGTTAGTGACTCTAATTATTTGGATTTACTAATGCTTTAGAGCTTGCACAAGACAGCTTCTAGTTTCTTGCTCACTGCTTGTGGAAAAGATTGCTCAGAATGAATGTACAGTGTGCTGGCTAAGTTTTCATTTGGTTTCATTATTTGCTCTATACATTCTAATGCATGCTGTGGGATCTCTAACAGACTGGACCTTCCCCTGGGCAGGTGGAAGGTCGATTACAGCATGTTGGTCTGTAAATACTATTGAAACTGACTTAAGGGATGCTTTTATTGGGAATTACTTGCCCTTGTGCCGTCACCAGGCCTTCCGTAGGCTCCTGTCTAGATTTCTGAAGCCACCCAGGTCATAAAACATGCACATAGCATGCATTTAATGTTTTGACCTTTAAAACCAGGGTCACTTCAAAGATCTGGTTTGCAGTCCAGCCTCACCCGCAGGTGAATTGACACCAAAAAAAAAAAAAAAAAAAAAAAAAAATGGTGGGGGGGGTTATAACTTCCAGAGAAGAGGTAGACGAGGACCAGACCAGGCTAAATTTGGGAGTGAGAAGGGCTTGAAGCCTGTTTACCTGTAAAAGCAACTTGGAGCTGCAAATTTAGTCTGTGATTCACCAATCCTTGCTGCCAAATCTCTGCTAACACTAATTAGGCCTGGATCAGTCTGTGCACTCAGTTGTGCCATTGCTGAGCCAGGCACAGCACATGCTGTGCTGTCCCTCCCAGCCCCGTGCCAGCTGCGGTAGCAGAGCTGATACCTGATCCAGCATCAAGTTAGGAGTGGTAGACAGATGACACCTGATCTTGCCTGCTCTGCTGGGACAGCTACTCCTTGAACATTTTTAACAAATCTGAAATGGCACCGAGTTTTCACTGCTTCTGCAGTCTGTGTCCTGGCTTCAGTGTTCCTGGTGCGATGCTGAGGATCTTAAAACAATATTCTTTGCTCCACAAAACTGTGCTATCTTAGTAAACATCTGCCTGGGCCCTGGGGGGTTTAGTGAATACAGCTTGTAGATTAAAAAATAAAAAACTAAATTCTAGTCTGTCTGGGCATTATTTTTGCTTAGTTGATAGGTGAATTTGTCCCTAATGTCTGGTCCTGTGAGACTTAAGAGTGAGTCCAGTTTTGAAGCCTTCAGTGCATGCTTTAGTTATCAGGCTAACACTTGTTAGCTATAGGCAGGAAGGCAAAGCCCACAGACACCAGTTATTTTAATTTAACTGGGATTCAGTTGGAGTCTATTGTAAGTTATGTTCCCTTCAAGGGCCATCCACAAATTCCATTGATAGTTGGATTGAGATCTCAAGCAATAAGGTAGTTTTGATTTTATATATATATATATATTACTATCCTGGTTTTGCATCTCTCATTTAAAGGCCAGTTTATGTTTAGTAAACAGCAGTTGGGATGTGTGTGTCTGGAAGCAGATTCAGGGACTCTGGTATCTTTTTTTTTTTTTTTTTGAGGTGCAGTGCTGTGTTAATAACACAGAAGTGTGGCTCGTCTTCTCATAGCACCAAAAGTGAGATAATCCCTGTGTAAGGAATCAGTAAGTATGGTCTGCTTAATCTAGTCCCAGTGTGAAACTGTTGACATTTGTTCTTTTTTTTCTATCATTATGTGACTGGGCCTGTTTTGTGCTGGATTAGGCACAAATCTCCTATGCAGCACATTTGGCATGTTACTAGTAGTTTAACTTCATTAATAATGTATGAAGGAAATGTAATCCATGACAAGGAAGGGAAGAAAAGTATTTTTACAGCTACCAAATCCTCTGGAATGGGTAATTATTCAAGATTTGATGTTTGATGTTATAGTTTACAATTGAGCTCCTTTCACAGAATAGAAAAAAGTATACACATATATATATACACACACACACACACACACACAATATAGTGGCAGAGGGAAATGTAGATTGTAAAGAGAATGTGCTTTATTTTGGATGTTGCAAGCCACAGGGTGTTTTTGTCTCAGTTGCAACAAACTCAGACAGTACAATAGATTTCCTAAAAAAAAAAGTTTCACACTGAATTGTGTTGACCTTACAGAAGAAAGATGCTGAGTTATGTTTATGAAGTAAATAACTCAGATATTGGTTTACAGGCTGTTTTAAAATAATTTCTTATTAGAAATTCAATAGTTTTCTGGTATTCCCTCTCACCTGCAAGTCAGTCCCAAGCAGCCCCAATATTTGTGGAGGTGGCAACGTGGTGCAGGGGAACCCCAGCAGTGGTCACTTGCAGCTCCTTTAGTGCTCTGCACTCCTGTCACATTTGTGCTATCAGAACAACAGCTGGGGAGACTTTTTCAATAAAGATGAGTGTCAGATAATCCTGATGAGATTCCACATCCAACATCTTTTGTAATTATGTCACATTCAGCTGTAATGGAATAATTCAAGCTGAAAGGACAAGCTTTGATCCTTTCTTAAACCTTTCCCTGCGGACTGGCTATCTAAAAGATTTAAAGATATTTCTGTTACAAGATCTAGTGTTTCCTCAGAAGTCATGTTTCTGAAGCAGCAAGATCTGTAAGAGCAATATTCTTTGCCAAATACATCTCTTAAAGCATTTTTTGCAAAATAAAGATGTCAATAAAAATACGCCCTGCCGTAACCAATGAGGAAGTCAGAATTCATTTTAATATTCCTTAACTCAACTGGATGCACAGAAAATGCATTTTATTCGATAATGAATCACAGTGGTGTAATCTATAAATGCTGGTGTATAGATATGTCTGTGCTGAAGCAGATATGAATTTATTTTGGCAAAGATCATACATTTCAGGAATATCTATTTAGTGAACTAAATGTTTCTGAAGATTCACTCTTTCCAAATAATTAGTTTACACTAGGATTTTTGAAACAAGATTTAGTGGCCAGTCTCCTATTGAATTTCAATACAATTTCAGTACCTCACGCCCCTGGGCTCTTTTGGAAAAGTTAATTAAGTTGGAAAGGGCTTTAGGACTGCATTAAAGAAAATTTACATTCTTCAAAGGAATTTTTTTTATCTCAGGGCAATATTTTGTATTTGTTAGTGTTGGGGAACATGGCACTGGTTTTTCTGCCTTTCTGAACAGATTGGTGTGGCTGTGGAAACTGTTGTGGAGGATGTTTGCCTGGGATCCCTTTGGAGGACACAGTTTGGATCCCTAATTTTTCTGTGTGTCAGATTTATGCCAATGTAAATCCCTTGACTTCAGTGCACGTTTTTCATTCATTTCCTGGCCTCCACTGGAAAGGGAACTGTTTCTGAAGGTTTTCACACATGGACTACATTAAGGGGTCACATTCAGATGATACTCTTCTGGCATTTCCATCAGTCGGGGGTCAATAAAGTGCTATCTGGGCTAAGAACATAGGGTTGGGCATGTGTTTAGTCAGCTCCAAATTTCCCATCTGTCAGACATGAGAAATTCAGTGTCTTTTTGTGCATGCCTGTTTGTTTAGGGTCTGAGAATCAGTGTGGCAGGGGTCATTTTTGAGGGTTTTGCTGCTGGAGTCCTTTGGCATGCCTCCCAAATAACATGGTGCGTGCCTTACTCCTCTCTCCTAGAGTTTAATGCTCACTCAGCTTTATGGTCCTGAATTTGGGAGGCCAGTGATAGAGGGTGACCTCTTCAGAGGTGTACAAATGGGAGAGGACTGCTTTCACACCGTGTTGTAAAGCTTCCCCCTTTCCTCCAAGTTTCTACTACACACTTAGAGAGTTATTAATTATGCCTTAGCTTGAGTTTGGTTAATAAATAAAATTAATAACCAAGGGCCTGGGAGAATGTTTTTCTCCCTTTCCCAGGATCTATTTCAGTTTATCTGCAAGCTAATAAATGGTAGTGACTAATGATTGGTATGAGCAAACCTCAAGAGCATCAATTCAGAAAGCAACCTTGAGTTTGGACATAACATCCCAGTTAGCTGTGTCTCTCGAGTGATCAATCTGGGCTGAAAGCTTGAAGGATTTCTTCTTCCAGTTTGCTGGTTGAGGGGAATGGTTCTGCCTTGGTTCAGGAGATGTAATACACAAAGCTGATTGGTGCCTCTGGGGGTGGATACTGAGAAAGCTGAAGTTTTTAACAGTTTCATGTTTGTTGTCTCTTCATGGGGCAATTGCATGCTGCTGGCCAGGGCAGTTAATACTCCTGAAAAAGGGATGATATTTCTGTGTGGATATTTCACTTGGAATTCACTATGGATTTTTCAGTTCATCTGGATCCACCCTTTGACCACAGGGTGATTTATTCAGTTGTTTAAGAAATACTTGAAAATTAGTGGAGGGTGGATGAGGTACTAAAAAGATGAGGAAAAGGATAATGCTTGCTTATCATTTAAGATAGAGAAAAGCTGGTGAAAGGAAAGGAGCAAGGGACCCAATAGACTAGTCAGACTGATTTCAATTTTTGGCAAAATTCTGAAAGAGATTAACGTACAGGTTGGAAATATTTAGGAAGTAGAGGATGAAGAGCAGCAAAAAGTATCTTGAACAAATCACATTTAACTAATGTAACCCCCTTCCATGGCAGCATAGCTGTGGATAGAGGCTAAGCAATAAATCCCTCTATATCCTGGCTTCAGAAAAGCTTTTAAAACAGTCTTGCACAACACTTCTGTAATGAATTCAAGACATGGGAGCTAGGTGAAACTATTGTAAGGTGGGCTCAAAATCAGTTGGGAAGTTGTACCCTAGAAGAGTTACCAGTGATTTGTGGCCCAAATGAAAGGAGCTGCCAAACAGACTTTCTCCAGGTCTGTTTGGAGCCTGACTCTGAAGGTTTCATTGATGGCTTGGGTATTTTATTAAAGGCTGTAATGAACCAAAGACTAGGCAAGCTGCAATAGTGTTTGAGGGTGGGATTAGAATTCAAAATACTTTTGTAAATTAGAAGTGAAGTGATCTGAAAAGTACAGGATGAAATTCAAGGGGGTTGAGTGATTATTTCATGGTCGTAATTGCCTGCATGAATATGGATGAGAAGCAATGGGCAAGCAGAGGTACTGCAGAGATGTATCCAGTGCTCAGTAAATCCCATGAGAAATGTGATTTAACTGTTTCTCTATTGCTAAAAATTTGAACAGGACTATAACAAGAAGCACAGGTTCATCCCCCCACTCCTCCTTGTCCCTGTAAGACTTCAGCTGGAATTTTGTATCCAGATTAGACCATTATGTTTTAAGGAAGACTCAGACTGCCTGCAGAGAGACTCAAGGAAAGCACTGATAATTGTTAGATGTAGAAGGATGAGGACAGACCCAGTGGACTGGGTTCTGGAACCTGATGGAGTGGCCTGAGGAGTGACACTACAATCTGCAAACCTGCTCTGAAAATGAAGTCACAGCCTTATCTCTATTAGTAGGATAAGTAGCAATGGAAGGAAAAAGGATCAGTGACTAAGTCACTAAGTAGGTGACTTAGAGTTTTTGGTGACTTACTCTGTTAATAAGAGAGTGAAATAACCAGCTGGGAGACTGTTTGGTCACTTCTTGGACAACACTGAGAAGAAGCTGGGCAAGTACCTGTCAAGAATGACCAAAGCTTGGTGAATAATGTGCTGGGAATAAGGTACAGAAGATGACTTCTTGGTATCCCTTATGACACTATTTAAAAACCTGTGGCCCACTGTCTGTGGAAAAATGTTGTATATGTGTAACACTAATAGCATGGTTGGCAACAGGGTATTGGTCTAGAAGTGCCATGACACGAATTTTGCAACCTATTCCAGAGTCCCATCTGTGTATGATCACTAAAGACTCAGCTCTTTAGCCACTGGAATAAAAGACAGGCTGTTGGGGTGGATTTACAGGGATTTATTTGGTCTTGTAGCTTTTGAGTGCACTGGCTAACGTAAGTCAGTCTTAGGATTAATAAGAGCTTTCCTTAAGGTAGAGGTGTTGGTATAATCACAGTGGAAAATCCTGATTTGGATGCAGTGGAGAAGTTTCACTGAGCTGAAGACAGGAGAGGTAATTGCAGTTGGGCAAAATCAAACCAAATGCAGCCAGTTCCAGGCCCTGAAGTGTCAGCTCAGCAAGAAGGTGGCATGTGTGCACACGGTAGTGAGGGGCAGCTGCCTCTGCATGTTAATATTTTCTGTGCTAAATCACTTCAGATGTTTATAGATAATATCCTGCCTAGTGAGAAATTAGCTCAGATCATTTTATGAGAAGATTCTAATAAAACCTGGTCATTTTAATGGGGTAAAAGAAGACTGATCTGCCAGCTAACTGAAGATTATTTCAGATTATCTTCAGTGTCTGAAAGGATAGGGCAAAGCCATAGGATATGTGTGATGTTGCAAAGTGTTGGTGAAAGACAGGAGGCTACTCAGAGGAAAGCAAGCAAAAAAAAAAAAAACCAGGATGCTCATTGCCAGGCCTCAATGGGGCTTATGAGGCTGAATAATTTCTGAATTCCTATTGCTGCACCCTATCTACCTGCTGGTGCTTTTACAACAGCAATAAATCTGTTATTCTAGTGTTAATATTCTAGTCTTAATACTCAGCTGAGAAGTTTTTTGGAAATGTTTCTGACTAGCAGTGGAATTATCCAAATGAGTGGAGTTACTGGGCTGAGAAATACTCTGGTCAATTTATTTGATTATAATAATGTGGTGTATATTTTAAGGAAAGATCATCTCGAGTATCTTGAATACTTAATTCCCTTTGTGAATTAGGGCATAAATTAAATTCTCTTAAAGCTCAATGAGATTCAGTTATTCTTGAGTAAAAATGCAAACATGACCAGGGCTGCAAGTGAACTTCCCTCTGTCCTCCCATCCTCCCTTGTGTGCTAATACTTCATGCTTGGTTGTTATTGCTGTGGAGAAAATAAAAAAATCATGACCTTTTGGAAAAAAACCACTATCTTCTGTGGAAGTGTAGAAAGTCCCTGTAGCTTGTGATTAAGGAAAGTCATTCTGTATATGTTTACTGAAAAAATATTTTATACTTACTGGTTAAAATAAGAATATAAATGACTTTTTTTTGTGTTCTGTTAGGTTACCAGAGTAATCTGTCTAGCAGAGATGGCTTTAGATTTTTAATGGATCTAAACCCAGAAGGTTTTGAAAAAAATTCACTAATAGCCTTGATCAGCATTTTATATTGTGCATTTGCCTCAAGCCCAGAAATATGTGATTAAGGGTGTAGAAATTAATTTTTTTTGAAAGCTGTGGTTATGACTGGCTAAACATGGGGAAAGACACCTTAATTAAGGTTTGCCATCTTTATGCTTGCTTTTGCCCTGAGAAACAAATATTCCTCTTTTTAGAGCAAACACTATTTACCCAAGGTGTGCTGGTATTTTGTTTCTCATCAGAATCCAGCTTAGTCCTGTCTAAATCAGCTAAGAATACGAGTCATTCCAGAAGTCACAAATTTCCAGAATTATAACTGTTGATAACTTAAGTCTTTCTATACCATTGGGTGGTTGCTAAATAGGCTGTGTTTGCTGTGAAGCTTAGCTAACCACTGTGTGACTTTTTTTTTTTTTGTTCATACTTCTGTGTGTAGAATAGAAGAAAGTTCCTCTGTTGCTCTTAAAGTTTATATTTGCATAATTTCCCATTTCTCAGTGAGAGCTCCATCAGCTTAGTGGGTAGAAAATCTCCTTTTTCACTTCTTTCAGTCAAAGTATTTCATGGGTATCAAAAATAATGATGATAGCCATCTATTTCATTCCTATGGATCATCCTAGATAAAAAACATAAATTACATTTTAGGTTTGTAAAGTCTATGTTACATTAAAGTTTTAGGTGATTACCACAGAATATGCACACAAAAGGTAGCCTTAGAGCAAAATTCAGCCTATTGACTGAGAAAAGCCCCGATTTCTACTCCTTTCCCTCCCCCTACAAAAGCCACTTCCCCCTGTATGTTAGAAAGCTGAATCCTTTCTCCAAAAAATGGAATTAATCCTATCCCTTCCAGCTCTGCAGTGTTTTCCTAAAGTCTATCAATCTTCAGTTTCTCCTGGCTCTTCCTCTCTCCTTCCCAGAGCTGAATGCTTTCTGGAGTGTAGGAATGTCTTTCTAACTTGGCCAGACACTTTTTTTTTTTTCCCTCCAAGAATGCTTCAGACAGATGCAGAAGTGACTTGGTTATAGGGAAGAACAAGTAAACACTCAGTGTCTCTGTATGTTTTTAGTTTTAGACTATGCTAAAATGCTTCAGACTTTCCTCAGTTTCTCATGCAGGATGGCAAGAAAAACATTTAGCCAATTAGTACACATTAGCTGAGAGGTTTCTGTGGCAGAAATAAAAATAAATGAATGGAATATTTATCCCATAACCCTAGGTTGCCTTCAAACTTGCCTTCTTTTGCTGAGCAGTAAAACAGTTTGTGATTGGTGTTTTTAAAGGCCTTCCTTAGCATCCCTTATCACCTGCTGAAATGAATGGCAGGAATGTGGTGACTGATCCTCTCCTTTTCCCCCCCAGCTCAACAGCTTTAGTTTGGGTCAATACGATGTTGTAAATGAGTCTGCAAACCATACAGAACATTGCTAATCTGAAAAATGGCAAGGACAGACCACAGAGAATGGCTAAATGGTAATACTAAGCTCTCAGTGAAAGAGCTGTGGTTCTGTGGTTTGTGGTTGGAGTTTTGCTCACAACTGCAACTTGTGTGTAGGTGAAGCAACCTTTCCCCTCAAAAGCTGGTGTTAGAGCAAAGCTAGCTGAGGACCTTGCTAGTGCAGTGACATCCTTGCCCAGGACACTTGGCTGGATGGCATTGCCAAGTCTTTATTGCAGCTGTGTTACCTCTATCATTTTTACAGGTTACTTTTTTTGTATACCTTTATCCAAGAATATCTCAAGAGAGTTAGTTAGATCCAGCATAGCAATTACTGGGGTATATTTAGATACTCAATAAATTTACCTCTATTGGTATCCTTAGTGTTTGGTTCCATTTCCTTTCTACTGGAGCTCAGTGGGTGCTTGTTATCTTTTTTCCAGTCTTACTCCACATACGCAGGTTGGGTATTGTGTGCATACCCACATTAATCAGTTAGGTGGCTGTAGGGCACTCAGATCTGGATATTGCCCTGAGGCAGCAGAAGATAACTCAGGATATGGCAGCCTGAACAAAAGAGGTTGTGGCAGCTGGTTCTGGCTCTCCTTCTGATGCTGCAGTCATTTAATCAGAAGTTAAGTCAGTCACAACCACCTTTACCAGGTGAATGGTATATATAACCCATTCTAAGAAGGTGAATAATGTCAATTTTCATATTGTGCTTTTGGAACCTCTTCAGGTTTGGGGAAGGGTTTCTGCTTTGCTCATCATACTGCTGAGGTGTCTTTTGAAGCAGGTAAGCACTGAGGTCTCTCTGTCACTTTGGAAGGGACCAGAGGAAAGAGGCAGGAGAAATGACTTCTTGCCAGCTAACAAAAATTTCCACATAAAGGCAAAAGAATGAAATATTTTTGGTTGCTGAATAGGCAAAGAAAAAGCAGTGAGAAATAACTTGAGGGAGAGAAATTCAGGAATTCTGTAGGTATTATACCTATCAAGACAATTGTAAAATAACATTTCAAAATCACCTGTTACTTGTCTGCAAAGCATTAAGTAAAAAACGTTTTTTTGCCTAGGTGGGGACCAAAGGCATAAAAGTGAAGTGCTGCTTTCAGGCCTCTCATGGCAGAGATCTACTCTCTAGGCTCTGACTGAAGGACATAAAAGATGCTGTGAAAGACTATACCAGTGTTTTTTTGTTTTTCCTTTTTGCTTCTCACTGGTTGAAATTTTGAAGTATGTTTACAAATGAGTTTTTCATGACTTTCCCTATTTTACATGTTTCAGACTTTTTTTTTTTCCCCCATAGTAGGTGGTGAGCTGTACAGTTTAAGCAACTGATGTTTCTTCTGCTTGAAAATCAGTGTCTTCCTTCTGTTTTTCCTCCTGTTATTTTTCCATGAATTAGCACATTTTAGGAGAAATGGAGCTAGAAACTTGTCTAATGCCATCTTGTCTGAGGCAACCAAGATTTTAACCCTTTCTTTCATTTCCCAATGTAAGGTGGTGTCACTTCAATCTCTTCTAATTCCAGTGGCAGGGATGAAATGATATGGGTATGTTTAGAGGTTGCCTTTTCAAATTTGGCTTGTAAAATTGATTTATTCCTACTGGAACATCGATTAACATGTGGTACTCATTTTACCTGTCAAAATACTTGGGTGCAGATCCATCACTGACACCCTGGGTCTGCTGTGATTGGGATACTTGCATCTCTGCTTCTAGAAAAGAATTTGTTTAGGGTCACTCCAGGATGCTGGGCTGTTTCTTCAAGGTCTGCATGAATTTAAATCTCAGTTTAAAGAAGAATCATTAAAGAATGAATTTAAAGCTCTATTTTTTACTGTATTACTAAGAAATTATTGTTTTGGAGAAAGCAGTGAGCAATAAGTGGTGGTTTTTTTCCTCCTTTTCCTTTTTTTATCTGGCTAACAGGGAATGTTAAGTATAGCATATTTAACTTTAATATCTTAATACCTTTAACTTTAAGATTTAAATATTTTCCCCCTTTCATTTGGCTTGGAGAGACAATTGCTGTACTACCTGCTTCACAAACATCAGAAAAGAGATTTAGAAGAAAATACTCTGCTTGTTATTTTGCCCTTTCTTACTGAGCAGCAAATTCTTACTGAGGTGTCTACACTGATGTAAAAAATGTGAATTCTACCTTTTCCTAACCCAGCTGCATGGCCCAGTGACAATCTGTTGTCACTGCAATCAAGAAATATTTCACATAGTAACTTCTCAGAAAGGGATTGGTGCAACAGACTGTCTGGGCAGGTAATCTTCCATCTCCTGAATTGAATATCAATTATTTTTTGCTAGTGAGCATATTCAGTCTGTGTCCATACATAAATGTTTATCTGATGCTTTGCTCCAAGACTGCATTTTGAGGGCAACCTTGGACTGTTTAACTTTTTATCAAGCAGAAATGGTGTAGTAATTGCAATATTGGGTTGTGCTTGTGGTCTGTCTACCATAGTGCCATTTCTCTGGTGACCATACCAGATGCTAGAGATGAGGATGGCAGAATTAGAGGCTTCTACAAAAAAATTTTTCTAATCCTTTCTAATGAGAAATTAAGCTATAACTGAAGCAAGAGCTTTTATCTTTTCCAGCAGTCTTCTTAGCTTGGTGACTGACTCCTCGAAATGTTCTTGTCTGTGTCTAGGTTTGATCTGCCTTTGGATAGTAGGATGTGGGTGTGGTTTTTTTTTAACTTGTAATGAATTTCAGAGCCTACTGCATGAATTGTGATAAACTTGGAGTAAATTCTTCTAATGTAATTAAATATCCCCTTTGCTACCTGAATTGGTCTTATCAAGTGTGTTGATTCACAGAAATAAATAACATAGAGAACAGCTACTCTCTCCATGCTTTGTCACTAAGGATAGACTAATAACTGGCTGGTGATCATTTTTATATATATTATCTGCACCTCTCCTGTACCTTCCTTCTCAAAATCATACTTCTTGAGGTATTTCCATCTGGGCAATGCATATCACCAACTAGAAAACTTCCCCTGGTCTGGCTGACTCGTGTAGTCTTGGTTTAACCCGGAGTTCAGGTTATTTCAGACTGGGATGCTATATAAGTGCCAGATGAGGTATTTTCACTACTTTTTTGGCTGAAGCATTGACTGATAAGTGCACCATAGCTGAAGATAAACCCAGTTACTTCAGAGTCTGTGGTATGTGGCTACATGCTCTTATTTCCAGCTGAAATCTGAGATGTAGTTATAGTAGGGAAGATCTTTCATAATGCAGGCTTGTGTGTTGTCTCTAAACCATCTTTCCTAGCAGGAAAACCTGTTTCTGCATATCTGGTGTATAACCACTTGTCACATAAAGGCCCCAATGACTTGGATTGAGGGGGGGTGGAACCTCCTTGGGCACAAGCACAGGTCTGATTTCATGACACATGTGTGGATCTGGATTTTTCTCTTTGTTCGCAAAGAGGTTGCGTTAAGAGATGCAGTTGGGGCTGTCACTGGCTGACTGTAATGCTTGAGTGAGTTGGTGGCTGAAGTCTACCTCCTCCTCTGGGATTGGAAGTGCCCTGGTACCTGGAAAAGTCAGATCCTGGGAAATGTCCCTCTTGGAAAGAAGCTTCGATAGGGCTTTGCCTGACATTGGTAGCAGCAGCACGTGTGTGCTGGTTGGGTACCTGATGAGAAGAAAGCAGTGATTTCAGAGGATTGGAGAGAGTTTATTCAAGAGACTGCAAATCTCTGCCAAATAGCCTGTCCCTAAAGAAACAGATTTGTAAATTCCTTAATTACAGTAATCATCTCTTGAGTTTATCCTAGAGCTCTGCACAAAGAAATCTTGACCACGATTATTGAAAGTGGAAACGTTATTACTCGCCTACTATTTCCAGTTTCTGCCTTCTGCTTTATTTTTTTCTTTTGTTAAACCCAGTACATAATTAAAAAGCCCATTCTTCATTCATCAGTTAAATGGAACACATTATTATGTATTAAACTTAAAGGAATTTATTAATTTTAAGATCAGGGTATTAACTTGGAACAGATTTAAGATGTTTATTAGGATAAACCTTTCTGATGCCACAAGAACTGAAATGGCACTTGGTGGACAAATGCCTAGGAAGGTTTCCAGCCTCTTGTAGAAACACCTGACTGATATATTTTTTTTCTCCCCTTCTTTTATGTTCTTTCCTGTTGTTTTTTGTCATTGATTACATGTTTTATTAATCTGAATGATAGCACTGTATGAAGCCTGGGTCTCTTACACAAGATTCTCCATGGATGTGGTTAAAATAAATGTCTTGGTGATTGAAAGGAAAATATTACATGTGACAATGGTAGGCACAGATGTAAAATTTGCATTTCCAGTGGCCTCAGCATCAATTTATTTGGCGAAGGTTATGGTAGAGCAGAGCTTTGAAAAGGGAGAAAATTAAAGAGATTTGTGGTTAGTTAAAAGTAATTTTCATTTAGCAGAACACTTCTCTGTGTCCCCAGTAACACCTCAGAAGTGAAATAGAAGTATTCAGCTCTGTTTCTTCTATTTTTATGAGATGTGTTGTGTTGGTGGTCTCCTTGTCCACAAATCAACAAGGAAAAAGCACTTTAAATGTCTTAAACTCAGGTGTTGAAATGCTTGGGAAACAAAAACTATAGAGGAAATGTTTTATTTATTGTGATTTCTTTTTCTATCTGCTTGCTTCAGAAATGCATTGATTTGTAGTTGTGATTTTCTGGAATTTCCTTTGTGGCTGAGTGCTAGAATATCATTGATTTAATAAACTGATTTAGGGTACTAGTGTAAGGTTATGTAAGTGGACATAAAAAATGAAAACAATTAAAAATGCCACCAAAAAACTTGGCATATTTTTTTGCCTTTTCCAAAATCAAGGAGACATTTCAAAGATACTTCAAACACCTGAGAGGAGACTTTCTATACTACAGAGTTTGAAAACTCAAATGCTATTTACTGGAGAATGTTTAAGCTATCCCAGAAGTGTATGTATATCTTGTCTAAACAAGGAACCTGTCTGATTAAATTTAAAGTTGGTTGAGAAGCAGATGAGTTGAGACAAGCTCTGTTTGGACATCCCATTCATAATTTTCCCCTGGTTAGGTTTAACTTAATTTAACCTGTACTTAAATGAGCTTCTTAAAGCCAGACTAGTGTTTCAGTACTAATCTTACAACTAATTTTGCACTAATTTGGCAACAGCCAAAACTGTTACTGTGCCTGAATAAGGAGTGTTGCTTTCTCTGCAGATTCTGCTGGAGATTGGTATTTGTTTTGCTATAGAGAGCTTAAATTTTTCCTATGTTTTGGTGGTTGTCTTTAAAGAGAGGTTTGTTATCTTTGATTGAAATCTACTTGCTTATATGAAGCTTTAGTATTTGTAACTTGCAATTGTTCCCTAAAAAAACCCCAAGCCCTTTTCTTTTCCATTCTGTATTCTTCTGGTCACTGGAGGACATAAAATATGAGACCCACTTTCAAATATTTTATTTTTGTTCCTTAAGAAACTACTCCATCTACCAGAAGACTCACTTTACTGAAGCAATAGCTCATCCTTAGACAAAATATTTCTCTGGATCTAAACTTCTGAGAAAGCCTTTGGAATCAACGTTTTTCTCATCTTCAATCATTATATTTTTCTCATCAATATATTTTTTCTCATCTTAAAAAATTAGTCATTCCTAAAATGAATTTTCTTATATTTTGGCTTCTTGCTAGCTTTCTAGTTAGACTGTTGTTGGTGGTTTTTTTTTCTTCTTTTTCAACATGATTATTGAACATCTTAGAAAAAATGGTGAAACTCCAGGCCTTCCTTATAAGATTGCATTGCTTTGGGACTGTTTGGTCTTGGAGAAATGAGGAACTACAACACTGAAGTAGAGAAAGGTGGCAAAAAATTCCAGCTTGGGAGATGCTGTGGTACCTATCTTGATATGGCACAGATACAGATGGAAGTGGGACAAAAAAAACCCTGAGGGTAGAAAACCCTAAGCTGTTAAGATGGAGAGTGAGAAGGTTTTAATCATATTTAACTTGTTCTTGACTGAGTCTTCACATTGCAAAACAGTCCTACTGATGTCAGGATTATTCTAATCCTGTTTTAAGATGTAAACTTGCTCATAATGGCACATGTGCTGTTCCTTTCCTTCTGTAAGCCTCTAGGGCTCTTTTTTTTAGAAGAGGAAGTTTCAGAGTGGAAGTGGACTTCTGAAGGCCAATATTTATTTGGAATGTGTCATGCATCACACCCTCTGTGCTGTTGTTTCTGGTACAATATTTATACTTGTTTTAAACCCACTGTGACCATGGCACTCTGTGCCCAGCTAAGCAGCTGTCAGCACACAGATTTCTTCTTTCCAATCAAGCATGGAGCTCATGTGCATTCTGAGAAATTTATCATCAATTTTTTTCAGCAAATCACATGCAATGTCTGTGGAACACCAAGACACACATCATGTGGTCTTAGAAAACTGCAGGAGAGTCCAGATACTCATTTCAGGATGCCACCAGCCTTCAGCGTTTGCAACCTGGCTTGAGTTGGAAACAGAAGATGAGTTGTGCTTGCAACTTTGCTCATTTATTAATTTATTCCCCTTGATGGTAGGGAACTGCTGATTTTAGTAGTAATGGCTTTCATATGAAATAACATTTAAGTAATTATAAAAAAATTATTTACAGAAACTGTCTAAAGCGGTGAAGTTAACCAAACAAATGCATTTTGATAAATAACAGTTGTCTTGGATCAATGGAACTGCCTTTTTCATAGCAGCTGCCAATTCCTAAATATACAGAAAAACAGCTATTGAAGAAGGATTGCCTTTAGCTTTTTAGAAACTAGCAAAGCAGAAGATGTGAAGGTTGGGTATTTTTTACGTGGGGCTTCAGAGAGAATATTTAACTTTCCAATGAACTTCTGGGACACCTGGCATAGGTTTTTACTTGGGAGCAAGAGGCACTGATGAAGAACTCTTAGAAATGCCAGAAAAAAACCCAAACCCACCTCTTATTGACTAAAGATCATTCACATCAAAGGAACCCATCATTTCTTCCATGCAAATGCTGTGGGGATTGCTTCACCCAGGGCTGGAGAGCAGCCAGGCTGCATAGCATTGCAGCTACTCAGCACCCCACAGCCAGGCTATACACCACTGAGGAAGCAGGAATGGATTGCTGGTTTTAAATCTGAGACACATTTGCAACAAATATTCAGAAAGCACTTTATTTCTGTGTTTTGGGCATGTATTTTCTAGTGGGGAATTTGAGTGTTAAGGTATTTATTAAGCAGTCCTACAGAACTGTGCAACTTCCCCACCTGCAGAATGCCATCCCACCTTTGCCACTGGTGTGGAGGAGTTCTCTACTTATCATTTTTTAGGCATCAGATTCTATCCTAACAAAAAAAAAAACGATTTTTTGGGGGGTTTCTCACATCTCTAGCACTCCTTGAAAACTGTTATTCTGCCATGCCTGGCTTTGTACATCAAGGAAAATAACTTAATTTTTGCAACCTGAAGTCTTGCTCTAATGCAGCCTGATGAATTTCCAGGCACTTAAAAATCCAACCCTGTAACTTGCAGCTAGTTTCAAAATAACCTCCCTTAGAAATAGAAATCCTGCTGTTGTCCTTCTGCCTTTTCCAGCTGGCTTGATGCAACAGATGTTCTGGCTTTCCAGAAAAAAGACTCTCAGCTTCAATGGGGTCCATGTTCCTTGTGTAGCCTGACATGGAAGCATGAAGTGCTCTCATTTGAACTTCTTTCCAGCGGTTATTAGTGAGAGAACCTGAAATTAACAAGGGGGGGTAACTTCACAATTTGTATTTTATGGAAGAAAAAAGTGATCAGAAACTAGGGAATTAAGTGTGATGAAAATGCATGCAGTCTCCTACTGTTCTTTCCTAGCAGAAGAAAGTTCTATTTCAGATTATGATAAGTCATTTAAACACATATTTGCCTTCAGAACTTGAGGGTTGAGCCCCTTGGCACAGCATTCTTGCTCAAAGAGGTGTTGAAATCCCTCCTAGGATGAGGTTTTCTCAGTGCTGGAGTATTTACACACACAGGGAG
Organism: Heliangelus exortis; assembly: GCF_036169615.1. Classification (NCBI taxonomy): domain Eukaryota; kingdom Metazoa; phylum Chordata; class Aves; order Apodiformes; family Trochilidae; genus Heliangelus; species Heliangelus exortis. The sequence continues at coordinate 4,265,526 of NC_092425.1, forward strand.
TCATGCATCTGGTTCTTTAGAGCTTTTTCAGACTACACTTGTAGTAGGACTTAGTTTTGGGAGAGTGCTAAGGTAATGATCTCCTCAGAAATGCTGCTTTTGGGTTACAGTAAAATCATATTGTCAAGATTTCTTTTTTTGACATTGCAGGCAAAGAAACATGCCTGGGAGCATGACTTTCATATCTTGGCTATATCCATATCATGGAGTTTCACCAATTGGAAATATAGAACTGTTTCATGTATTACATTTGAATTTATCTGGATTTTTCAGAACTGTACTTACTGATGCTCTGTACATGTAAAAACTGTGTTTAAAAGTTTTTCAACTTCTCAGTTTCATTCTATTTAGAAGTAAAGCTGTAGTAGAGCAAATCTATACCTTGTGTTTGCAAATTATTTTTGGCCAAAAATGTAATGTATCATGCAAGCCTCTTGTTTTGGCCATGAAAGCTTCACAGGGGTTACAGGGAGAGTTGTTGGGCAAGAGGACAAAAAGCAAATGGGAGGGATCAGGTTTTCAAGACTTAGTTGTGGAGGACCTCAATTCACTTGGGACTGGCTGCTCTTACTTTTTCTGGTTTGATTGGTACCCTTGTAACTGGTGATGGCTCTACAGATCCCTTAAGCCAGAAAGACCAGGGTTTTGCTTTTGTTTTGTTGTCATAACAAGAGATTGTAAGATATATGGTATATTTGGGGACATAGATAAACTTTTAAGCTTAGCCAGGAATACTTGAGAAAATTACTCGAAAAATAAGGAAAAAGAACAGAAGTGGAGCTAAACAGGCTATACTTAACTAACTGTCCAAAAAACATGTCTAGAAGTATAAATCAGCCTGAACCTGTAGTCTGGATGTGTTTATGAAAGATGGTTGTGGTGCTATTTTTTCACTTGACAGGTGCTTTGTCTCATCCCAAAATGGTGAAATTGAGCATGTGGCAAGCTAAAGACAGTGATCAACTACTTAGCTTAGACTCAATTAGTTTTCTTTTGAACTGTTTATTCATCATTCTTTAGGGAATTACTCCTTCAGGAGTATTTTCTCCAAAGTTGTCTTTGCATGTGAAGCTAGAGAAGGGCAGAAACTCTGCATGCTTAGATGCTTTGCCTTTTTTTTTTTTTTTTTTCTTGAGAGGACAGAAGTTGTTAAAGGTTCTTCTGTTCCACACTGAGGTTGGCAGCTCATAGTAATGACAAAAGTGTCAGTGGAAGAGTGGCTATCTCAGAGATAGAAGTGGCATCTCTACTCAAACCCTGCAAGTATGAAAAGGGATCTGGAGAATCAACTGATTTGCAGCCATTTGGGATCTGTTGTCAAGGTTGCTGCCACATTGGGATTCATGGAAAGCAGAAAGGAATTCCTCCCATGCCAGCAGTGGAAGTGCACCAGGTATTACTACTCAGCTGTGTCTCCTTTACCTTTGACAGGAACCTCACCAGGTTGTGTCCCTTACAAAGACAACTTTGCTAATCTGTAGTTCAAGTTCATGGTGTGTTCTCCTGATGTGTTTGTGCATGGCCTGAGCAGCTCAGAATAAATTTAGTAGTAGAAAACATTTTGTTGTCAGTGGCTGCTCAGCAGAGGCTTCTTAATGTAATATCCCAGAACTTCCCTTTCTGGTACAGGCTGGTTTAAAGGTTTGATAAGTTTGCAATTATGAATTTTAAATTCTGTGAAAGCATGCCATTGGAAAACCAGTAATACACTGGGTATCCACAGCAGCTCAGCAGATGAAAATGCCTTACGGAGGTACAGATAATGAAAGTATTTTGCTCCAAGCAGACTGTGCTAAATGAGACTACACATTGTTGGATTTCACTGCCTGTCTTTCTCAGCCTGTATCTATAACTTGTAGGTTTACAGAGCTGGACTGGGTTCAGAGGACCAATGGCTGCTGAGGATTTGTCTATTTTTAGCAGTCTATATGTCATCCTAATTGATGGACATAGATTGGCTTTATGTATTGAGCTTGGTTCCTGGGGTATTTTTGGCTTATTTAACAATACTATCTATAGAATAACATCAGCATGCTAATCCTCATTAGTGGTATGAACAACATATCTTGGTGTCAGCGAGATGAATTGGTACTGCTGGCCTAGGCTACTCTACTGATATATGTATATATATATATATATATTTTTTTTTTTTTTCCAGCTGATACAATAGACATTTAAAGTACTGTATAACAAAGCTAAGAATTTGTTTGCCTTTCTGGTTTTCTTAAAACGTGTTATGGAAAGGGTAAAATTTTAAGTGCTCTTTTTGTCACAATTTTAAATCTCTTCATTTACTATCTGAGCATTTCTGAGCTCTTAGTGTGCAACTGCCTTTTGTTGTGACTGAATATAATGTAGCTATGGGACTGGCTTTGTGTTGGGCTACTCAAAGCACCTAAAGGAAATTACTAAATTCCACTACTTTCCAAGTCATCACCAATTTGCAAAACATGGCATAAAGAATTCTGGCTACAATAAGTCAGGGAAACATTTATTCTGGTTGTTGAGCTCTTCAAGTACTTAAGTAAACCTGAGGATGGACATTGTGGTTTAGATGAAAGGTGTTTGGGACCTTGTAGTGTCTGAGTTTGCTGAGACAATTCTGCAGATAGGCAGAATTATAAGAAATGGTGAAAATAGGAAATTATTTTCCCTGTGGTGTACCCTGCCTGCTTTCTCAAGTGTACCTTGAGTTGTTACTGTGGGCTTCTGATTGATTGCTAGGAATTTTGTAATTATTTGTCAAGTTCACCTCATGCTTTCACTATTTACCCTATATTTGGTGGGCATGTTCTGCAAATGAGAAATTAAGTGTGAAAATTTGTTATTGGGTAGTAGGTAAAACTGTGGATAAGGTGATGCTTATATAAGTTGTGTTGTTACCCCAGAACACTCTGGTAACACTTCAGCTGCTCAAAGGAAGTATAAACATGCCTTTTTTCCTGTTTTATTTTCCTTTTTTTTTAAGGTTTTGGCAGTGAAAGAACTATGGTGATGCTAAATGCCTGATCTTGCTGTAGAGTTGATGAAAAATCTGCCTGAGCAACTTGTGTGGCCACTGGAAGTTGTGTGTTAGACACCCTAAAGTATTGGTCAATGCAAGCAAGAAAATTCTTGGGCTTGGGAAATGAATTTGAAAAACAAGTGGAAAAAGACATTTCAGAATGTTATAGAGTAATTCAGGCCAAAAGGCAACTCTGAAAATAATTTGGTCCAATCCTCCTCTGAAGCAGGGCCAGCCGTGGTTCTTGAAGCATTTCTCATAATGGCATTTATAGCAAGCTGCCTTAACCTGCCACATAAAACAATGGTTTTAATTTTAGTAATTCCAAAATAACTGGCAGAAATGAAACCAGCAAATGGAGCAGCTATTTCTTTGGGCAGTGCCTGATTTTAATCTGACAGCCAACACTATGGTAGCTCAAGGAGTGCAAAAGTAGAATGATTGAAGTGTCATTGTACTGTTTCATGCCTTTTCACTATTGCAGTGTAGGCTTTTAACATGGTGTTTTTAATTTTTTAAAAAAATGAAAGAGCATTTAAACTGACTAATGAAGCCAGAGCAAATGGAATGTTTTGAAAGGGAAGAATATATTTTGGCAGTTCTGCTTGATCCATGTCAGAATATTTCAAGTCTGATCCAGGTTAGAATTGAAACCATATCTCCCTACTACCATATATTGTTAAGAGCTGCTTCCAAAAGCAAAATGCCTCTATTTGTTTCCTGAATATTGAAACAAACAGAGTAGGTTTTATGTATGAAAAATAAGTTATATTTATTCCAAGTACAAGTTGAAATTGATCACACTGATAACTTGGCTTGGTATGATTTCTGGGAGCATCCAGAAAGAAAAGGGATGGAAAATAGAGGAATAACTGCTTTCAAAGTGCTTGACTTCAGTGACAGCAATTCAGAATGCTAAAGATAGTTCTAATGTCACTTGAAGTTAAGTATATCAGACCTTTCTGATCACCAAATAAATGAAGAAATATAAATCCCACTTCTGGGGAGCCATGTTTACATAATAAAAAGATTTCTGGGCTTGACCATCTATGGCCAGACATGCTGAAGATCTATCTGGTGCAAATCACCTTGTCCTATTTTTTTTTTCCATTGCAGAGGCTTTTGAAATAAAAAATGGGACATTGCCACGTTTGTTGTTGCCAAGTGTTTACACTGACCTGTTTCCATCACTTACTTGGAACACATTTTCAGCCTGGCTGAGCACTGTGCAGATGTGGAACAGTTGTATGTTCTTAAGCATGTTGTGGTTTTGGTTTGTTTTTTGGTGTGTGTGGGTTTTGTTTTTTGTGGTTTTTGTTTTGGAAGGGGGACGTATTGATGGTTGAAAGTGAGCTTGTACTTCATTGTGAGAAGGGGATATCTTGAGTGTGAACCCTGAGACACCAGAGCAACCCTTGAGAATCCTGAATAAATCAGTGATGGGAAGGACTGGTTAAAAGCTCCTCAACTGACAAAACCTTTTCACAAAATTATTATTAAAGGAGTTTTAGTCTTTATTCCTGCATCCACGCAACCCTTGCATGTGATGAAACAAATCACATGAGATTTGGGGAGGAAAGTAGGAGAAGATGATGTAGTGAAGTGGTTTTGGTGTTAGGAAGGAAGGTCTCTCTTTCCTTGATCTGCAGATCTGCCCCTTTCAAACACAAAATCCATGGAGACACATTCCCCAGCAAGCTACTGAATTACTGTAGGACAGACATCCTCCCCCTAAACAATGATGTTTTAAAAAGCTAGAATTTTCATGAAGCAATGGATGTTAAAATAAGTTTTAGTGTTCATGTTCTTTTTATGTGGAGCCTGAAACAACCTGGTGAGAGGGATGCTGTGGCAGTGACTGACACCTGCAGTATGGATTTACAGCTGGTATAGAATGGGGAAGTACAACTCCCCTGTTTTGCCTCGGAGCAATAAAAGAGACCTCCAAAAATGGATTAATCTTCCCAAAGTTACATAGGAAGTCTCTGGCAGAGACAGAAATTGAATGCAGGTTTCCCGGATCCTGATCCAGCCCTCTAAAAGATCTAAAAAAATCAGATATTCATAGCAATCATGTTGATTGGATTTTCCTCACCTCCTAACGTTCCTTTCAGAAGTGTCTGGGCTGTGGAATAGGAGGTTTCTTGCCTTTTGGGGTTGCACTGCATTAAATTCTATGATGTTGCAACTCATGGTTTACTCTTCATGGTATTGCAAAGGATCCTCCTTCAATGATGATGTGGTGAAAGTAGTGATCATTTAGCTTCAAAAGACCAACTCCTCTTTAATATAGAGTTCCTCTGCCTCCAACCCCAAAGAAAGTCCTGTTTAATGGCAATGACTTCTAGATAGGAAGCTGGATGCAAAAATAGATGAGAATATTGGAATTTCCTATTTAGCCTCAATATTTTCAGGGGTCTTTTAGCAAGACTGTTAAGAATTTTCCACTGGCAGTATCCATCATTCTGAGCTGCCCTACTCCTGGCTCCATGGTTTTCTTCAAAATTGTTCTTTTGAGCATGAAAAATTTTCCTTAACAGGTCTTTCAAGCTGATAGTGATTTGCATTAGGTCACGTTTCCTTCTTTTATTTCTCTTCTTTTATTTTCTCTTATTTACTTTTTTTTTTTTTACTGCTTTAGCTTTTTCTCACTTTTAATTGCTACAAGAATTTAACCCCTTGTGTGATCCTGCAAGACTTTTCCTATGCAAAACCAAGGTCAATCACTACTTGGCAGATTTCCTCAGGTGCTGATAATATCCCCCTGACTGAACAACACAGCAAAGGTGCCTTTTCCAAGTCATCTTTTGTTGTTTCACCCCTTACAGTCAGCTTCTGTCACAAGTCAATTGCTTGAGATGGGATGCTCCAGGTTCCAGGGCTGTTTAGAGCTCCATCTAATTGTCAGCCACCTTTGGAGCAGAATGAGAGAACCATGAGAGATTTTTTTTTTTTTATGTCTTGCTTCTGTTCTTCCTCCAATTAAAAAAAAGCTGCTGATACTCTGCAGGAGATGGTGAAATGCAGTTTAGTTTGTAGGTGCACAAGGCCTCTACTGCCCTCCTTGACATATGTGTGCAGTAAGGATGAGTATAGTGACTACAAAAAGTTCTTATTTGCATCTGTTTCAGTATAGTGAAGTAGGTTGCAATTAATTAGGAAGTTTCTGGTGTGGTAAAAATCATCAAATAGGAGGAGTGGAAACACATGATTTCCAAAGAGAAATTTAATTCCATATGGGTTATGCCCTCTCCCATCTAGGAATTAATTGCAGCTTTAAAAGAAGATTTGATTATGTCTGTTTTAAAAATAAAAAAAAAAGCAATAAAAATCAGCAAGAAAAACCAACTCCCTCCTTTCTCTGCCATTCATAGCCACATTTTCAATACTTAAGACATTTAAATGACTTTAATTTAAACTTTTTTTCATGACTTTGCTCAAGTTGAGAGAGTGCTTTGATCAACCTTTGAGTTTTATAATTTATTAGAGTAAAGGGAAGGGGATGACCTTCAGATGTCTTCTGTGGTAAAGCACTGATGTTGGAAATGTTAAATGTTTGCAGGCTGAGAGCATGTTTGCCCAGGAAGGCCAAAAAAGAATAAACAAACTGTGACATGCTTTATTTTGTTATTTATCCCTCGGTAAAAATACAAAACAAAAAGTAAATATAAATCATCTTATTCAAAACACTGGCATGAGTTGCCTGGAATGCACCTCTTTGTGGTGGTATCCTGCCATCCCATAGATGATGTCAAAACACAGGCAGTCAGCTTTGAGGTTTTCAGTACAGCAATTTGGTTAAATCCTTCTAGCTCCTTAATATATACACTGTAAATCCTGGGAAGGACACTTGTGTATCCTTATTGACACGTGTCACAGGCTTTGCTTTTTCTGCTGCAGTTTGGTAGATGAGTGGGTCTGGTTGCACTTTTTTTCCCTAACTTGGTTCTCGTTTTCAAAGGTGGCTCATTCAACTTCCTCAATGTTTCTTCTTTCAGCTGCAATATAAATCTGAGCAGCTAAACCCATAATTCTTTGGCTGCTGTTGCTGACAGTGTAATTAGGAACCAGAGCATTCAGATTTTCATTTCTAATTCCTTGTGGGGGCACAAATTAAACCAGCTGAAAACATCATGTGGGAAGCATGCATTGTTCTGGCAGAGCAAGTCAATGTGAGGCAAAGAAGCAGCATGCAATGTGATAGTATGGATCCTGGTGAAACCCTTTCTGTGAGCTGCAAAAATAACTCCTGTGGTATAACTTTCCTTTGAGTAGCATGACCTTTCCACTAAACTCTAATGAATGAACTTGGATGAGAGTGTAGCTGGCCTTCTCCCAGGTGCCTGCTGAGCATCAGTCAGGGTTACTTGAATGATGCACCCCACGAAACATAATATTAAAACCTGTTTGAGAGAGAAAAATTAATACTCAAAACTGGAAATACTGAGGTCACTCGAACAGCATGGTTTAAGAGACAGTGCTTGGAAATCAGTGCTGATTTATAGAAATATTGGCCCTGTAAGATACTGGTGGACTTGTAGTTGAGATGTTTATTCCTCATTTTCCTTGTTGTTGTTGGGGAAATGCATCTGCACTATAGGCACTAATAAGGGCTACTGTCAGGCATCAGACCTTTTCATGTAGTTTAATGACTTTTGTCCACCAATTAGTGCTTGCTTAAACTGGTGGGTCATCTACTCCCCAACAGTACTTTAATTCTGTTCTTTGCTAGGTTACCTAGCAGGCTATGGGGTCACTTCTGTTGGTACCTCTTAAGAGTGGTTTAAACAGAGCAATTTGCATGTGTTTCATCTTGCCTTACTGCTGAGTGTTTGAGATTTAATGCAGTCCTGATCTTATGCATCTCTGTACTCTACCTTCAAAAGCTGAATCCTTGTTAGGTTCCTAATAATGTTTCAAATTTCTGTTTTAACTACATCCAAGTAGAAGATAGGTGCAGGACAGTGTAGCTGTGCTAACATCATCTTTGTTTCCAGAGGGAGATGATGTAAAACATGTGGTAGTACTATTTACACAATAAAGAACTGCATAGAAAGAGTAAAGTCATGTTTGAGTGGACAGTGGAAAATGGTCATATTTCATCTGCCAGTTGCAAGAAGGGGAGAATGGTGATTATTAAAATCTAGATTAGCCCTAGGCATGACACCATGGAAGATCTGTTTTGGGGTCTTATAGGACATGCAACCAAGATACAGAGAAGTGAGGGCCAGGAGAGTTGATATGATCTGGTGTAAGAGCTTTCTCAGATAATCGTGGTTTTGTTTACCTGGATCTGTGAATCTGGGTCTGTGAGGATGATGTACTACAAAGGAGATGCAATGCAGATTGGCTGCCTAAATGTCTGAGGGTGACAGCATCAGAGTTTTCTCAAGAGCTGTTACTTGTGTCCTGGTAGTACCTAAAAGCAGTGAGTTGGAGAACTCTGCTGGGACTGGTCCTGACATAAGTATCTGAAGAAAAGTAACTTAGACTTCTCAAAAAAATACCCTGGGGTCCTTTTGAATAAATTCCTTAAAGCACACAATGGAACAGTACCTGTGGGCTCTCTTACGCCTGGGATAAAAGAGTAAATGTGGAGATCCAGTGTTTTTCTGGGCTTCTGCTGTGCCCAGTCTGGAGTAAATATGGAGATGTTGGGGCAGAGAACTGACCTTCAGACAGGATTTGGCTGATGAGGTATTAGAACATAAATTTCCAATATGGGAACAGGGTTTCCTTTCCTTGTTCACATAGGATAATTGCTCAGACCTTAAGTTCTGATTCTCCCCTTACTGAACTGAATCTTATGCTGGCAGTAAATTCAATTCAGAATTTTGTCTTGAGCCTCATCTAAATAAAGAGATTCTGTTTTTTAATCATATCCATGAGTTGATACAGATTTTGTTGAGCTGAGCTTGTCACTAGGCTGGATACACACAGTACAGGAATAGACCTGTTCTTACAAGTATTTATTACTGTACAAGAAGTATCTTCAATTTTACATGGGCATAGGGCGGTAAAATCACCCTCTCAACAGGTACTGAGTGCCATGTGCTGAAACTCAGATCTGTCCCCTCCCATCTTTAAGAAAAACAGAAATGGTACACCTTGGTAATAAAATTAGTCCTGCTTTCATTTCTGGAGGTCAATAAAAGGGTGTTGGAGCAGAGATGAGTATGCACTTCTCTCCTCCCTACAAAATGCCACAGCCAGGGGACTTCAGAGCCACATTCCTCTGGAGGCAGACTAAGATGCTTCCTAGTTCCTGCAGGGATTGTGTGCTGAAGGGAATGTGTGCTTGGCAAGGCCAAGAGGGCCTCTGGCTCTTGACTACAAGTGGAGAACTTGCCCTTTACCAGGCTTCTGTGAATATGAGGTCCTGGTGAGGTCTTCTCTCTCTCTCACTTGGTGATTTGATATCCTTGAGTGCTCTGTGTTCTGCTGGGCAGTTTCTACTGATGGGGTGGGGAAGAAAGTTATAGCTGTCAGCTGGAAATATCTAAGATTTGGGGCCAGTGGAAGGAAGCCTGAAGAGGCAATTGGATCAGATAGTCACATGTTGAATGCGTGGTGTGACAGGTTGGGAGAAAGGCCCTGTTTTGGTTCTACCCCTCCGGCTTTAAGGCGCGCTGCGTGCGCGCAGAAATGTTCCCAGAAGTGCATTCCTTTGTGGGATGTCTGCACAGCAGCTGGGCTTTGTCCCTGGGTGGTGTCAGCCTGCAGCACTCAGTAGTCTTTCTGGGTAAAAGTCCTATGTTACAGCAGGGAATTGTTTTGAGAGGAAAAGGGATTTGAGGTAAGTTGCACTGCGGGTATGGATGATCCTCAGCCTGCCCGGTGTTGCTGGTTCCCCCTGGCAAGTGGGGAGGTTGCCAAGGCTGGTTGCAGCCTTCTTCCCCCAGGCAACTGCACCCCATGGCAATATGGCCCTGATAGTCTTAATTTCATGTGGGACCAGAATTTTGAGCTTGGGGAGTGTCAGTCCCCCATTTCAGGTACTCTGAAGTGACAAATACAGTGATGGCGCATGGAAGAAAAGATCTCTCCTTTGTGCCTTAGGACTTTGTAGAGTGTTTTACTACATGGCTTGCCATAGTACATTGACTTCCTGAATCCCTGAATACTTCCCACAAGATGAGGCCTCTCTTTTTTTCTTTATTTTTTTTTTCCCCAGGTCTATATATCTTTAAAGTAGTGGAAGCTGGAGCGGATCTAATCAAGTGTGTTCAGACAAACTGATGTGGAGAGCTCAGTGATAATGTAAACCAAACTATATGAGCTCTTACCTGGTGGATTTCAAGGCTCTCTTATGTCATTGGTCTGGGCCAGAAGTGCATCTCCCAGCCTGTGGGGCTCAGGGAGAGGAAGGTGCAGTGCATGATGTACAGAGAGATAACTCCAGTTAGAAAACAATAGTACCTCCTGCCATACACACTTTGGCTAACAGGAGAGGAACACTTGAGCTACACATGCACACACAAACAATATGCTCTAGGGAAAGACCACAAATATGTTAAAAATCATAATCTGAGACTCAGATGCATTCAAAATATAAATGTCCTGTCTTTGCTTTTCATAACAAAAATGATCACTTAAGACATTACCACAGCTTAACTATTCACAGTGTAGACATCAACAAAACTGATTGTTTTTTCAACACTTAATGTGCCTGTCACTGTGGAAATAAATGTTTTGGCACCCAGTTCTTCCCCGCTTTGTTATTGGGAAAACCTACAGTGCAGACTCACAATTTGGTTAGACAGCTGAAGAAAAGCAGATTAGATATGCAGATACGGAGACTTCTTTTCCAGACCATTTTCCATTTCTGAAACATATTTTGTTATCATTTTTAAATCTTTCCAATGCAATCAGCAATCTCTTGCCAAGCTCCTGAGCTAGTCTTCTCTTGAAGAATAAAGTGGTTTATGGCTTCTCAGGTTTTTTTTCCCCCACCCCAGACCCAAGCCAGCTGCAGGCTTCACTTTGTTTCTCTTCCTTTCTTCCTTCCCTCCTAGATTCAAACCCCAGAGTCTCAGATCTTGGCAAGAAAGTGCAGTGGTGGTTCTGGTCTGTGGGTTACTGGGGGCTGAGAGGAGAGGAGCAAATGGGAACTGGATCCCTGTGCCTGGCTGTAGGGTGTCTGCAGGCAGCTGGTCCGGAGTAGCCTGCTGGATTAGTGGGGTTAATTTGGTAGCTGGTGAAACACCTCTTACTCCTGCTTTGTCCCCTTGCTGGCAAGATTTGAGTTACCTATCCAGTTCTCTGAACTATGGGGTCCCTGTCCTGGAAACTTTCTGGATATATTTCAGTCTGTAAGATGCCCTGATCTTGGTAATTTATGCTATTGTTCCCATGTACATATCATTTTTCTGTGGCTTCAGGTTTCTCCTGCCATTCAGAACACATTAACATGGTTTTTCCTTTTTAAATACTAACATCTAGGATTAATTTAATCCCACATTTTTTCCTGGATAACTTAAAGTTTTGGATGAATCACTCCCAAAAAAATAAGAACAAGTCCAAACCTCAGCCTAAATGTCAAATTGAACCAGAATTCAATAGGTTTGGATGAAAGCCTGCTCTTGGGCCCCCCTCAAAGTATACACTGAATCAATGTTGAATCTGTCTTAACAAGTCTGACAGCCTTGCTGCCTTCCCTTCCTACCTTCTGATCTTCTGTGTTTGGGACTTTCTTCTGTGGGATATATATTTGAAGCATCTCAAACTCAGACAAGCAAAACACCCGAGATTTAGACAGAATTAGTTAGAGAATGGAAAAAAGATTATTACTGAAACCTGATGTTGCCAATTTGGAGCTTGTTTTTCTTGCAGGTAAGACTTCTTGGTATGTATCTTAACAAATGTAAACATTCCCAAAGAATTTTACACCTTACGCTTCAACTTTAAATTGAAAAAAAGTTCAAAGCAGTCAGAGCTTCCTACCCAGAGAAATCTTAGTAGGGAAAACCTGGAAGGCACCAGGTGAACTCTGTGACCAAGAGTGACATGTATTCAATTGAAAGACACTTCCACAAAAGGAAGGAAATTGTAATTTTCCAGATGACATAGCATAACCTCTGCTCTCCTGATTCCCATTTTCCTAGAAATTCCCTAAATTTTCTCTTGGCTTTAAACCCAACTGCTCTTTTACTCCCATGTGTATAGGAAAGTAATCTTCAATTGCTGATTAATTATTCTACCAGTTTTTCTTTCCCTTTCCTTCAATATTGAAAATGTGTGCTAGTTCACTTTTTAAAGAGACCTCTGAGGAACCAAAACCATTTTTATGCTGCATATAAAAGTATAATACTGTAAGCAATATAAGTACTATTCAGTTATAAATCAGCAGAAAAGCTAACACTTTCATTCCACTACAGCAGAACCATCTGTAATGTCACCTAATATGGATGAAAGGAGCACACTGGAACTCCTAGGAGATGTTAAAGGTGGAAGAGAGAAAAAGGAATAAGGGTTGATAAAGCAGTTTCAGTGAAGATAATCCTTTTACTGTAACCTGAACTTTAATTTTAGAGGAAAAGGAAAATTAATTGATCAGGGGATAGGAAGAGAAAGATGGTAAAGTGTTAGAGGGAAGAAGAGGAAAACATTCAAATTGCTCAGAAGTTGTCTGAGTTGAACTACATTTTGTAATCCACCACCAAGAGTAGTGTTTTAGTTACCTTGTAAACATCTGAATTCTTTTTGGTGCTTCAGTAAGGGTAGAAATTCCTATACTTCCTTTTGTTGAAGTTGGAATGAGTTCATCACACGGCTGCTGTCTGTCTTCTGGGCTGTTTCTGCTCTCACTGAGGGTCTCTGTTTCTCCTGCTTTTCACAAACTTTGCAGGCTCTGCTTCCAAGATATGTGTATCTTTTTCACCTCACTTCTGGAGGAGAATCCTCTGTCTCTGCCTTTCATCTCTCTTGCTTCCCAGTATGGAAGATGTATTTTATTCCTTCTTTTCTTCCCACCCCTTAGGATGGGCTGTTATCTATCACTTGCCCTGTTCTGACAGACAGGTTGCAACCCTTCCAAAGGTCAGACCTAGGGGTGAGGTTTGTGTCCATCTCTTCATCTATGGTGAGGTCAGAGGAGCTCATGACTGTGCTGCTTTCTGAATTTCAGCACAGCAAGAAAGCACTGGAGCAAAGGAAAGGAGGTCTAAGAGTGTGAAGTGATCTGTTCTCCTGATCCAAGGCCCATGCAGGGTGAAGTTAAGGAAGGCTGAGCTGTGATCTTTGTGTGTAACAGTATTCTGCAGCTCATTTTGTCTCTTCTGGTTTGGTTCATGACAATTTTTATCAAATCCATGTCTGTTTAGGCATTTATGTCCCTGTGCATATGTAGTAATGCACTGTTTTAATGAGGAGTTTCATTTTGGGCTGTTGAATTCAGTGTCCTTGCCCTTAACCAAAATAAAAACCAGACTCAATGTGCACACACTGAGAAGGGAGGAAAATGGATATAACCTTATGATAATATTTCATCTAATATAGCTGAAGCCAGTGGTACTCTCTAGCATTGGGCTGGGGGCCAAAATTCAGCCCCAGAGAACTTCTGAGGCTTTCATAGAGTTGTCATCTTGGCTACCTTTCCCTCCTTTTTTCCTCCTCTTCTCTCTGCTCCATTGTCTGAACTAAGCAATTTAGCAGACAGGAGATTTAACTCTTTTAGGGGTAGGGAAGAAAGTGGAGGAACCCACCCCAACAAGACTGGGTTCTTCCAGGTTTCATACTATTATTAATCATTTATTTTTAAGCTGGGAGAAAGACTGGGAAAAAGTGTAGGTTAATGTCTCACAGCCTTTTGGAAACTGGAGAAGAAAATAGTCTTTGGCAAGGATAACTCAGCAGTAAAGGAAAGTTTCAGGGACCCTAACACCTGTTCTCATCATCAGCATCTGCTTTGCCACCTCCAAAGAGTGACCTGTTTCACTGTAATGAAGGCATCAGCTCTGTACCAGCACAAGAAGCTGATTTTAATACTGTCCATAGTTCTGTGATCCCTTGCATTACAGGATTTCAAATCCCTGTTCCCTAAAAAAAAAAAGGGAGTGGTGTTTAGCCTGGAAAAGAGGAGACTGAGACTCTCCACAACTCCCTGAGAGGAGGTTGCAGTGAGTTGGGTGTTGGTCTCTTCCTTCAAGTAACAAGCAACAGGACAAGAAGAAATGGCCTCAAGTTGTGCCAGGGGAGGTTTAGATTGGATATAAGGAAAAAATTCTTCACTAAAAGGGTTTTCAAGCACTGGAACAAGCTGCTCAAGAAAGTGATTCAGTCAGCATCCCTGGAGGTATTTAAAAGGTGTGTGGATGTGGTGCTTGGGGACAGGGTTTAGTGGTGGATTTGGCAGTGTGATGGCTTAGTGGTTGGACTCAATGATCTGAAAGGTCTTTTCCAATCTAATTGGATTCTAAACCCAAAATTGATTCTAAAGTTCTACAAGTGCATGCCTGCTCCAGAATTTGTTTTCTACAGTGCTTGTTTTTATTCCGCTGTCTGACTGTCATAGTGAGGCATTGGATGCTAGTTCTGATGATCTCTTCAGTGTAAATAAAATGTATTTCACCTTTTTTTTTCCCCTTCTGTCTCCTCAGTCCTCCTCCTGTTTGATATTTTGCCTTCCTTTTTTCCCCACATTATCTTTTTTTCTCCTCCTCTTGGAGCCTATTCATCAAGTTCAAGGTCCTGCCAGTGCTTTTTGACTTCCACCTTATTTCTTTTCAGTGTGTGAGTTCTTTTCATTACTTACAGCATCTCCCAATCTGTCATTCTTTTCAGCTGGAAAGCTTTGAACTCTGGTAGAATGCACTACACTTGCTCTATTGGACAAACTGGCAAGAGATGAGTGTGCTTATTTCTGCACTGGGTTTGTGTGGCCAGGTTTGAGTAGCAGGGGGGGCTACAGAGTTGGCTTCTGGGAAGCTGCTAGAAACGTCCCCTGTGTCTGCTAGGGCTACTGTGAGCTGGCTCCAAGATGGGCACATCCCAAAGCCAAGCCCAGCAGTGATGATGGTAGCACCTCTGGGATAACTTAAATTTAAGGAGGGGGAAAAAGAAACTGCACAACTGCAGCTGAAGAGAGGAGTGAGGATATGTGAGAGCAACAACTTTGCAGACCCCAGGGTCAGAGAAGGAGGGAGGGGTGAGGAGATGCTCCAGGTGCCAAAGCCAAGATTCCCCTGCAGCTCATGGTTTGAAGCTCATGTTCCTCTGCCCAGCCCATGGAGGTGAAGGGTGGAGCAAATATTCACCTGTGAAGGATCCCATGGCAGAGCAGGTGGATGCTCAGAGGAGGCTGTGACTCCAGGGAAAGGCTCCTGGCAGGACCTGTGGCTCCATGGAGAAGAGCCCACGATGGAAGAAGTTTTCTGCCAGGACTTTTTTTTTACCCTGGGGGGGACCCAAACTGGACCAGTCTGCTTCTGAAGGACTGCACTCCATAGAAAGAACCCAGGTTGAAGTAGTTTGTAAATAAATGCAGTCCATGGGAAGGATTTCCTGATGTGGGAGGGACCGTGTGCTGGAGCAGGGGAAGAGTGTGAGGAGTCCTCCCTATGAGGAGGAAGAGGCAGAAGAGGCAACAGGATGAACTGACCACAACCCCCCATTCCCTCTTCCCCTGAGCTGCTTGGGAGAGGGAAGTAGAGGATTTGAAAACAAAGTACAGCCTGAGAAGAGGAGAGAGGTGGGAGGGAGGGAGGTGTTTTAGTTCTTATTTCTCATTATCCTCTGATCTGATTGGTAATAAATGAATTTTGCCCAAGTCGATTCAGCTTTACCCATGATGGTACCTGGGGAGTGAGCTCTCCCTGTCCTTCAACCCATGAGCCTTTCATGTATTTTTTCTCCCTTGTCCAGATGGATGAAGGAGAGTGATAGAGTGACTTTAACAGGGACCTGGCCAGGGTCAACCTAGTCCAGGGACAGGTCAGCTCCTTGTCACTGCAAGCTCCTGGCCATATGAGAATTCCTGCCCTGCATGCCTTGCCTCTGCTCCTCATGGGATCCCAGGGGCTGTGTCTTGAAAGCCCTGGGCAGGGAGTGGAAGATGCTGGCTACAGTCCCCGAGAGCTGCAGCCAGCAGTTTGCATAGAGGGATTATTTTTCAGTCATTCAGTATTTTCAGAATTTCTGGACTGTGAGCTCCACTGGGAAGGAACTGCATTTCCTGCTGCTGGCCTGCTAGGATGGGGCCAAAGTTTCAGCTGGGGCTTTGGCCCTCCTGCAAAACAATATCTTTAGTAAGGGAGGTTCAAACAGCTGCACTTCTGAACATTTAAGAGAGCCCACGATTTTCCAGGGTAGTGGCTGTTGTCAATGTGCAGAGCAGTTCAACTAATAAAGAGCTTGCTGCTGCCAATTTTGAGACGCTATTTGAGTTTTTGGGGGTGCCTGTGGGAAGTAAGAACCTCAAAACAAGGGTAATAGTGCTGAAGCCAAGCTCCAGGACAGCTTGGGCAGGATAGCAGAGTTTTAGGCTGTGGGGTTAAGGTGGCTCAGACTCAGCAAGTGCTGGTTGCCTGGGGTGTGAGTGATTGGTTTGGAGGTTTTGCATTAATAAAAGTTATAGTACTACAGCCACATCTCCATCCTCTGGTTCCAGAATGGAATGCTGTGATACCAATGGAATTAATGTGCACTCCAGACTTTAAACCCATAAATTGCTAATGCCAGACTGTTCCAATGAGCAGCTTTTTGATATCCTTTACATGTTAAAAAGTACTCAGCCCTGTTGACAAAGCAAAGAAATGGTGTCAAAAATAATTTTAAAACCTTTTGACCTGTAAGGTTTAAGAGAATTAGGCACAGATTCTTTGCTTTAAGCCTCTTGGTGACAAGAAATATGGTCCTATGCCAGCTGGTTTGATTGACAGTGGTGTTTGTAGTTTCAGCTGCTAATACAGTATGCTCCTTGTATATTCCTAGTGTGTAAATATAGAAGACTATTTGTCACCTGGGCTGATGGATTATGCTTAAGTGAGACAATGTAGTTAAGATTCTAAAGCATAAATGAAAAAAATCAAACTTTACATAACTCATAAAGAAATGCTTAATGCTCATAATGAAGTATCCTTCTTTTAGTCAAGGGAAACTCTCAGACATTTAAATAAGCAAAGATTATGCAGCTACCATGGTGAGGTTTTGGCTTTTTTTTATATAGCTACATACTACTAACCTGCATCATTGGATTTTTGACAACCATAATAAAATGTATTGGAAAATTGATTAGTTTTAAGAGACTCCTCATAGCCAGCTGCTTTTTTTTTTTTTTCCCTAAATGTCGTGTATTCAATCATTGCAGGCCCCATCCCTTCAAGTGGAATTCTTGGCTGAATATGAACTTTTGCATAGGTACAAAAGCACTCTTGTTTCACATTCTTCAATTAGTTTTCAGTGTTTTCATGTGTACTCACATACGTTTATTTTTCCTGAAAACTTTCCCACCACACATAGTTGGCTGTTTACTCATTTCCCACTGTGCCATAGTTACAAATTATTTGTGCTCTTGAGATGTCGTAAATTTGTAATAATACAGAGATGGCTTTGTAATTGGTGTTTTCAGAGAATTCCAACTTTTTTCAAGAAGAAGTTCATGGTTAAGTTATTGATTTTTTTTTTTTTTTTTTTTTTTGGATAGAGGAAAAGAGAATTTGCCATAAAAGTTGCATTATCACCTCTTGAAATAAGCAGTAAAATTGGCATTTTCAGCATGCTATGCTTATCTTTATTTGCTGATAGAGAGAATGTCCAGATTTTTTTTAGCTTTAAGGGAAAAGGATATGGTTAAGTTGATATTCTCAGCATTTAATAAGTAGAAAGTGCAAGGAAAAGGGAACATAGCCCAATACTATAACACTTAACAAACTTTGTTTAAGGAAAACACTTTTCATAATCTAAATCCATAAAATTAATTTAAATAATTGAAAGCCTCAATCTACATCTGTTTTAGCCTCATTTTTAATAGCATAAAAGTCTGACTCCTGAAGTCCATTTCTAGACTAAACTGCCCTGTGGACCTGTGGGGTTTCTGTATGAGCAGGAGGTGTGGGGTTCACCCCTTAGCTTGTAGGCTCTTAATGAACCACTCTGAAGCAGTTTGCTTCACGAGGTCACATCCTGCTCTTTTGCTGCCTGTTGAGTCCCAGCAGATGTCAGCAGTAATTTCATGCATGTTTGGAGAGGAGACTCTCTCCCTTCAGTATTATTTTGGTCTACAGGGATACTATAGCAGAGTGTTTGCTTTATGATTAAATGCCACTTTTTTTTTCTTTTTAAAGTGATGAGCTGTATGTGGCTGACTCCTGGTATTTAAGAAAGAAGTCTAGACTCAGGAGGAGTTATGATTACAGATATTGGCATGATTAAGAAGACTATTTGGTCTTATTTGGATTCAATTAAGTGCATTTTTTAATTTGTTCTGTTAGCTCATTTATTTGCTTTGTAAGTGTAGAAACCAGCTTCTGGACCAAAACCTGCCCACAGATGAAACAAGATGCATTATCAGAGGAAATGTTTTGCAGTGTTTGTTATCTTAAAAACATTATTTTAAGTAGCTACAACAGCTCCTGTCCTGCATTTCAGTCTCTCTTGTCTCCTAGACTGGGGTGTCTGATGGGAGCATTAATTTGCTCACCTCACCTGTTCAGTGAAATCCTGGAGAGTAATTTGCAAACATGGGTTAAGAGACAGAGGTTACATTCATTGCATAGCTTATTAATACCATCCACCTATGGCCTGAGAACATGCAACACTTATTTTCTGACACAGAAAAAAATTTGCAGAATGTTGCTGTAATAAAACCAGGGCACAGGTTAAAAAAAAAAAATGTTAGACACAGACTAATTTTCTTTATTTACTTCTCAGTTTTTAGCAGACTTTCTTGCTTCTATGCCTCAAGCAGTTGGATTTAAGGCTAGATGCTATGGACCAAACCTATTTATCATCTGTGGATAAAAATCACTTAAAAAGAGGAGTAAACTGCATTGTTTCAATTTTGTGAAGAAATGCTGTCCTTAACCTTTTATTACTCTGCTCTTTGAACTTGATGAGGTTATTCAAAGACTTAGAGGTTGAGAAGATGTTTAAACACTGTTCCTTCTGCTCCTGTTATGGGTTCATATTTTTATTCTTCACTGTATGTATATAGAACTCTTCAAGTTGCCTACTTTTCTTGAAAAACAAATCAATTTACCTGTTCTATGTAGGAATATGCCAAGAGATAACTGTGCCATTAGGTGACTATCAGTTCTGCTGGACAAAACTTCTGTTTTGCTCTTACTCCAAAGTCTGCCTTCAGCATCCAGATATGGATCTCTTTATACCTGATATTATTTGGTTCATTTTGAACCCTTAATACCTTCCCAGAGTGAGCAAAAAAAAGGGTTGTGGTGTGGAAAAATAGGTCTCCTACCCTGTGGTTTATTCTTGGGAAACATCTACTGTTGGAGGAGTTCTGCCCCAGTACATATAACACTTTTTAGATGACTTTTGCCAAACTACCAAAGGCAAATTCACCTCCCCTCACATGTAAAGAACCCAGTGGTTCATCTTCCTGCAGGCTGATGTTTAGGAGCAAATGTCAAGTTCCCTGTCCATTACAGCTCTCTCTGAAACCTCCAAGAGGATGAGAGCAGCAGCTGCACTTCAGCACTTCTCTCCCATTGCTCTATCCCTCCTTTTTTTTTTTTTTTTTTTTTTTTTTTTTTTTTTTTTTTTTTTTTTTTTTTTTTTTATTATTCTGCTTTATTTTTTCCTAAGCAGAAACTTCTCTGACACAGAGAAACATACTAACATATTTCTAATTTCTGAGAAAGTAAAATAAATTTGCCACTCTTCTGCTTTTTATGCAAATGAACATTAAAATCCAATACCATAGAGCAGCTGCAAGGTGTAATTGCAACCTGTAATGTAACTTTCTCAAGTTCAAAACCCACAGATGAGGATACAGGGCTTGTTACAAGCAAGCAGTATCTAAAAAATAAAGTAGTAAACTGGAATTCTTGCTTTGCATAGCAAATAAACATCAACTTTAATAGCTGATATCCATGCTTGCCATCTAGTTCACAGCTTTTAATTTTCTCATTTAGAATTAAGAAATGCCAGCAAATGGAAGCAGATGTGGGGTTAACCATTTCAGGCTTTCCATGTCTTGCCAAATTCTGGGTTGATTCTGTGGGGAAGACTTCCTCTTTAACTCCTGGATTTTGGGGATTAAGATTTGTGCTAAGAGGAAAAAACTGGGGAGGTAACTGGGCTGATAAAGGCAAACTGATGTGCCAGGACTTGATTTTGACATGCTGTAAAAACTGGTGTTACTGATGTAATGCTGGGATCATGTCAATGTTGCAGCAACCTTTGCTTTTGAAGCAGAATTTCTATTTATAGAATTTTATATATATTTTTATAGAAACTTATATTTATATCCATATAGATATTTATATGGAAAGATTGAAGGCTGCAGGCTTTTTTTCCTCACAGCTCTTGATACTTGGGATACTTGCAGCATGTTTTAAGGGAAGGTGGGCTGCAGGAAACAAAACCTGGCTGCCCACCTGTTTTGGTTTGGTGATGGCTGAAGTCACAAGTACTCATTTTTTAAATGTCAACCTTTGCTTGCAGCAGACTATTCTGTGCCTTTAAAAAAGTAATCATACAGCCAGGCACGTGTTGAAGGTGAGTTAAAAGGTGTGCTTCCACTGACACATAAACACCTGGATATAATGGTAACTATATTCATTTTGCCAAGAGCCCTGCTGGAATGTCCTCTGCTATCAGGAGCCCAGTGGGAGAAAAGCTGCTGTAGTCCAGAGGAGCTCAGGGGCTTGTTGAGCACAGATGCTGGGAGAGGGACTGTCCTGTGTGCTGTCCTCTGTAGGAACACTCGTTGTGGGCTGTGAGCTGTCCTATGGAAACCCTGATTTGAAGCTGGCTGCAGATGGCAAAATAAAGAACATTGTCAGACCAGAAAGCAAATAAATGCTTAATACTTATTTTTCTTAGGCGGTAAATGTATTTCTTTCCCTCACTTCTATATGCAGTTTGTTGTATAGTTGCTGCTTCATGGAAGCAAAAATATTGAGTAGGAAAAAAAAAGTGTTCTTTTTTCAGGTAGAATAAAATAATTGCAGGATATGTTACCTCTTGATCATGACACTTTTCTAAGATCTCTCTTGCAGTAGCTTTCATCTGGGCAATAGTTACAAAACCTCCTGTAGTCACTTGTCAAAGTATATTTAAAAAAAAAAGTATGAAACTTTAGCCTTTCTACTGCTGTGTTTAAAGCCCTGGTTTATCTAGGACAACTGTGAGCATGTGGAGGACACAGTGTTTTTGAAAGGAAGATGCTACTCTCAAGCAAAGTAAAAGAATACTTTGCACCCGCTGACTAATTTTAGCCAACACAAACCAAACATCTCCCTCTTCAACCAAATGACCTTGTGACTGTCTAGAAGCTGTCACTTGAAACATCTCTGAGGTGTTGATCCTGGGGGACCTCTGCTGATGTCCCAGGGCAGGTGATGTGGCTGGCAGACTCAGAAGCCAGGCAGGTCAAAGAGAACACCTAGGTCACGAACTTGAACCATCCTTCTGGAAATGGAGGAAACTCCCCAAAGTGAGAGGTGGTCTGAAATGAGCTTTTGGTTGTAAAGCTGACCCTGGGTTGTGTCAGCCTGCTTATTTTGTTTGTAATGTTGAAGTGGGGATGATAATAAATGATTTTAGAGCAGGGTGGGGAGGTGTGTTTCACGGCTTGGGAAATGCCACCCATGCAGGCACTGAATTTTTAAAGTACTCACCTCTACTCTCTGAATTTACTCCAGTGCAAGGAAAGGGGAAAGCAACCAACATCCTAAAAGCAGCTCCCCAGTGCTCTTGTAGCTTCTGAGCTCCAGAAGCTGCTGGTGGTCCTGCCCCATGCATTTCAGGGTGCCTTGACTCAGGGGAGAAAATACCATCCAGGCAATTTCAGCTGGTTTGAACCAGTCTTGTAGGATGTGGCTTTCCCCCATGGTGTTGCTTGATATAGATGTTGTGTGGATATATACTGTTTTGGTGATCAGAGAGCATTGCCTACCATTCATCTGGCTACAATTCTTTTAAAATAGCAGTACTTCCTCTCTTAAAAACAAACAAAAACTCCAAACCAAACCACCAATTAGTATCAATAATCTTATATATATATATATAAATTGAATAACACTAACTTAAGAACAAGTTTCTGGATGATGTGTTTACTACTGAGGTTCATATTTCTGGAGGAAAGAAAAGGCCACTAAATACATTTGCTGCATGTGACAGGGGCAACACATTTTTCGTGGTGTTTCTTGCACCTGGTTGAGTAACGTGTGACTGAATAAGTTTTGAATGCATGGAAGGAGTCTCCTGGTGTTGACTACAGGAGGAATGACTGCTGTAGTTGTATGCTCTGGTGCAAAGCAGCACCTGATGTGGAATAACAGCCAGATGAGGGATGTGAGGAAGAGCTCTGGGATGAAGTTGTACCAAAGGTGGTCTTCTAGTGGGAATGAAAACCACATATGTGGGCAGAAGAAACCCCCCCACTCTAACCCTTTCCTATGGCATATATTGAAGAAAGGAATATTTTGTCTCCCTGGAGTGTAATTGAGGGAATCAGATGAGAATTCGAAGGCCAGGGCCAAGTTGCTTTGGCAGAACTCTTAGAGAAAAATGTGCAAATATCTTTCATTAATTGTGCTACTGAAGGATGCTGCTGCATGGGTTGGAAGGAGCATTAAAGATCCTCTTCACACACTTCTTCCAGCACATCTCCTTCTCTGTCCATAAAAAGTTCAGAATATTGCAATCTAATTCCCCTGCTTTTGTTTTTCTGATGGACAGGGCTGCTAACACTACCTGTGCCTAAGGTTGCTTAGTGCTTTTGGCCAGAAGGTCATGTTTTGGACTGTCTGTGTTAACTCTGCCAAAGCTTAAATAGTTTAGGCTGAGGTTTTCCAGATGGGTGTCTTGGTCCATGGTGATGGGGGATTTCAGCCAAGCTTAAATCTGTGGACTTCTCAGAAGGAGCTGACAGAAAATTACATTATTTTATTCACATTACAAAGGTAAAATATCCCATGTCTTTCTGCATTGGGGAAAAAAAGAAAAGCAACCTTCTAGTCTGTGCTTTTCCTCTTGAAATCTGACAGGCAGTGTTTGATCTTACCTAAGAAGCAATGAAAGAATGGACTTCAGAACAGAAGTTTTGTAATGTCCATGTCTTATGAAACTAACAATTTACACAGAAAACCTTAACCCTGGTGTTTTCCTGTATCTCTGTATGTTTAACTTTGCAAGCTTAATGTAATTCTACTGTGTTTAAAATGATTTGTGAGATTTTTTTTTTTTCTTAAGGTGAATTAAACACAGCTTCATTGAAGGATATAATTTTGGCACCCATGTTTTCCACCTGTTCTGCCCAAGTCCTTCCCTACTCTTCCACTGGACTAAATGGAGCAGTGGAAATACAGCAGCTCTTATTTTGCAGAGCCAGATCAGGCACACTTTGCAAGTGGGTGGAATAATTCTTCCTTAAAACTCTTGGTCTTTAACCCAAACTCAGGATAGATTTCTGACTGAGGTACAAGCCCTATTCCACCTTTCCTTCCTTTTCTGAACTGTAATACTTTAATAATCTTTAGTTGTGGTTGTGGGTTTTTTTGTTTTTTGTTTCTTCCTAAAAGAACTCCAGGGTAAAAATCATCACAGAAAGAAGCTTCAAAAACCTGGGGTCAAGAAGTAGGTTTTATTCCTTCCTCGCTCACCTTTATGGTTTTCTGCCTACCTTTTTCATGTCTATAAGGAAAATGTACTGATGGTTGATCAAAATTATTTCTTTTGCAACATTTGAGCTTTGGTAGTAGAGCTCCTCTGGTGAGGAGACAAGAAAAGCACAATGAGAAGAAAGAGCATCAGTTTTCATCTTTTGCTAAGTTTTGGGACTCTTACAAAAATGAGTTATCTTGAGTCTTATTTTCTGACTATTATTTTTGGAAGTACAGGATGGCTGTTTCACTTTTGGAAGACTATGATGGAGAATGCACAGCAGTCTGCAGGCTTATCTGTTTGATCTAACATTTTTGCCAAAGAGTATTCTTGAAGTAGTCTTGATTTCTATCCCCTTTCTTCTACTTCTCTCCCTCCCCAACTTTCTTGATGTAGAGAATGGAAAGCAAGTAGAACTGTAAGAGGAATGAATTTATTCCTTTTTTTTTTTTTTTTAAATACAGTTCTGCAGAACAGTTTTTGAACAAATCACTCAACAATAGGTTATTATTTTTCCTGCAAAATATTTAGCTGGAAAACATGTTGAGGTGAGGAAAAATTCCTTATTCCTCATGTACATATATATATTTATATGTACATTTGAACTCTGGCTCTCTTGATTGCTCTCTTCGAAAAACAAATCCACTTCAAGGCTTTTCAACTACTTCACCTACAGTTTAGTTCTCTAAACAATAATCAGTTTGGGGCAAAGAGTGCATCATTGCTATTTGTGACACCTGGTAAAGCATAAATAAAATTTGATCTAGGAAGAAGAAATCTGGATTATTTATTTACTTTGAGAAAGAGGTAAATTTAATGCCAGATATTAGAGCTGAAGCATGGTACAAAATACCTGTTTGTCACTGGGCAACTGGCTAAATGAGACATTCTGTGGGCTTCTCTGAGCATGAGAAAAATATCATTGTTTGTCCTGAACCCACTCAAAAGTTTTGCAATGGAATATGTGGGTTTTGTCCTTCACTCAACAAAGCACTTATGCATTTACCTAACCTGAAGTAAGCCAACATCACCTGGGATCAATTGCATCATTTTTACATGGAGAATAAAGCACACCCTGTTGTGTCAAGACAGTCTCTGTCCTTACTGGAGAAATATTGTAGAGCAGAATTAATAGTTGATTACTTCCCCTCCTACTGAGATTTAGCAAGATTGTATCTTGCTAAAAGCAGAGCTGATAGAATTGTGTTCTTCTCTTATATTTCTATCTGTCTGACTGTCATTACTTGGGGACAGGTTTGGGGACATTCTCTGTACCTGCTTGCTCTGATCTTTTAGTTGTAAGGTCTCTGGGGGCAGCACTGACTTTTAATAGCATGAATACAGTGATATCTCCAGGGCCACACAGCCCTGCTTAAGGCTCACTGAGGCAATTTTATTATTCTAGGAGTAAGAAAACTTGTTCTGTGCATGAGGTTGCTTTTAGGCTACATATTTTTTTTCTGCCTCCATTTTTTTGTGTGCATGTAGCCTTCTGTGTCTTGACAGGAACACTGAGGTGGTAGAGCTGCACATGGGAGGGATTTTTTTGTCTTTTGCCTGCAAAGGGGTCAGTTCTCCTTAGGTCTGGTTCAGTGTGTTCCCCGTGGTGCTGAAGGAAGGGCACTTCCATACATGAAGACACCTCCAAACCCTTGTGTGAAAGATGTCCATAGTCTAACTTTGCCACAGACTGAGTCAGATGAGGAGCTTCTAAAATGCAGAGGTTGTTTCTGCCAACGTGTGTAACTCTTCTGTGCTCATTCTGATGCAAGAGACGCCAATAGATTAAATCTTTTATATGTTATTCCTGAAATTTGATTGCAAATACATTTGTTAAGCCAGTTGGTGCATGTCATAAAATCTGATTGATTGAAAAGTTAATCCTTGGAAGCTTCACTCTGAAATATTGCCAAGGTCAACAAGGGATAGTACCCAGGAATGGATATCAATGAGGTTATCTATTTTACCATTTTTATCTACCTGTGTATAGCTACAGACATGCCTGACATTCTGTCCTCTGCTGTGCAACATGTTATTTCCCCAAAATGCTGTTTTTAGTGATTTATGTTCTTCTTTGTGCTGGTGGAACAGAAAAAAATGCCTAACTTTCAATGAGATGAAATGATCAGTGAGTAGTTTTGTTTTTTTTTTCCAGAACTGTTGGTATAAGAGGTTATTTTATGGGAGAGAGATACTGTGAATGTTTTGGGGCAATCTGTTATTTCTACATTTCCATGAGGTCTGTCATTGTGACTTAAACATAAGTTGTCATTTGTGTACCTGTGCTACATAAGAAATTTAATTGGTGCCACGAGAGGTGCTCTTTGAATGCCATTCTAATGATGAGAAATAAGGGTTTTTTTGTGTGTATGTTCAGGGGAATAAAAGCTGCATGCCATGGAGGTACTGGAAGGTAAATGACAGAGTTTCTCTGTGCCTGGAAAATACCATCTGATTTTATCTCTGGCCTTAGATACCTAGTGAATTTCTTCACTTTCTAGTGGCCAATAATTCAGTTGCTCATGATTGCTATATTATTTGCTTTATGTCAAAGTTTGCAGGAAAACACCCAAGAAATTAAATGCTTTTTTTCTAAGGTTGTTGGAAATTATTTAAAATGTCTTTACAATGGTTCCTAGGCAGTGATGCTGCTTTGAAACAGGATGAATGACCTCCTGAGACCTTGCCATAGTATTCAAGATTTCCTAGGTGACTGAACAGATAACCTGTTGTGTCAGCTCTCTGAGCCAAGGTCTGTGCACCCTTCCTGGCCATGTGAAGGGATGAGCCTTGTGCTGGGGGTGACATTTTGTGCTGCATTCCAGGAACCAGGGCCTTTCTTGACAGATGTCAGGTATCACAGATCCCCACTGAGCTGTTCATATAAAGCTGTGGGGGAAACAAGAATACAAGAAAATGTCAGTAACTCATTCACTCTATCCCAATCTAATTGAAATGTGCAGTTTCATAAGGATGAAGAGAGTGTGTGTGTGTGTGTGTGTGTGTGTATGTGTAGGAGGGCTGCAATAATCACTGAAAAAGTTCAGATAACAAAGATAAAAAAATATACTGAAACTTGACAGAATGAAAATTCCTGTCCTTAGCAGAAATTTTTGATAAAAACTCATTCCCTAGTGGTCTGAGAGAGTTTGCTTTGGGAAAGGGGTGGTGGCATCTTGGTCTTATTGCCATTCTCCCAAACGAAGCATATCCAAATATATGAAAATTGTTCTGTTACAGTAATTTGGTCAAGAAATCAAATTGTGCCAGAAAGATTGCAATGCAATGCTGATTTTTGAACTCAAATGTATCCCTGTAGGACCCCTCTGCAGTGTTTTCTGTGTTGATGATATTCTGCTGGGTTTAAAAATAGAGTTTTTCAAGCTTTGGCAAAATAATTCTTGCCATTAGGCAAATAAGAAGGTAGGAAAAAAATTCCCAAACTAATTTTAATTATCTGGGAATTTCTGTCCTCCCTTCTGTTTTGTTCATTTGCTTTTAGCAGGCATGACATACTACTTGGAGACAGTCTTTGAATTACTGTTACTACCAGCAAAAATCATGCCTTTAGAGGGAGAAATAGCTGAGCAGAGGTCTGAATTGTAATGATAAAGGAAAAGATATAAAATGTATTCAGAGCTCTCAGTACAGACACTGCTGCCATCTCTGAAGAGCACCAGGTTGGGTATTAAGGGACAGAAATAAGTTCCTCTTAGGGAGCCATATTTTAGAGACTATAGTTCTCAGCCAAAGAAAACAGCTTTCGGAGCTTTTGGGTGTTCATAAACAGCTAGGTAAATATGAAGGGGCCAGAAAAAGGGATAAACAGGGTAAATAAGTATCAACCTGCCACATTTCCTTTCGAATCTCCCTAAATAACCAACTGAGCTTGGAATATAATTACTTGCTCATCATTCCTCAGCCAATGACCAGGATTCCTGGAGATGATGTCCCTGCTGCTGGAGAAGGGTTCAATGGGACAATGTCATGATATAAACTCAATCTGTGTCCTGTCATCTGCATAATTGCTGGGATTGCATGGTTGACCATATTTCATGTGAGCTGGCTGTGGTCAGGATGGGGATTTGGAAGAAGAGCTGCACCTCTGGTCTCTGATCTCCCCCTGGGAGCTGCTGCCAGCATTCAAAGCATTGCAAAGGGGTTTCATAAACAAACCTCATTAAATGTTTTTAGGCAGAGGAAAGGCACATAGCCATAAATAGGAAATTGATAAGCAGGCAGCTGTTAAAAATAGCTCATTAAGAAATGGGGAGCAGAGAAATAATGTAGATGTGATAGCACAAGGAATATTCTACACACATACTCGAAGCCTTTAGCAGTTGCCAAAACTCTGATGAAGTGAATGAAGAGCAAATGGGTTGTATTTCAAGCACATACCATTACACTGAGCAACAGTAACATTTTATTACTTCAGTCACATTTTTTGACTGAAGTAATAAAATTTGTAAAATAAAAAGAAAAACACAGGATTTATCTCTCCCTCCTGTCCCATTCCCTACCCCCACCTTTTCTTATTTTAAATTCAAAACAGATCCCATGGTTAACAGTATGGCACTCAGATTATGGAGATGTTTAAAAAAATCACTTGACAGATTCAAAGAAACATGCAATCCTATACACAGCAAGAGTATTAAGAAATACTTTCTTTCATATGACTTTTATGGTCATAGTTTATGTCTGGTGAAGCTAGGGAAGAAACTACTACAGACCTGGCTTCAGCCACTGTCAAACAAAAATTAAAGCATATCTTGGGTCCTGTCCTGTATGACCAGTCAGGGGTTGGTAAAGTGCATGTCCACAAAGCTGTTTAAATATTAAAATTTTTGGACTGTATTTTAATTTCGGTCTGAGTGAAGGTTTAATCTGAATGATTATTTAGTCCTCAGTTAGTTATTCAAATTGTGCCCCTTTGCAGGTGTGGCTTTGTAAAATGGAATTTGCTTTCCCAGATGTAGTCATGTGTTACCCATAAACAATCATCTAGTCTTTTGTTTTTTTAAATCCATACTTGCTTGCTGTATTTTTTTTTTTCAAATGGCAGAGAATCTGCAATGTATTCCAGACCTGAAGGCAAGCCTCAGATTATCAGGGCTTCTGAATGCTGAGCTTGTTTCATGTTACACAAAATCATCCCATCACTGATAAACATGGAAATAACAGCTGATCTCATAGTGCACACAATTCATTATAATTTGACTTATGTGCATTTTATTTCTCTTGTCCAGGACCAAAGCTTAAAACCAGTTTTCTATGCATCCATCAGCCTTCCTTTGCTCCTACTGTTCTCACTGAAATCTCTGTGTGAAATAAAAAATTGTTTACACTATTTATTTTTTCCTAAGGTTATTCAGGGATAAGGATCAAGAGGCTGATATGAGGTGCAGAGTGCTCCCCTTAATATGAAAAGCACCCAATATTCTCTCACTGTCCTCATTATTGCTCTCAACTGAAAAGAAATGTCAATTGTGACTGAGATCCTTTGTTCTCTAGGACCTTCCTCCAGGTCTTTTACCCACACCCTTTTTTCTGCTGGGTGGGATGTGAAGTGCTCATTCTTGTGGCAGGATTTCATGGAGTTAGCACCTGGATGTTGTCTGAAGTGGGAACATAGACTGCAAGGGGACCTTCCAAGAAGGTATTTGTTAAGTACTAAGTAGCCACAATTTATTTTTTTTTCTTTTTAAATACTTCCTGTTTGCAGAGTGCCTTGCAGCCTGAGAAAATAGCTAATTCAAATGGATTAGCAAAGTGTCATCCTGATTTTTGGGCTGAGCTACAGGAACTTGCTCAATCTCAAACGAGGTTTTTGCATCAGGCCTGGAGCAACACAGTCTCATGCTCTTTCCCTTTAACCATGTATTTTTAATAGAAGTGTATATTGATACAGTGGTACAGTGTGCTGTGTAGGTTAATGAATCTGTATAAATACGTATGTGTTATATCATAACCATTTTCTATATGCAGGAACAAATGATCTGCTGTCAAACTACCTGTACATACATGTCACTTAATTTCCACTAAAAAGCTTAAAGCAGCAGCACTAAATACCTGGGCCAGATCTCACTATATGATTCTACTCTTCGTTCATAGCTCTTTCATTCCTATTTTCACTTGTTCCGATGATTCCCTGTTTTTCTCCATGGAAATTTTGTCTGATATGCATCCTAAAACCTGCAATGTAGTACTTTTTACTGGGCAGAGAGCCAAATCAGTGGTGATCTTAAATGTTCACCTTAATATGTGTATCTGCTCATGCAGCCAAAAGAGAGGATGTGAAAATTATTTGCAGATGCCCTGTGGCTTCATTCACACTTCAGTGATTAATTGAAATAGCTAATTCTTTCAGAAAGGTAGTTTATGTTTTCCTAGTTAATCTGTGTGCTAATCTGTGTTCCTCTGACAACTTCATAAGTGAAGGGGTTATGTTATGGTTATAAACAAGACAAATCATAAACAGACTGCTAGCTAATGAAATGTCACTTTTATACTATTTTTTTTTCCAGAACAGACAAGTTTGCATCATGTTTGCATCACTTTGAAGTGCAGCATTTGTTGCACATCTGAAAGCTTTTCTCTCCAACAGGGAGGAATATTTCCTAACTGCATTTCGTTCTGAAACTGCAAATATTTGGGCTTACAAAGAGAATTTGAATTTAGGAAATATAAGACTACTGCATAGAAGACACTCTGTCTTCCACATTATTCTTATTAATTACTATTAATTATTATTTTTCTAATACATATTTGTTTTTATATTAGTGCTTGGCTCACTAGAGTTTTACAAAGGGGCTTGCTGCCACCTTGGCTTGCACAATCTCCTGTCAAAGAAAGGATTTGACCCCTGTCTGTTTCAAAAGAAAGTGCTGTTATATCACTGAAAAAATTTTGGTCTTTGGATCCTGAGTTGCCCTGTTTAAAGCCAACTCAGTCCAAGATTTTCCCCACTGTGTTTGCTACTCTATCCACAATTTACTGATGCTAGACAGGTGGACCTAAAATTTTTTTCTTTAAAATGTGTAGTTTAAAGATGTGTAGTTAAAACTGTGGGGTCTCATCCTGAAGATGTCTCAGCCATGTTCTTTCCTGAGCTCGCTGTTGTAATGCAGAACACTTGCATGATGCAGCTTGTGTGTCCTATAAAAAGCAATATGTTGGTTGTTCTTCCTTTGTACCCTAATTAATAATTGAAGATCTTTTTCCTCAAGCACTCTGAATCTGCATGCTTACAGAGAGCCCAATTTTGCTACCACATCAATGAGTGGTAAATCAGTATGATTCAAGTCAGGCTGTTGAGTCCTTTGAATGAGGAGCAAATTGTGACCAAAAAAAGATCAAACTGTCTCATGTCAGATTTTGAGTGCGGGGAACTGAGAATGAAGCCTGTGCTGAGTGTACAAAGACAGCAGTCAGAAATTAATGAAATAGGAGTGTGCACACTCACAAAAGGAATATTAATTTATGGTACCTACAGTAGAGGCATCCACAGGAAGATTTATTTTCCAGCAGGGAAAGCTATTTGTAAACAATTCAAAGATCTCCTTCTGCATCAGCAATGTCTATATAGCTTTTTGAGCTCAACTTTTTATTTTGCATTTACAGTGTGTCATTGTGTGACATCATTTGTGTTGGAATAATTCTTTTTTATGCATGTAACACTTCTGTCTGTGCTACAAATACCTGGTGCCTTCATGTTTCCTCAAAACACAGAAATACTCTTGCCATCTGTATGTACTAATTTGAATTAACCTCTGCAAATGCCCCTTCCAAGTTCTTGGATTATATTTCCAGATTTCTGGGTGCTGGGGAACAGTAAGTACGTTTCAGGTGCTCCTGTTTTTAAACCATACTTTCTGGGTTTTCAACTGCACATTTATGTTGTTTAACCAAGTTGTCCAGAGGCATTTACGTGGTGTGTTTTGAAGGGCCCACCTTGCTGAGGTGCATTAGAAGGATCTTGAACAGGATGTTTGCCTCCTTGCCCCTACAATCCAGTGTCTCCCTCCCCTCTGCTGTCACAGGGTTGGAGCACGTTCTACTGGAATAAAGACTTGCCATAACAATTCCTGCAATAGAGGAGTAATTCTCTGTTCATAACAGCAGTGTCTTTCCCTTTGCAGCATCACATTAGATAGCAGTAAAGTGATCCCTCTATTACCCAGTTGTAACCCGATGAACTAAATAGCAGTGTCACATCTATTTTCGGAAGCTTTGTTGCTAAAAACAGATCCCCACTCCCTGGACCCCTTTAGCCATTCCTAAAGTGACAGCATTTCATTAGAAATAGAATTTTTGGGGGCCTCCTTGCCCCAATTCCCCATTCGTAGTGCCCTGGTCTCAGAGAGCTGACAGCTGGGGAAGTTCAGAGTTTTGAAGGTTACGATCACAGCAGTTTCATAAGTGCTTTATTTCAGTTCTCCCCTGGCTGTGCCAGGGACAGGTGCGGTCTGGTTCTGATTTCACTGCTCTTAATTTCTTATCTGACCTGGTAGTCAATCAAGGGCATGAGAGAGGAGCAAGGGAAGGCAGGAGAGGGACAGCCCGAGACGGAGGGACAGCAAGGGTGCAATGTGGAGCATCTGACTTTTCTCATCCAGGAGCTGGCAGGTCTGCCTGTCATTCAGTGCTGCTCTGTGTACTGACACTGCCCTGTGCAAAATGGATTTCTGAGTGTTAACCATCATGTTCTTCTTTTCCAAAGGGTCTTCTGTAGGATTTCATTTGCAGAGCACAGAGGGCAATATCTAGGGTAATTCCGGGGCTTAGTGGCTGTGATCTTTTGTCAACTCGACTTGTGAGTGAAATTAAACTTGGTATGAGCACCCACAATCTGAGCTTGTGCAACACAATTCCTGGCCAATGAGTGAAAAATCATAAACCTGAAAAGTATTTATGAGAGAGAAAAATGAGCTGTCATATTATAACAGGAATATATTCATTAAATCTATCAATTTTGCAGAAACCAAGAATTCCCTCTTCAGTAAAAGGCTTTGAGTAGGTTTATAAAGTCAGATGTTCTTTTATGATACGTAACTTTTTTATTCTAAAACACAATATGTTTAAATTCAGGTCAGTATTTTCTAAGAAAGGAAGTTACAAAAAGGGCTGAGGTGCCATGGTGTTACAGTAGCCACTCTATTTTTGAGAGCAGATTGACCAGTATCTGCATCAGCTTATCATAGATGGAGCCATGCCTGAAAAAAACCTCCTTACAAAAGCAATAAACCTGGGATGGGTAAGCCTTCAATACCAGTTGCCTTCTGTCACTTCCCATCACCAGAGGATTTGATGCAGCAGGAATATAGCAAAGCCTTCAAAGAAAAATTTTTTCTTCAAAGAAGCAGGGGCACAGACCTTGCAGAGTCTTCCATACCTGCCCACGAGAGGAGAAAGGTGACTCCTGTCAAAAAAAGACTCCAAAGCTGAAACTCTGGACTTATTCACGTTCTTGAGGATATTCACTTATGGATTTTGAGTCTGAAGGAGGAGCAGTCTGTGTGGTAGGGATGTGAATTACTGAGTGCTATGTGTACACAATGTAATTAAATTTAGTATCTGTTCGTACCATAAATGAATTCCTCTGCTCCTAGCAGTGAAACCTTGACAGAGTTAAATTCCCATCAAAAAATTTTGCTAAAGGAAACCAAAGCACTGGTGTGACACAGGAGCTAAGGCAGCACATGAGAGATCTGGCCAGCTTGCTCACTGAATTGTGGAATCACAGAATGGTTTGGGTTTGAAGGGACCTTGAAGATCATCTTTTTCCAACATCCCTGCATGGGCAGGGACACCTCCACCAGCCCAGGTTGCTCCAAGCCCCATCCAACCTGGACTTGGACACTTCCAGGGATGGGGCAGCCACAGCTTCCCTGGGCAACCTGTGCCAGGGGCTCAGCACCCTCAAATTAAGGAATTTCTTCCCAATGTCTAACCTGAAATAATCCTGGCCTCTGCTTTCCAGGAGCCCTGCTTGCTGGGGCTTCAGAATTCAGCTCATCATGTTGTCACAGCTTCATGAGCAGACCTTTATAGCTGGTGAGATTCAGACCAGTTTGGCAAATGGATGCATCAAAAGAGGTGGCTAGACTGTCTGATTTAGTAAGTCAGTGCAGGCAAGATACTACCACGGGGGGAAAAAAAAGAGGGGAAGCAAAGTTCATCCATCTTTGTACCAAATGAACAACATAAACCAATATCTAAGTATAAGTAGGCTGGGGTTAGGTTGGATTGGAACCTACTGGTGATGAAGTTGAGCCCTGCACTGTTCCCAGCCCTGGAACGTTCCCAGCACGTGGTATGGATGCTCCAGCCACTTATGTCTTTCTTTTCTTCTGATGGTATCATGCTGTGGGGTCATTGCTTGCCTGGTTTCCTCTGCCCTGGTTCTACCTGGTCCTCATGGTCAACAAAATATTTGTGGGTTTTTTTGTTTGTTTGTTTGTTTGGCTGTTTTGTTTTTTATTTGTATCAGTCCTTTTGTTTAAAACTTAATTGCCCTTTTATATGGATTAACTAATGACTGTAATCCCATGATGAGGCAATTTGCAGGGAGCTGTTGCTCACCTTTGTCACAATATTTAGAGTTGCTACCCAGATGCCCAGTTCTTTGGTATGCTGGCACCCATCTCTGTTTAACCTCTAACTGTCCTGTGCATGGTCTGAGAGTGCAAAGATTATAAAAAAAATGGATATAGAGTGAAGAAAGATGAAGGCTTTTACACCTTAAACCTCCCCACTGCCTTTAATAGATAGCAACCAAGCACCATTCAGAGAAGTATGAATTAAAAAGGTGAATGTACTCCTGTGTGGTAACATGGCATGAATACTAAAGTATGGGAACCTGTAAAACATACAAAAATCATTGCTACACGGTCGTGTGTGTGTGATTCTCATTACACTTTGAGCTCAGAATGTCAAGAGGCACTTCCAGTATTTTAACAAAACATTTAATTGTGTTTTTCATTGTTTAAGTGAAATATAACTTACCTGCTATACTTAGCAGTATTTACAAATGGCAGTTTCAGCTTGGTTTTAAACTAAGCATTAGCAGTAGGTTGTCTTTCAATATAATATATTCATCAGGATCCTGATGAATATGATGCAATACAATGTCTAAAAAAAGCAAAATTAAATGTAGTTGAGAAATGGTAGTTAAAGTCTCAAACCCCTATTTTCAAAGTGGAATTTAAAAGCTATTAAAAATTTATTTTTTGCTTAAAAGTAATGAAAACTATTAGCTGTAGATCAACCATTAAAGCTCAAGAGAGAGAAAAAGTTATGTTGTATGAGAGATGACTTTAGTAAATGTAAACCCACACAGAATTATCAGTTTTGTTTATTTGCCCATGGGACACACGTGGATTGATCTGGAGGAACCTTTGTGTTTCTTTTCACCCAGCTGCACAAAAAATGATTGTGTGTCTTCAAAACTGGACCTCCATCCTCCTGTAAAGTGACTTCTTGTGGTGCTAATCAGTCATCATCCTTGCATGCAGAGATCAAAATACAGAAAAACTTAACTTTTCCCTTATTTTTGAGCTTTTTTGAACATTTGCAACAGGACAGCTTAATGTTCAACAAGGTTTTTGCAGGGTTGTCAGGGCAGTGGTGACAAATCCTATCACCACTTACAAATGTAATGCTTAGGTTCAAAGCCTCTGGACAGGGCTGTTTGTTAGCAAAGAGAGCTCAAAATCTGAGACCAAGTATTAGCTACCAGGGAGCAAAGGGTGATGTATTGTGACAGGTAGAAGTATCATGTAAAGAATCAGAAGTATCATGCTAAAGCCTGGCAACCTGGCTGGGGGAGCCTCTATTTGTGTGTTTCTCCATTATTCAGATTATTTCCTGCTGTGTTAAATAAGGGTTGAGTTCTTCAAGTTATGCCTGCATCAGTGAAGAAAATTTAATGTTGTGTGTAAGAAAAAGCTGCCTGAATTTTTTTTGCCTGGTGTGAGTCACCTACTTGAGGTACATTTTCAGGTCAATTTTAACTTTGGGAGTTGGATATTTTTTTTTTTCTTTACCTGCTCGTGTAAACTGAACTGCAACTTCTCTTGCCCCACACAGTAAATCACCTCCTGATGCCCAGCCAGGGAATCCCCAGGGAGGAGAGGTGTGCAGTCTGAGAGGGGGATCCCTGCTCCAGGGACGTGTTCGTTCCCTGTTGGAGCCTCAGGGATCTGTGTCTCAGAGGGCACTTGGGGAAGGAGCAGCACACTCCTTTTTGTTGTGTGCTGTTGACAGCAGGACACCGGATACCCCCCCAGGAAAATGGATGGCTCCTTAGCCAGCACGCTGCTGCTCCAAGGGCCAGCATGCCACCCTCCTCCTTTTCCTCCCTCCTGGCTTTTTGTGTCAACCTCCTGAGCTCCTCTGCTCCCAGAAGGTGTTTCCTGAGGCTCCGTGGACAGCTCAGGCACTGATGTTCCCATAGCCACAGCATCCCAGGTGCAGCAACTGGGAGGCACCTGCCTGCTGGGATGTTCTTCTGAAATGCTGGGCTGCTGGAGGGACACCTGAGTGCAGGTGATGGGAATTCAGCAGGGGTTTCCTACAACTCTCCTCCTCATCAGTCCAAGCTGCTTCCTCCTGTGGGTCCTGCTGTTCTGCCTGCCCCTTGTGCCTGAACTGGGGATGGATGGAAGGGTTCAGAAACCTGGAAGTCTTCCTCACCAAAAGCTTTCTGCTTCCTAAGGTGTATCTGTACCCTTTCTTCTTGGGATAACTTTGTTCCCACAAGTTTACCCAACGCAGCAGGATTGTTCTTAGAAGTCCAAAGTAAGGAGTGGAGGCTTAAGGAGTAAAGAATTCAATTTCCTATCATGCCAAGACCTTGAAATGGGATTTTGGGGTTGGTGTGTGCTGCAGCCATTGTCTTTGCTCATCAGAAAGAAGTCTAAAAAACTGCAGCAGCTCCTGCCACAGCTTTAGAAAAATTATAATTGAAAAATATCTGTATTATTAAAGCAGGTCCTAGAGGACAAGCCCTGCTGCCTCCTTGGTTTTCCAGGAGCTGAAGGGGACTCTATGTGTGATCAGAACCATCTGGCAGACAGGTGCAACACCAGGGAGTTTGGGGAATGTGTAACAACCCAATTAGTTATCACCAAAAGGTGGCAGCGTCTACATCTGCTTTTTGTTAGGGCCCATGCTGGGACTTAAACCAAGTGCCCAAGATTTAGGTGCAGTGGGAAGCAGGGCTGTAGCAATCCATGCTGGATGAGGAAAAGCAGATATATGTTTGTTTTGTGCTGATGTTTTGTTGGTCAACTCAAGTGATGGGCAGGCAAATGGATGAAAGCTACTGCTGGGCTCTGAGAAGCTGACAATGTCTGTGTTTCAAGTCTTGGAGTTAATCCCTGGGTCTGGACACTTCCATGCCTTGGGAATTCAGAGTCCTGGGATGAATGTGAGATTGCCCAGAAACAAAGGTGCTGGGAAATACTGGCACTGGTGTTTCTACAGCAAGAAATGAGCAATGATAGCTCTGCATCAGAGAAAAAATGCATTTCATGTGAATCCTGATGAAAATGTTTTCCTCTTGCTCCTAGAAAGAGCCTCTACAAAACAAAAATAAAAACACACATGTACTTTAAATTTGCCAGTAAGCCATTTGTTCTCCATGAGGTAAAATTACTGATTGTCTTCAGGTTTTACCTCATTTTTAGTTACTATATAAAATAAAAAAAAAATATTTAGCCAGCTTGAAAGAATTCTTTTATCTCTCCTTAGAGGATAAACTTTTGTCACAGCTCCTTAATGTTTTTTCTTTAAAGAAATATTCAGTAAGATTGCTCTGTTGCCCTTTTAATTTCCTTCTACCTTTTTCTGAACTGCTCTGTTGCCCCAAGGTAACATGTTAATTAAATTAGGATAAAAACCTTACGTTTCAGAGCAGAAAAAGAATTGGGCATGTTTGTTTGTTCTATGAAGGAATTTTTTTTTTTTCTTTTCATCCTGCGGGGTCCTTCTGAAGTGTAACATTGAGTGAAATCTTTGCAAACAACACTTGCCATGCTGGGGCCTGACATTTTCTTTCTGCTAAAATCAATAGCTTCAGTTGTGGTGGATGGAAGCCAGATTTTGTTTTCAAAGTCTCTTCTAGAGGAGTTTACCTCCAGAGAAGTCCTAGTACTGTGGGGTTAAATTGCCTCTTCCTGTCTCTTTCACAGCATCATCTTAAGTCGGTGCTAATTGCACATTCATCTACTCAGACTGACCTAAATTTCAGGTAAAGAATTGAAAATAGCTCTGGTTGTTGAGAAGGGTGTTGTCCCAGTCTTGGATGGTCTCTGGGTATCCTCAAATGGTACCAAATCCAACACTGGAAAAATAGAGTTCAGTAGGGGGTATTGGATGGTGCCTCTGCAACAGTGTTAGATGGTGGTATTATTGATCAAATGGGTTACTGAACCTACAAAAGCCCTTCTGAACAGTTTATAACTAAAGTGAGACTCAAAAATCTGTGTAATACAACCCATTTATGAACCTTTGTTCCTTCAAGAAAAGGGTTGCTTTGACTAAAACTTCATGTTTCTGGTATTTGCTCCTTTTAAAGACCTTTTGTATTTTTAATGCATAAATTAAGTAAGTTACCTGCCAGATTTATGGCACAATACGTAACAGCAAAAGCAAAATGTGTGAAAACACATTTTCTTGCTAAGCTTGTATTGTCTTTTTGAGTTGACTTTCAAAAATAGTTTTTCCAGTCCTATGGTACCGTAATAAATAGTAGAATTTGAGAGTATATTATCTGTCTATAAAACACCTGCTCAAATCTAACTCTAAGAAATTTTTCCTTGTGACAGAATATGATGGAAAATAATTTTTGTCACCCTAGAAATATTTATATTGTTTCAATATCTCATGCATCACATTTTAGCCAGCTGAGTAGGTAACATTTATATGACTTGTAATTTTTTCATAAGTAAAAATGACATGGTTGAACCAAGGTGGTTATAGAAACAATTCAATATTAATATAAAAGTGAAACATTTAATGTAAAATCTTGTAACAAGGTGAGATTTTTTTTGTTATGGTATTTCAATTTATCATCCTAGTTTAAAACCAGATTTAAAAATAACAGTGGAAAAGAGGAATGCTCATTGCAGTTGTCTAATTTATTGCATCAAGGTCTAGAAGGCTGCCAAAATTCCTGACATTTCTTGTTAATGACTTTGAAATTGTATACTTGGCTCAGCTCTCAAAAGCCTTAAGAAATGTACCCAGTAATTTCCCTATTCCTGAAGAAAATTAGCAACCTTAACTGTGCTGTGATGACCAAGTCTGTAGTAACAGAAGTTCCTAAGTCCTCCTGCACACAAGGGATGCAACCATTGGCTCCAGTTTTCAGGGGAAAAAGCCACCAGGCTCCCAACTCACTAAATTTCAGCTACTCATATTCAGGGGAAGGGTAGGAACTTCTTTGCAACCTCTTCTTTATCAATTTAATTGAATCTCAGTCTACTATTTAGTTAAAATATCCTTAATGGTGTATACCTGTTGCTTGGGCCAGGAACCCCTACATTTTATCCATAATCTCTCCATAATGTGAAACCCCTCAAATAAGCCCCAAACTTATTTAACTCCATCAGGCTTAGATTCATCTCTGCTTTTCACACACAAGCAAATCCTGGAGGATCACAGGGAAAAAAACCCAAACCTCAAACCTTCTTTCTCTCAAGCCCTGAGATCCTCCTCCAGCTCAATATCCAATGGTCAGAGAACATCTTGCCTACAACTATGGGTGGAGACTTGGTTGGGGAGGAAGCACAGAGATGCAGCACCTCCCAATATGCAGAAAATGCACTTTTTGGAACTATCAATGGGAATTATTCCAATGGGAATGGGAATGAGGAAAGATCAATGCATCTTTTGTCCACTGCCTATAGTATCCTTGGTGCTGGGCTGCTGAAAATTCCCAGAGAGCTCTGCAGGACCATGCAGCACCTGCTGAATCCTTGTGTGTCTCCCTAGGTCTACACAGATGCTACAGGGAGTCTTAGGATGTTTCTTTCTTGTATTTACATCTCAGCTGCATCACTGAGAGAGCTTTAAATCTGGTTGGGTTTGTGACAGCAATTGGAACTCTGGGTCTGCACCAGCCCACCCAGGGTGCTAGATCTTGCTTTTAAGGATTCATTTGGGTTGGTCTGTAGGGTCTGCAGGTCCCAGGCTTTATTCATGTGGCTAGTGGGTCCATTTAAGTTGTTTTAATCTTGACATATTTTGCAAAATGCCATTCTGACTGTGTGGATGCTTGGCTTCAGCTGAGTATGCCTGGTGAATCATAGGGTGTACTATGAATTTTTTTTTTAAAGAACTGCCTGTTTTCCAGGAATGAGACACTGTACACTGTCTTTTGGGAGGGGGGGAGGAAAAAGGTGAAAAACAGGCACTGCATCTGGAGTGGTATACAAAGTTTTTGAGTATTTTAGCTTACTACAGTGAAAGCAGCACAGGCACATCCTTCCTTTTTTTAGAATCACGACTTGCTTCTGAGTTACTAAACTTTGGAAAACCTGTCCCAAGTGCTCTGAAACTGTATTCTGAACTTTGGAAAAATACCCAGAGTGATTAGGGAATATCCCAGGAGCAGCAGCCTAGCATTCTCTAAAACATCACATTTCTAATTTTTTCCATGATTTTTAGTAGCTTCTAAGATATCATTTTAAAGACCCCAAGACTAAAAAAAAAAAAAAAATAAAAAAAAATCACTTTTTGCATAATACTGATGGTGATTACCTCATGATTGCAGAAAGCCATCTGAGCCATGATGAATACTTTCCATTTCTGCTATAAATATAGCTTTCCCTGGGTAAGTCAATTTATAGTCGCTCTGTTAAGTCTGCAGAAAGTCACTCCTGCAGAGGGTCCAAGGGCACTGAAATGCAAGCATCCTGCCTCCAGAGAGCAGCTGAAAACCCCACCTGTTTGGGCCAGTGCTGAAACAAGGTGACAGGCACTGGGGGGACTGGTTTTTCCCAGTGCCCTCCCCTATTTACTCCCTCTTAGCTTGGGCTCTGCCTTTTCCTGTCGTGCAGCCAGCATCAG
This sequence comes from Heliangelus exortis, assembly GCF_036169615.1. Classification (NCBI taxonomy): domain Eukaryota; kingdom Metazoa; phylum Chordata; class Aves; order Apodiformes; family Trochilidae; genus Heliangelus; species Heliangelus exortis. The sequence continues at coordinate 4,306,390 of NC_092425.1, forward strand.
AGGGAGGTTGAGCCTTTTCTGCCCTATTAACTTTGGCATGTTTGCTTTGCTTTTATCTCCCAGCCTCCTCTCCCCAGTAGCAACAGCCTTGCCCTCAGTCCAGAGGATGGCCCCATGACTCCTTTGTTTAACTGCTGTTATAAGCTGCAGCACAAATTGCTTGGGAGAGGGTGATTTGTAGTGACAAGGCTTGAACCTTATCCCTGGAGATTCACCAGATACCTCTGCAGTGCTCTGCATCTCTCAGGACAAGGGGATGGGAAGCCCAGCTCCCAATTCCAAGCCTCATCTTGCATCATCTCAGCTGCTGCATCACACTTGGGCTGAGATGCAATGGTTCCTCCTCCTCCTCCTCCCTGTTGCATTGAAGTGGCTCTGTTGGCTCCCAGGAGGTGAGCTGATGCCTCTTTTCCATTCTGAAGGGATCTGTAAGCAGGCAGGGAGTCACTCACACCCTTTCAGAACTATAGTTCAGAGCAACAAAAACTATGCTCCCTTAAAATCTTTTGAGGAGAAATGGATAATTTGCCAAAAGAAAATGAAAATTAGCCTTGCATACACCTTGAAGTGTCACACTAATTCACATAATTTACAAATACTGATAAAATGGTGGAGGGTTAGTTTGGAGGACCATGTTACTTATTTTCTTTTAAAATTTCAGGTTTTGGCTCCGTTTCTCATTTTTCCCTGAACCTGTGATATGTGCTGATTTTCTCTTCTGGTTTTGTTGCTGTTCTCTAACTTTGCCTCGTTTCTACATCCCATTTGGACTTCTGATGAAGATTGCACCATCTGTTTAGTCCTTTAACACTTGAAACTTTTCTTTTTGTGATCCATCTCATTTTAGGCTTTTAAATTGTATTTTATAATTATTTTCCCTGCTAGAACTATGACAAGCCTCTTCTCTTTCCCACCATTTCTTAGGGCCCAGTAATCCCCTAGCTGAGGGCTCTCTATCCTCTCAAACCTTCAAACAATAACAAACCAAAACTGTACCCCCTCTCCTCATTCATCTTTCTGCCACAGAAATACCTAAATGCCAAGCAGAGGCAGGCAAGAGGTGGACTTGGATGGTTTTGTTTGGCCAACTGGCTGTGGAGTTACCAAGCATAATTTCTGCTGCTCTGAGGGTGGTTTTACAGCACTTAAAGTGGGTATGGGAAGAAGCTGATGGAATTCTGCAGCTGAATTTGAGATAAGAAACAACCTCCTGTCACTGTCAGTGGTTAAATCCCAGAGAATGGTTCATCTTGTCCTAATGGGCATGAGATTATTTCCAGGTAAATGGACTTAATTTTTCTCTCAGGCCTGGACAAATTTTCCTGTACTTTGCTGGACTGAGTAGGTTTGTGCTAGAATCTGAATCCTGGGTGGGTTTAGAAAAGAAAGGTTTAAGGTGTTGGAAATTTTCCTATATTGTGATCTTGAAGTCTGGGCAGAATAATCTTGGTGATGACATGAAGGGGGGCCAAAAGGGCCTCTCCATAATTTCTGTCTATCTACTTTGTTCCACCCTTAAGGAAAAGAGTTTTGGTTTTGGCTGATCCAGGGAACAACTCTTAGGTTCCCAAATCAGCTTTCTGGTGTTAAAGCTCCTGGCACGTTTGTGGTGTCAGGACTAGATGTCACAGAGAAATAATAAAAGGCTGATGGCTCTGAATCAGGCTCACTTGCAGACTTGCATGCACAGTTCTTTACACTTGTGAGAATAAATGCAAATGCTAAAAATTATGCTTTGAGACTAAAGTAGTTGAATTTACTTTGAAAACACAGCTAGGGTCCTGTAAGTTCTGATTATTCTTCATTCTGTATCTCCCACACATGTGCAGCAGAGCTTTAAAGTTGGAGCACTGAATCCCTGCTCTTGGTGTACTCTGAGAACTGAGCATCCAGCTAAGTGATGAACCTAACTGATGGATGTCTGGAAAATGGGAGTTTGGCCTTGGACTTTACTGGTATTTTACATGCATTAAATTAGTGTGTTGCTTACTTATATGGCAGGGCTGCTTAGAAGGCCCAAAAAAGTGAATTGCCTTAAAATCATAAATACCATATGTAGAACCAAAGAGTGACTAGCTAAAAAAAAAAAAAAATTTGATTTTTTGTGCAACTTCTGATTCTCTGGTAAATTTGGAATACTGAAAAATCATTTATATAATACTTATACATTGCTCAATGCACACCAACTGCCTCTTGCACCAGGAATGTTTAGGATGTTGCATTCACTGTTTCTACAATGCATTTAAAATGTATTTGTTAGAAAAGTTGGAAGTTTTTCTTTGTGTATTAAAAGTGTCAGAAAATCAAAACTCACCAGCACAAAAGCACAGATGTTCTGGGGCTGATAGGCAGGCTTGGGAGTGCTTGTTTTTGCATCAAGATATTGTCTAAATAGATAAAATAGCTAAACAATTTTTTTTTTCCTGCCAGAGATCTAAAGAGATGAATGACAGGTCTTATAATAATGGTAAATATGCTTGGGGCAATGCAGAGGCCAAAGACCATGACCCTGCATTGGTAGAACACTGTTTTCTGGGAGAATTTTAAGAATTTTGAGTAGACTCAAACATGCATGGGAACATTTGGGATGGTTTTAGCTTTTTTCTTTTTTTATCTCTTTGGAATAACTTATACATATTTCAGAATGCCCCTGTGACATGTCTGGTCTTGTGTGGAAAAATATATGGAAATATATTTTAGAATTGTATCTAAAATGTCTATAAGGATGGTTGTAAGGTTAGAAATTTCTCCAAAACAGCAATTTATAACTGTGCTAATTACCTTGTATGCAACTAACAAGGAAAATCCTGCTTGAGGGGTATGAATTAACCCGCATATCACAGAGGAGGAAATATATGGAATAAAATGACCAACAGAAAAAAATTAGTGGGAGCTGTCTTGAACATTAAATTGAACATTCTGCCTACAACTTAGTGGCAGAGCAGGGAAGGACACCCAAACACCTGTGTGGTGGAGCATGGAAAAATAAATGAAAGGTACCAACACTTCTGGTTTGCTAATATTTAAATGTCACCTGCAGTTTTCCTGAAGGTTTGGAGCAGGGCAGAATCTGCACCAGCAGCCTCAAAGCTGAGCTGAGGCTGAAATTAAAGCCCATTTAACCCAAGCAGGATGTCAGCAACTTGATCACATCAGGAAAGCTGATATAAATATACCAGGATGATTGAGTCATTCAGGGGCTGAGGAGTACCACGTAAAGGGATTTATTGGTCATGGGGAAAGGGAGCCCACAGCGATCTGATTGTTTGTCTCTGAATGGTGGTTTAGATTTGAGAACTGAGAAAAGGAATTGTCAACAACAACAAAAAAAGAGTTCACACATGAACCAGAGTGAATTTCTGATGCATTCCCTATGTTGCATGCACTTAATGTTTGTGTGGTTGCTTTTTGTATATTTTCTAGTCAGGGAATCTTTTAATTATGGTTTTCTAAAGAACCTCTACAGGTTCTCTTTAAAAATGATCGCTCATGTTTTTTAAACCACTGTGCTTCTATTTCCAGTGGTTTCATTACAGAAATTATACAGTAGCACTGATAATTCCACTTTGTAGCAGATTATTTGTGCTCTCTGAAGCCTCAGGCATTGTTTTTGGTAATGTGCAAGTTTTAAAAAAGTTTTAGTTTACTGATGTATTCTTATATATGGATATCCCCATACTATCTCAAGGGAAGTCCTTCAACTGATACCATTGAGCATCAGTTGGAAGATTAAAATACTATTTTGATGTTGCTGAAAAAAATATTTGGATGCCTTTAGAGAGAAATAAGAGTATATATTCTTTTATACCTTCAGATCAATTTTTGTTGAAATTGACATATCTTGTCAAATGTTTTAGCTTCTGGGGGAATGAACTCTTTAATCTACTTCTATGCATTCATATAACACTTGAAGATTTTCATAGTCATATTATCACCACGCCTAGTGTCCCATTTTTGTATTTTATTTCTGAGCAAGGCAGTATTGTAACAAAGAAATGCCTTAAGGTAATTTTAGGTCTGTCTTAGTTTAGTCATGACCTTAAGTGAGCCGTACAGCAGAGATGGTCAGCCAGCATCCCTGGCAGTTATCTTCTACAAAGACTTGATCACTTCATTATATCCTTATTTGTAAGGAGTAACAAGCCATAAAAAGCAGGGAAATCAAAGGGAAACTCTTATTGTTTATGTGGCTTCCTTTACTCAAAGCTTTTGTAATCCACCTTGGAAGCCAGGAGCCCTGGATTGCTCCATCCTCTCCTAAGGGGATTAAGGGGCTGCTGAATGCTGCTCCCTCTGCTCTGCAAGGGAGATGTCCCTCGGTAAGGGGGGGTGATGTCAGTCCCAAGGGGACAGGTGGCTCTGACTGTCCTGCAAGGAGCAGGGTGTCCACGGTGACAAACTGATGGTTTGCAGCACCTGAGGACAAACCAGCAGGGTGCTGGACCTGGTGGCAAATATTGTGTCCACTCCCTTTAGCAACGATGCTTGCAGGCTGAGGGCAAAAGCCCCACATACTCTCTGTATAGATTATTTATAGATTATCTACATCTTTTACAGTTCTGCATAAGAGTATTTCTGCTTAACTTTTTTTTTTTTTCAGATAGTTTGGTATGAATAACATGTTTGGTAGTTCAGCAGTTATTCAAACTTGCTGGTGTCAAATTAATTTTCATATCTCAGTAGCAGAAAGAAGGAAGGTAGGGACTACCTGCAGGACTTGGTAGGGTTTGTCTTCAGCTGGCACCACAGGTACAGTTGCTGAACCAGTTTCCAGACCTTAAGCTGACTACTTAATCAGGATTGAAACTTCCTGGGTAAACAATGGACTGGAATCATTGTCACTAATATTTCCATTGTGTTTTCTTACTCTGACTACTGTCAGATTGGACTGGACTCAGCCATGTTTGCTGTTTAAAGATTGCAGTGTTTGTATAAAAAAGGAATATTCTGAGAGCACCAGAGGTCTGTTATCATTTTCATCTGCATACATAACTTTCAATGACTGTAATGGGAAATGCAGAGAGGGAACAGATTGCCCAAGAATGTCTGTCTTTCAAGCAATTAATTTGATAAATGAACTGACTGGGGCTGGTCAGAAAGACAACAGAAGAGAGATTTATCTATGAAAAGGTATGGACTCACAGTGACAATTCAGGGCTCCTTTGCACCAGAAAAGGTGTGAGACTTTTCATCAGTACAGTGCTTTATATTTCTAGTACTAATTTATGCATTTGAGGCCTTTGGAGCAGTTTTTATACTCTGTATTTAAAGCAAGGGATGCTGTAGGCAGGAAGCTTCAAGGTTTCTCCAGATAGAAAAGTGTTTGGGTCTTATCTGAGGAATTCCTGGTGATTCTTCCATTCAGTGACTGCTGGAGTAGTGGTTATGGAGCAAGCAGCATCCCAAGCTCCTTCCAGGTTCTGCAGATGTGCAAAGTCTTGAGAGGATTCAACCCAGACATCCTTTGGCTGCTCATGACCATTTCCAAAGCCCAGGGTATGATGCAGAGCTCATGTCAAATGTCTTGTGTCACCATGAGCTGTCATTCTGGTGGCAAACTATTGAAAAAGAGTGGGATTTTGCACAAATAGGTCTGTGTTATCTCCTGCAGCAAACTTAAAAGAATGCTGGGAATGAAGTCCTGTTTTCTGCTTTTCCCCATTGGTTTCTCAAGAGGTCTTCAGATATTCAGGAAAGACAAGTACTGTAAACAGTCCAAAGTGTAAATGACAACACATACTTGGGTTTCTAACATCAATAAATAGTAAAAAAAAAAGATAGTTTACACTTGGATATTTTCAAGATTTCTAGCAACAAAGTTGGTCTTTTAATGTGGGTATGTTTTTCCTGCCTGTGAAAGAACAGCTGGATGGGGTAGATGAGTGCAGTCCTTTGGTGGAATGTTTTTCCATTGATGCATGCTGTTCAATAAAGAGCTGTTTTCCAACAAAAAATATGAGCTCATCCTCTTAGAATTTTTCTGGGAAAAAAACCAAACAGACAAATCTGTAAACATGGTTACTACAATGGAAAGCTCAGGTTTTTTAATTTCAGAATTTTGAGGTTATAAGCTCAGATTTCAAAATAAAAATGTAGGAAGAAACTTTTTTTTTTTTTTTTTTTTTTTTAAATCTCCAGCTTGCTGGAAACTGATTTCTGATTTTCAGTGTGGTTTTTTTCAATGTGGAGAAAATTCCAAGATGTTCAGGTTTCCTGAAGAGAATAAATCCTGAGCCTAAGCCAGGAAAAGACTCAGTTTTATCTTGAGCACTCAAATTCTTATTCATGAAAATGCTTGCTTTACACAAAATTATTAAGGAAATACAAGAAGTCTGTATGCCAACTCTTATTCTTGTGAGCCTTTAGAATCTCTTCACTTAAATTTGTGTCAGTGCTAAGAGTTTTGGAGTATATTTCATTTAAAAGCTTAGGGAAACTAGAGGGGAAGAGAGGTGTAGTTTCCTTGGAAGTGGAGGAGGACTCTAAGCTGGGTGGGAGGCTGAAATATTACACTTTTTAAAAGCCAGGTTTTCAATTCTTATTCCCATTCTTTTTCTACCCATTCCTCTTGGCTTTGCCACTGCTGAGAGGAGACTTTCAACCAGCTCCAGCAGCAAATCAAGTAATGCATTGATAGAATTTTTCAAGAGGGGATCTTGGTTCCCACTTTCCTCAGTTTTCTCTTGGATGCATCGTATCCATGGGTTCTTCTTCCTAGTTTTTGCCTATTGGAAGTTGAGCTGTTAGTAAATTCTTTAAGAGAAAAATCTAGTGGTAAGTAGTGAGATACTAGAAGGCTGCAGAGATCTGCTCATAAGGGTCCACAGGCATCAAGACACCTTTAGAGTATAATAAATTTAGGTGCAAAGTCTTTGTCATACTACAAGTCCAGGCTTCATTTGGCTAAGTTGCAGGTTTTGTGAATTGCTGTCAAAAATGTGGAAATGCACACAAATCCCTTACTCAAAGAGTTATGATCCACCAAGGGCTCAGTGTTCTCTCTCTTTTTCTCACTGAACCAATCCACTGTCAGCATTTCCTTCTCAGATTTGCAAGCTGAAACATGATTTAAAGCTGCAAACAGTGTTGATATGACAAGAGGTTTTGCTTGTGTCTGTGCAACCATGGACCCAGACCTGGATTTTTTTTTTTGCAAAAGGGGGAAAAGGCACAAACCCCCAGAGATTCAGCCCAGCTTCATACCCAGCAACCCAAGTTTTTTTTTTTTCTCTCGTCCTCTTGAATGTGCTTGCCCTTCTGTCAACAGCCTAATCCTTTGCTTTAAAGTAGTTTGAGCCCTACCACCTTTTGGCTTGTTGCTTGTTTTTTATTCACCTTCCCAGGAATACTGTTCATTAAGTTGCAGCTAAAACTGTGAGATACATGTCTAGATCAAAAATCTCTTTACATCTGGAGTGTATTCAGCTTTTTTTTTTTTTTTTAAATAACCTTATCCCTGGTCACTGACATGATGCCTATTTTTGGATACGGCCATATCAGGTTGGCTCCATTCTGAGTCAATATGAGTTTTGCTATTGTCTGCAGTGGAAGCAAGGGTTATGCACTTGGACATGAAAAATTTGATGGAGGACTTAATTAAGTTTGTGAAAGTCATTAGAATATGATAACCTTTTGTCCCTTCTGACCTCAGCTGGATTTTGAACTGGCTACCTAAAGGTTAAAGATTCTGTATCCCTTTTACAGCTCTTTGATCCAGGAAACCCATTTCAGTTTCAAATCCTTTAAATTTCCCGTTTTCTGGGTTAATTTTGAATGGTGGTGGGTGGTTCTTTTGCTTTAATTTCCTGCTCATCATTCTTCCCCATGCTTCTCCTCTAAATGAGGTTGCTTGTTGGTTCTGGCAGCCTGGTGGTGGCCTTCCCTCTGAGGGTCTTGAAGACAAGAGAAGGGCTTCAAATAAAGGTCTTGGATAAAGCAGTTTCCAGTGTTGAGAAACACTTGAATAAATCCTCTAACTTGGGTCTTTGCACTGGAAAAAAGAAAAAGGAAAGCACAAAAAAAACCCCCAAACCCCTCTGGTCTTTCCATCCTAGCAACAAATATTTTTGGGATCAAACTTGGTTTGTTCACTGTAATTCCAGATCAAGCTGGAACGCAGCAGTGAAACTCAGGATCTCTATGGTTCCTACTTGCCTTTAGCTTGGTTTAAAATTTGTTAAAATGGTAACTTTCCTGCACTGGCATTAAATTATGACAGTTTTCTAACCTTACAGTACACTGAAGGCAAACCCCAGATATTAGCATCTCCAAAGTGTCAAAAGATGGAATAAACATTTTAATTCAACCCCAAAAGTTGTGACTTATGCTAATTTGATATTTTTAGATACACCACCTGAGCCTACCCTGCCCTCTTCAGCACCCTCTAATTTCACAAGGAAAAAAAAAGCCTTGCTCTTGTGGAAATAATGAAAATGAATTAAAAGTTATGACTTTGTCCATTTTCTCTGCTCCAGCTGTACACATCCAGCTCTTTTCCAGTTAGTGTGGTGATTCACTGAAAGTGAAATGCTCTTGTTTTAGTATTTTGACCTCACAACCGCAAAAACTCCTCTGACCTGTTGTTAACAAATTGATCACTCTCTTGATGGTTTTAAACTTTGAGTTTGAATCTTGGTGTCCAAGTAAATCCAGAAACCAGTTCCTGAAGAGTGGCAGTTCCTGAAGACTCCATGTGTCTGTCACTGGTATTTTTACACATGGAGTTACCACTACACTGGGAAATACAGGGAGATGGAGTAACCATCAGTAAGCCACCAGTTTTATGCCTGTTTTAGTCATGAAAGATACCTATGATTTTTTACTTTTTTATTGATAGTCCAGTGCTGATCTTTTTAACTTCTATTCACTATGTTTCTAAAATCTCAGAGATCAAAGGTCTTGTAAAACATTTTTCATTGGATTCAGGGTAGCTTGGATTTGGTGTCTGAAAGAGCCATCAATAACTGCAGCTTTTGCTTGGTTTCTTACCTATAGATTGAGCAGTCAAATGGCAATGATTCTGAAGACTGTAAAACTTAAAATTCTGGTAAGTAATTTACCTTTTCAAATTTTTTTCTAAAAAAGAAAATGTATGAAAAAAATATTTGGAAAGGTAAGGAAATGCCTGTCCTTTGCACAGTGACTTTTGCAAATTGCCAACCTGAATCAACCATTTCCGATTTTACACTATGAAGGTGAGGTGAGGATGTAAATATTCCAGGTATGCATTTTCTAATGTGGTTTTCTCTGTCTGATGGAACTGAACTTGTGCTTGTACAAGTAAATACTCTCAGTACAACAGGGAATTCTTTGCAGAAGTGTTGACTGGTTTTACTCCTTGATTGTACTTGAATAGGATCCTAAAGGCAGTGATAACATCTTGCATCCCAGAAAACACCAAACGGAATAAATAGAGTGGAATTTCTTTGGAGTTTCACCATGTCTATCTAAGGCATATTCCCATTAAACATTTCACTTAAAACTGGGTATATATCACCCAAGTCTGGGTGATACATACAGAGCATCACAGAAGTATAGATACTTTTTATCCTGTCTGCAGGTTCAGTGAGCTCTTCACAGCACAGCAAAGTTACTGTGGCATTTCATGTCAAAAGATGGTTATGAGGATTTTTTTTTTCCTTGCAAATCTAATCTATGAAGGACAAAATTCCAGAAGTGGCAAAAGAGTTCTCTTCAGCATACACCTTAGAAGTGGAGACAAGATCTTAAAAATTCTGGTCACAAGAATGATAAGCAAGAAAACAATGATTAGACAGAATAAGAAGCATTTGGACCTTTTTGCTTAGCAGTTTAATTACTTCACGTTTATTTGCACACCATCTCATATCTGAAGGGTTTGCAGACTGGATATTTCCATCAGTCCTGTTCAGAGTTGCTAATGTTTTCTTAATTTTTAAACTCCTTTACTCAGTGAGCTGCTCTGCCTCAGACAAACCCTCTCAAGTTTGGATTTCTTGCTATTTAAAGGTGCAATCCAACTAACTTCAAAAACCCAGAGATTTCTTTTGTTTGACAGACTCTGCAATATTGGAGAACAGTCCACAGAAAATCCCCTTTATATAATATCAGACATAATTCATGGAAGAATCAAGCCAATAAAGCTGCTATAGCAAGAGAGGCAGCTTCCCAGATGTGCTTCATTCCCTTCTGCATCGAGCTGGGAGAATATAGGTGATTAGTTTTGTGAACATAAACTTACACAGTTGATATCATTTTGGGACATAAGTCATTGCAGGTACACAAGCCCTTTGTTTTGAGGCAAATAAAAATGAGGCATCAAAAAAAAAAAAAAAAAAAAATACAAGTGAGAGGATTTACACAGCTCCTCTGCCTCTGAACATAATGCTTTACAAAAAAGGATAGGGCTCAACCTAAATTGTGCTTTGGTCTCTCCTATGTATATTTCAAGTATCTGCTGACATCTGCTGATTCATTTCTCTGTTTTCATATGTACCTCTCCTACCATGAAAATTCATGGATTCTGAAGCAGGGTGCTAGCTGGAGACTTAGTGTGGTCTCTCCCTACAAACCCAAGATTTCAAGGTCTTATAATTTCAAGGGGGGAAAAAAACATTGTGCACCTTTTTTTGTCACATGACATGAAATAGAACTGGTTTTAAGCCAACAAATTAAAGATAGGTCTAAGAAGATTGTCCCTTGTAAAATGAGGGGGATGAGTTTGGCTCCTCTCCAGGCAAATTCTTCGAAGTTTCTCAGTGTTTTGACAAAGCTGGCAAAAATCTCTGTATTGCAGAAAGCCAGAAAAGTATAACAGGAAATGCTGATGTTAACAAAACAAGCAATAAAGTTATGAGTGCAAATTTAAGCAGGTGACAAAGCCAATATTTTCCTTCTATAAAGTGTGTACATACAGAGCTTACTGCTTCTCTTCTCAGAAGTTTATGGGGAGGAGAACTATAGCCATTTATTCCTTTAGAAGCCAAGGAAATGGGATCTCTCATGATGATAACTGAGGGACCAGAAAAGAAGAACTCAGGATAGTGCATACTGAGTTCAAGTCCTACCAAGTGGCACTTGGGTCAAACTTTGGGTATAGTCCCCAGTGTTTAAATATGAACTACTCAAAAGAAAGATACAGAAGTTTAAAATAACAGAATGCAGATTTCTTTATAGAATTTTAAGAATGAAAAACACTTGAAAAAATATCAGCAGGCAGGGGCAGGAAGAACAAACGGTAACCAAATTGGTTCCTGTGACAAACCATAACATTTACTTTAAAGCATCAGTGTGCTAGTCAGTAAAAGTCAAGCTACTACTCTTTTAATAGATCCCAGGCCTTCCTAAACTCACTGGTCTGCAAGTATTACCCAGGTCAAGAGCAGGTCAAAAAGTGAAAACCCATGTGAAAGTAAACTTTAAATATCTGCTTTTGAAGAGCCACAGCAGACTCTCTCCCCCATAGTAAATATGCTTCCTCTATTTGTATGGCATTATACAGTGTGCTCTAGTTAAAACACAGATACTTTCTGCACCATTTGTTCAATTAAGAACTAAAGAGCTCCCTCATTACCTTTCACATAAACCAAATTTATTTTGCTCTTCAGGTTTTAGCAGATTTAGATGTCATGGGATTTGAATAGATTTTTTTTTTAAATGGAATATGTCACAATTATTTATTGTAATTTCCATTCCCTTTACCAGACCATGCCTCTTGCTTAACTATGTGTGTACAAGTCCACAGAAGTAAGTTCAGCTTCTAGCCCTGCTGCATGAAGATAGCACAAGATCCAGGGAGCTGAAAATAAAATCCTGGGCTTGACTCCAAAATTGCAAACCATAATGCAGTGATACAAGGCACATTTTAAAAATCCGTCCTCCCTTTTTGACATCAAGGGGATGTCATTTTGGCATGTTGCTTAGTGGGGTTTTTGGGGTTACTTGTAAATCTTTAAAAGTATCAGTGTCTTATGTTGGCATTTGGAAAACCTAATCTGAGTCCTACTCAGGATGTCTTTGAGCTGAAGCTCTTCTTTCCCCACACACTGAGGAGAATCTGACCCACTCACTGGTTTGAATTTATTTGCTAGTAGAATGGGTATTAATTTGGCCTCCAATACACTTGCTCTAGCTTTTGCTGGAGTGAAAGGTCATACTCTGGAGCTGTTTTTCATTTTGGTTTATATGTGTTAATGTAATACCTTATGAATTGCCCTGGTGTTTTGTTCTGACAGCGAGAAAGCATAATCATTTTTCCTTCCAGGAGGACTGAAAGAAAAGCAATCGTTCCTGTTTGGGAAATCCATTATTTCAGAACTTTTCCCTCATTTTTTGCTTCTACATATATAAGTAGTGAGTGAGACTCTGGCTCTGTTTACACTGGTGGCAAGGTTCCCATTGATTTCAATTGGGCCAGGCTATTGCTAAGTGTTATTTTAGTTCTCAGAGTTATCCTTGCATGTGAAATCTTTGCCAGCTCAATAAAATATCACAGGTCTTAAATGAGCTGAGCTTTCGTTTTGCTGTCCCACAAGGGTCCATTTCTGCTGTTTTTATGGAGGCAGAAGTCCCTTAAAGACAGACTTTCAAGGATGATGCAGCCTAAGAGGAGGAAAAATAATGTGAACCATTATATTCACGTTTGGTACAAATTTGTGCTAAGCATGTGCCTGGGGTAGGACAACAAAATACAAAATTATAAGTTATGGGGTTGCTGCAGCCTGAATTTGAGGTTTATGTCTTCTGTACTTTGTGCTCTCTTGGTATTTGATGAATGTTGTGTGTTCTGCTTACGGGTTGGGGAAGAGAAGATTGGATGGGTATTTGCAGAACTGGATATTATGGCAGCAAATGTACAATTTTGACTTCTGGTTATTGCTCTTTTTGAAAGCTGTGATGCTTGAGGTGTTTAAACTAAGCATTTGTAGAGGTTCAAAATGTATTTCCAGAAAACAGTGAGAGAGCTAAAGCTCTGGCAGAAATTTGGGTGAGTGCAAAAGAGCTTTGGTCCTTGCTCCAAAGCAGAGAAAACCAGAACCAGATGTAAGTGGATGAATCGAGTGGAACTAGATGGTCTTCAAGGAACCTTCCAACCCAAACCTTTCTATGATTCTGTGACTGCTGCACAGGATGCTTCTAATAGATGCTATACTTACCTGTCTCCAGTGCATTTGGGAAACAATTCCATTAATTTTATTTCTTCAAATGCATGAGGACTGAATGGAAATTCCCATGCAAGTGGTAGGAACCTGGTGAGGAAGAATTTATTTCTTGGGAGACAAGTGTAATTTCTATAACAAGGTCAATTAATTAATCTTGTACCTTTTCACTGTTCACTCTAACCCCCTCTGGACATTTGTCTTTATTTTTTTTTCCAGTGAAGCTAAATCTTATTTTAATGTCTGTATTACCTTAAGGTTTTGCTGTTTCATTGTAGAGAATGAATGTGTAAAAAGTAGGTAAGATCCATATGAATGTGTAGGTGCTGCACCTGTTCAAGTAAAAGTACATATTTTAAGGTTGGTTTTGTCCAGGTTTCCCACGTGACTGATAGAAATCTAGCTTAGTGTTGCTGTTGTCCATGAAACTTAAATTTCAAAAGCTGCCTTTATTTTTTTTTTCCTTCTTCATTTCCCCTCTCCCTTTGCTACCTGTTTTTCATTCTTACTGGACTAACACCAGTATAAAATTGGACGCTGAAGAGTGAATTTTAGATCCTTTTGCCTATCACTCTGCTTCTGTGATCATATAGTTCAGAGGTGTTTCCAATTACTTTGCTGTTTGTTTTGCCTTATGATCTTGCCCAGTCAGTATTTAGAGAGTGATGCAATTTATGTACAATCCCTTCAGGTATTTAACAATACCTCTTTACACTCTGCCAAACCTCTTCCCCCAAATGTGCCTTGAACCCTCTCATAGCACAGAAGGTAGATTAACTTCCAGAAACTACAATAATAAATTTTAAAACTTTATACTTTCAGGTTAAAAACCCCCACCAACGAAACAATCTGATCAAACAAACAAAAAAAAAAACCTCCAAGCCACCAGGTCTGTTTTATAGCTTATTAGTGTTTTACCTGGCCTAACAGATTTCGTGTTGAAATTTGGAGTGTGGCCTGTTTATTTACAGGGATCTAAACATGTGTATTTTTATAACTTCTCTGCTGTCATAATGAATTACCAGCCATAAGCTCTCCTTTTGTTGGCTTTGGTGGAAATCAAATGAAACCCAGCAGGAGCTCCCAGAGTGCATTGTCCAAGAGTGTAAAAATGCAGTGTTGATGACAGATCATACTGTTTTTATTAAAGCTAAGAACACTGACTTTACTTTGCTTTTTGACCCTAGTGCTTTACTGTCAAGGTGATTTTATTTCTACAAATTTTCCTTCTCCAGGCCTCATCAACGATTCACCATAAAACATTAGACAAATTCCCATCATCTGTATGTGATTAGGGGAGGTTCTCTTGTGCTGATCGCCACAACTACAGCGACGTTTTTCAGCTTTGTCTGAGAAGGAGTCAGTTTACCAGGCTTCATTCGTAACACAAGGTCTCCTTGTTTTCCTACCAGTTTTCTTTGGTTCTTTTTAAGCTGATAAGGACATAATTGGAGGAATTTTAATGCGTTATTTGCTAAAGACTGCAACCAATTTTTCCAGTCCACTGGCTGAAATATGCTGCCTCAAAGAATATTTTGGAGCGAGTGCTCTGATGGGTGGATGGGAAGCACACGTGACAGTCTGCTGTGAGAAAAGTATAGGTTTATAAAAATATTATTGTGACAAAGCTTCCTGAAATTTCCCCAAGTAAACAGGTAATGCAAGTGTAAGTGTTGTATAGCCATGTCTAGGTTCTTTTCCTATAAGAACTTGAAAAACTACTAATCATCAAATCACATACTAGAACCAATCCCACGGCAAAATCTGAATGTTTGAATATCCTGCTGTAATTTTTTTTAAAGCTCTAATTATCAAAACAACTAATTTAATATAATACATGTATATGAAAAATATTTATTTTTTACAAATACGAGTACTTTAAGAGTGGGGAAAAAAGTTTTCCAGAAAACCCTTTTCTCGAGTACTTTTTCGGCCACAAGTTTTTTGAAAGCTTCCCTGAACTGTATCTATGAGATTGAAGAGAAATTCTTGATTTTAGTTTTATTAAATCAGTGTGCACAATCTAGTCTTGTTTGTTAAAGGAATTATCTTGACACAGATTTATATGCAATTAATCCATCTTAGGAGAGAGAGGAAGGTCATCAGCTGTGAGGGTCTCATGGTGACCTGGACTTTCCTGAAATAGAGTTCTTGGATTAGAGTGTTCTTTTCTGACCTTCAAAAGACTCAAAAAACCAAACTCACTATTCTGGACTAGGTATTTCTCTTTCTTGGTGCCTTCACATTTAAGCATCCCACAACCAAAACAGGTCACAGGTGCCCTTCTCTATTTGCTGACATCCACGCATGCTCCTCAGTTTGGCATTTAAGAAAAGCTTTGAATGAATGCAACTTTTCTGCTACTGGGTATTTCAGGTTACTTAATATAATTATGTTTGTATGGTGCTTCATAGTGCTATGTATTTGCTCACTGAATTTTTTACAAAATCATTTCTTTAGTTATTCCTTTATACTGTACACTTCAGACTTTTTGTGAAACTTTTTCTCCTGTATTGCTTGTTGTGGCACAGGAGAGGATGCTAATGCTTCATCTCAGAGGGCTTTAAGCTACCCTTAGGTACCTGTGATTTATGCACAGCTTTTTTTCAGATGCAACATTACTGATGACAGCTTTCCTCTGGCAGCCAGTTCTGAGATATTACTCCTCCTTGCACAACCTGTTTTCACCATGATGAAGGAAGACAAGTCTTAAAACCCAAAGATGAACCAGCTTTAGGAAGAACCTTTTCTTAGACTTATTTTATTTGTCTTATTTTATCTTTGTCTTATTTTATTTGTAAAATTGAGTAAATATACGTGAAAACAGATTTGAAAAACACAGCAATACAATTTTACAGGCATGCTCTGGCACTGAAATCCCTCAAAATGCTTCATGGCAAACTTTGCAGAGCAGCCGTATGCAGTAAATTAATGTGTGGTATGATCTCATTTTTGCAGTCCTAACTTGAGATCTGTTGGCTTCTTCCATCCTGGAAACCTGTCAGTGGTAAACATAGTTAAATGGTCACTGGTGTGGTGAAGATCTTCAGCAAATTTGCATTTTGGCAACTGAAATGAAAATGCTGATGTATTGAGGTAACTGTATGATCAGAGATGGATGGCACAACAGCAGGCTGAATCTTTTTCTGCATTAGGAAAAACTGCGTGTGTCAAACATCACTGCAGATTTCAGGTGCCAAATAACTTTTGGAATGAGACCATTTTCCTCTGCTTTAGTGAACCTGTGAGTTATGTGAACAGGAAAGCCAAGCATTTAACACATTTTTAGTTACTTGCAAAATCACGGATTATTCAGCAGGAAATACATGGAGACAAACCATGTACTCCAAAAATATGGAGCAGCACTTTTTAGACTGGAAAAATAAATAATCTAGATTGCTTTGAGAAGTGCTAGATCTTTTTGGCTTGTTTTTCTCAAGGCAGGCTGGTGCCTTGGATCCCACAGATTCAACCAGAAGCACTTATGCCACAAAGGGCATACTTTACAGGTAGAGTTTTTTGGAATGGGAAAAGCCTGAAAATGTTTCCGCTGCTCATTTGTCACAAATGTCTTTGGGGTCAGCAGAGCCAGGAAGTGTTTTGCCACATAGAGTCTCTCTTGCTCAACCTCAAGAAGTTCACCTGTGGTTTTGAGGATTTGCATATCCAAAAGAGATTGACCAAATCTGCAATTGGAAATATGGGGTAGCCCCAGGAAATCTGGGGATAGGAGGCTTTTTGAGCAATTCTATTTAGATACTTTTTATGCCATGGGATCATGTGGGGAAGTGCTATGGAGCTGAAGTCTGGAGGCAAGGATGGACATGAGAGACAGGGACTGGATTTCAAGTGGCTGTGCTGGGCAGTCTGTGGCTGTCACTCCATTTTGTTTCTTGCACTGGGGGCCCTTTGTCTTCTTGTGGGGTTTTGAGGTGCCTATTGCCCACTTTCTTCTTCTCTTAGTCCAAATAATCTGGTTTAGCACAAATGGAGACAAAGAGTTCTATTATGTGTTTCTAGCTCTGGGAGAGCAGCTGATCAAAGGCTCCAAGTCTCCCATCTTTTCTAAAAACCCACCCACTGGAGACCCAAAGTAATTTTATTATTAGCCTTTTAGTTTGGCTTTTTCCATGGGAGGAAACAATTTGCATTAGAACAGATATACTGCCTCTTTTTTTCCTCTGGTTTCATTCATTTTACTTTTTTTTACCAGCTAGAAATAATTCATTTTATAGAGGAGGGTGCTGGATACTGCATTTCTTCTTTGCCCAGCTCAGATGCTGAAGTCCATCCACTGAAACCCAGAATCCACTGTTTCCCAAGATTATTGGCAGCATCCTGCCTCTTGAATCAGTGCTATCTTGTCCCAGGTATGAGGTCCCAGCTCCTGCCCCATCTGTGTCAGATGGGACATCAGAATTCTTTCTCACCAGTGATTCCCACAAGGTGCTCAAGGTCTCTGAGCCTCTTGGCTGCTCTGAGGGCATCCGTGCCCTGGATTGGCCTCTGTGCTGCCTGCAACCCTGACCTTTTGACAAAGATTCATTTAACAGCATTACCATGGAAATCTGCTCAATACAACCCTTAGGCTGTTTAAAGAGAAGCCTTAGGCTAGATTTCTCCCTTTTTTATTCTGAGAAATGAATTCTGGGGTGATGGAATTACTAATATTCTTATTTTAGTAATATAAAAATGGTAATCTTATAGATATCTTACAGATTTGAAATTAAAATTCATATTTATTATGCTAAAATAATTAGGTTGTATTTCAGCAGAAAGGGGTGGAGCTTGTGAAGAGTTCTACATTGTAATTAAATCAAACAAATTAGCAATGAGGTAACTGTGTTTAATTTGTATGCCAGTAAGAGGTAGGTAACAAAAACTCATGCTGTCCACTTACATTTTCACTGCAAGATTTTCAGGGCTCTTTAAAGATTTACTGCCTAATCTTATTACGGTGTGCTTGTAAATACATAAATATGGAAATACAGGATCTGACCTGCAAATTTGCACATGCAGAACATTAAATATGAAACAGTCATTTGAAATGAGCTTTGCATTGAGTGGTCACATAAGCCCACCATGCCACACATAGGCAATCCACCAGCTCCTCCACAATATCTGGGATTTCTTCTGCAGACTGCAGTGCAATGATTGGGTACCTCTCATTTGTGTGCTGAGGGAGAGTTAAATTTAGAGGATTATAACTGTAAATGGGCATTTTTTTTTAGGATATTTTTCACAGTCACCACATCCATGGCTCATCCGGGTGCTGTGGATCCACAGACACGGACAACTTGCATCAGTGAGTCCATGGTAATGCAGCTCACTCAAAATATCTTCTTGGAAAATACAAACCCTTTGATTTAGCAGCCCCCTTCCTGCAGTTAAGGATGCCAAGTTAGTCTGGAAAAGCACCTCATCATCCCATAATCCCATACATCTGTGTGTTAACATGGATGCTTTACAGGAGAACTGGGCTGGCTATGCCATATGGATGTCACACAGTGGCAGTTTGGAGAATACCTTGGAAGAGCATCAGCAATATCACAGCCTCCCTGTGAAATGAGTAGCTTCTAAATTTACTTTATAAATAATCTTTGGGGAAAAGAAGTCATTTAACTAGGTTGACATTTAAAAGGTTGACATTTGACTTGTGACTTTACTGTTTATTTGAGTTTTCTTGAGGTATTTTTTTTTTCTTTAATGTGCCTTTCCTTTCAGTTTTTATTTTCTTTAGGGTTCTTTGATGGCATGTATTTTATAAAAACAAGAACTAATTTATATAGGAGTATTTTCTTTAATGAACAAGCACAGCCCTGGCACACGTAATAATGAATAGAAGGCATTTTATTGTGCCCTTTGATGTTACTGCCCCACATACATTGTACAGGCTATGTGAATATATGTACGTACATATGTATGAATTCATCCTTTCATCTCACCTAGAGGAAAAAAAAAAATATTCTGCCTGAAGTGGACCAGCTTGAAACCTTGGGATCTCAGGCTCTGTAGTAGGTTAACCCTGACTGACTGCCAGGTGCCCAGCCAGCTCCTCTCTCTGTCCCCTGGACAGGGAAGAAAATGAGACGGAAAAGCTCACAGGTCAAGATAAAGTTAGGGAGATGACTTAGCAATTATCATCATGTGCAAAACAGACTTGATGTGGGGAAAATTAATTTATTGCCAGTTCACATAGAGTTGGATGCAGAGTTGAGCTGTGAGATACAGACACCTCCCTTCTGCACTGGAACCAGATGTATCCAGCATGAGGAACCCCTGGCCTCTTCTCACTTGTCCTACTGGGCAGCCTGGTATCCCCTGGGGCTTCTCAGAGCCCTGGGTTGCACTGGGAAAAGCAGAAGGTACAGTCCCTGGGTCTGTTTTTCCCAAATGGCTCAGAGCCTTTCATGTTACCTGTGAACCATACAGAACATGTAGCAGGTCCAGCAAGTGATCTGTCTTTAAGTACTTTTTTGGTTTTTTACCTTTAACCCCTCACCCAATCTTGGTGTCTCCAGGCTGGGTTCAGCAAAGCACCTAAGTGTATGTTTAATTTTAAGCATACGTTTAAGTCCAATTAGTATTAATGGGAGTAAAACAAGGGCTTCTATTTATGTGCCTGCTTAAAAATGATTTATTGAGAAGAGATAAAATTAAGCCTATGCTTAAGAGCTTTGCTCATTCAGAGAGGGGAATATTTACATTTGCTCCAAACACATGTTCAGGTCATTAGGACTTGTGATATATACTTGTGATTTGCTACATTTTGTTGTCTTGCAGTTGGCTGAGGAGACACCAAGGTGCACAAATGAGATGCTTCACCTGCAAAGTCCATTAAAAAAAAAAAAAAAAAAAGTTTTGTTGTACAACACACTGGATAAAAGCCAGTTGGGCTTTTAGTTTCATTCCTCTGTCTCTTTAAACCTGGCTATTGAGGCCAAGTCTCAAGCTGGACTATGGAGAGCAGGGTGCTGGGCTGCAGGGCTACCCACATGGGGCAAGCCTGAAAGTGCTTCCTTGGGGCTTGCAGGTAACTGTAACCCATTTTTAAGGTTTCATGGTTTGATTTTTTTTAGTTTTTTGCCCTGTTGCTGCTGAAGTTGTGAGTGCAGAAATGTTAGTGATAAGTTCTGGCTGTGAGTGTGTGTGTGTTCAGGAAAGCACAGAGTTGCCTAATGGGAAACACTCAGGGTTGTTCTGCATTGCAGAGCACTTGCTGGAGGAGGGAAATGCTTAGGAAATAAGGGCAGTGTTTACATGCTGGCTTGTTGGGAGGACTGGAGTTTCTTAACATGTTTTGACTAGCTGAAGAGAAGATTTTACTGCAGGCTTCAGAAGAGTGTGCTGGGGATGGCTGCTTGTGTAACTTTGCTGCTACTTCATGATCATATTGAAAATTTGAGCCATTTTGCATGTTTTCAGTAAAAATCCAGCTCTTGGAGGCAAGTGGTGAGGGCCAAGTCACAGCTTTCAGAGTGTAAAAAGGCGTATGCTAGAGTTTAGTGTTTCAGAAAAAGGGGTTAAAATGTGAGTTAATGAACTTTTCAAAATGGGCTTTCACAAGTTACTGTAAAAGAGACCAAGTTTTGCTCCCTACCTTGTGATTTTTTTTTAAAGGTCTCTTTCATGATGGGAGGTTCCCACTCATGATTTATTCTGACTGCTTGGGGTTTGGCAGTACCCTTGCTGCACAGGACCAGAGGCATTTGATATACTATTTGCTTCTGTTGATTCTGAGCTGTTTAAAATATATGTTTAGTTTAATGGTGCTAAGCAGCAATTGGCTTTCTGGAAAGCTTCCATAGTAAACTGTATCTCTGAATGTCTCCATGTGCCCCTGAAGCCTGCTCACTCAGCCCTGAGCTGTGAGCATAATGCGTGGGGGAGCTCTGAGCTGCCAGAAAATCAGACATTCTCAAGCATTACCATAAACCAGATTTGCATATCAATCACTCATACTTGAAAGCAGAGGTTAGTAACCCTTTCTTTTTCAGCTGGCATGCTCCAGTGTGTGTCCTGCCCTTGTGGCTTTGGTCTGTAGAACAGCATGTTGACTTTTTCAGCCACAAAACAGCAGTTCTCTTTTCATAAGGATGTGTAACTTTGCTATGGTAAAACAAACAAGTGAAAAGTTGTTTTTTTTTTTTTTAAATTAAGACATAATGTTTTCAGACCAAGGCTGTCTTCTACTAACAAGAGAAATGTGCTCTTCGAAGATGCAGGCTAGTTAATATCTCAGGTGGATTTTATTTCTCTTAGTCCAGCAGGTGTTGAAAATCTGAACTTGTTGCTTGGAAGTCTTAGGACCATACAGAGCTGAGCTGATAAATGTTCACACATCTGCCACGTTTTATCTAAGAAAGCACCCTTGGCAAAGGCAGTATTGCTTCCTGAGCAGCAACTCGTACAGCAGATTTATTTTGCTTGTGGCCTCTGTCTGTAAGAGCTTTGCAAGTCTTTGCAGGCCTGGTGGAGCAACTTAACTCAACTTAACTTTGCTCAGGAACCTTGGAGCTGCTGACAAGGAGGACACCATAAACATGTAGTGTTGCTCACAGCATAGAGGCAGAGGGATGCTCAGTTGGTGGCTCTGCATGACCTTAGGCAATTATCCTGACCTCCACTTGCCTCACTCACCCAGCTGTAAAATTGGGTCAAGCAGGACCTATTTGAAAGCCAGATGACACACCCGAACTTTCCTGCTACAAAAATGAATCCTGAAGTTCTTCTCAGCCTCTGTGTTTAGTGTGCAAGTGTAGTCTGGATGAGGGTAGAAGAGAAGAATGGGGTCATTACACAAAAATCAGCCAGGAACCCTTTTCCACAGGTACACAAGAGAAAAGCTGGAGCAGTCCTGTGTTAAAGTGGTGTCAAATCCTCCTCAGGGGTAAAGGATGGATATTTCTTTTCAGTAAGGAGACTCAGTGAGAATTAAAGACAAGGATCCAGCACAAGCCCACAGTGAGTTGGTCTGAATTTTTAGTGAAGGTGCCTGGGTTATGCTTGCATCCCTCTTTTTATAATTTTTTCCTCTTTTTTTTTTTTTTTTTTTTTTTTTTTTTGAAATGTAGCTTCTGGGCATGGATAGTCTCACAAACAGGAAGCCCTGTGTGTCTCTTGGAATCGGGCCACAGGAAGGGAATTTTCAAGTTTCTTGCAGAAGGCTGCATAACATCAGCTTAGAGTTTGCTTTAAGACTTGGATCTGAAATTATTCATGTCTGTGTTTCTAAAAGAAAAAAATGGGATTGAAGAAAAGTGTAATCAAGTTTCACAAAGTCATCACCATCCCAGCTTGATAGCACATCACAGCAGTTACCTAGGCATAGGCACAGATGTTACTGTCTCTCAGGATGCTGTTGCCACTGGAAGTAATAAATTGTGTTGCAAGTCTAGGACCCCATAACTAAAAAAACTGCTTAGCAAACAGCTCTGCAAATAGCCCTTACTGCTGGGCATGCCCCATCAAGAACGTTTGTCACAGCTGTGAAATGCACATGGCAACTTGATTTTAATTTCTCAACTCCTTTGAGTTGACAGCAGCAGCTTCTGTGTTGTTGGGATGGGGATGGGATGTCTTTCCTGGTGAGAAACAGCCCTGTTCTTTTTCCTTCTGTTTCAAAGTATTTCAGTGTCATGAAGTGGATGGTTATTTCTGGGCTTGCATTAGTATAGAAATAAAGATGAGAAGGTCAGGAATTAGTAACCAAGCTCATCAATGAGCTTTGGAGTTAGTAATGCTTGTACTGATACACCTGAAGTATTACAACACTGTAAGTGAAAACTTCTAGTTCTGGGCAACTTCTAGTTTTGGGATCCATAAAAGGATCCCAAATACATTCAATGAGTACTCATTTACCTCCTCCTGCTCCAACAAAAAAACTGAGGCTTTTATAAACCAATACACAGAGCAGGGCTCCTGTTCTACACAATGGGCTTGTTTTAGCTGCCACTTATTTAATTTCACATATTGCAGGTTGGATAAATTTCTTAATTCTCCTTTAAGGGTAGGTAATACCCTTCATCTGGCTGTGCTGGCCCCATAAGTGTAGGACCATCCTGTCCAATGATGGCTGCTTCCTTACACAGATTGGCTTTAAGACAAATGGTTTCTTCTGAATGATCCCAAAGGTGTGGAAGTTCCCTGTTCTGGAACAATGGGGCCCCTTCCCAGCCTTGCAGTTCTCCTTTCCTAAGGCTAAACAGGGCAAATCTGTAGGGGGGCCGGGCTGGGGCTACCCTGTGCTGGAGCAAGGATGCACCAGGAGTCTGAGCTGGGTTTCACTCAGGGTGCTGCAGCATGGCTCCTCTTTTGAAGACTCCAGAGATGTTGCTGGTTTTGGAGAGAGGTAGAAGTAATCACTTAAACTGGTTGACCCAGCTCTCTTAAACTACCTTTTCACATATAATTTAAAATCATCTGCCAGTATCCTTAAATATATTACAATAGATCTACTTTTTATAGTTACAGAACATATATTTTTCAAAACTATATATGCTTGTGCCTATAGATATGGTGATATCTGGACAACTGTGTGTACTTGAACTACCTTTCTTGTTATACAGCATGAATATTTTCTGCCAGAAAATCCCTGTTATTTTTATTAATCCTAGATGATGAACGAAAGTACGTATTTTAAGCACCTTCTCTTTGTAAGACAGGAAATTGTATTTGCTTTTGCTCATTGCTAGTACCAATCTATTCTGACAGATCTGTGACACAGAAAGCAGAAGCATCTCGAGGACTGGCTTCTACATTTATTTTCTCAAAGCAGAGGGCAAAGAAGCTAAACATTTAAAATGCATGGATTCCTCTGGAAGCTTTAAACCTATTAGGGCAGACGCACGGCAACTTTGCACACAGATTGCCCCCAAAGTAAGTCTTGATTTTAGGACTAAGCCAAGCTGGCATGCAAGAGCAGTTGCTGTTGATCTTTTATACTAATTTTGGATTAATTGTGATCTACAGCACTGCGTAAACATGCTAACCTAGTACTTCAGCTTCACCACAGCTAAACATTAATCCTTCTTAATACTCTAAGTCAACTTTTAGTCCTTAGCAGAATTTACCTTAATCTCTGGCTGGGAAGCTAAATGATTTACAAAACATAATCCAAGGGCTCCAGAATCTTGAGGAAAATGTGCAGAGAAGCAATACACCTATGCAGAATAATACACTTCTCTGGTGTCCTTCCTAAGGCAGGACTGGAAGTAACTCATCAAAAATATCAAGACCTATGGTATAAAGCTTCAATTTCCTTTTAAAGTTATAAAGTTTGTAGATAATTTAATTTCATTGTATCCCTTTTCTAGCTTTTCTCATCCCTATCTGTATAACTGATTGCTACAGGAAACAGACAAATGTAGTCTCGTTAATTTGATGAAATATTGTAACGCATTTTTATCACTGTAAATATGTTACCTGGATATGGATAAACAAGTCTATGGTGCTGGAGTATTCAAATGGTACTTTCAGTAGGCGGTTTTGTTGTTCCCTCTGTTTCTCATCAAACGAAATACAATTTCCTACTGCCATAGCTGTTATCCTCTAGAATTGAGGTAACAAACATACGTGGTCTGAAAAGGAAATTACAGAGGATGGAGATGATGCCTCTTTACCTCAGTTTTTTGTAATAATTTAGCAGAATTCCGAAAATCAGTTCACCTCAGAACCTCTTGATGGTATTTTGGAGAGTGGTGGGGTTTTTTGCCTTTATTTTTTGTGGAGGTAGCTAGGGAAATCAGGTGATGGCAGGGAGTAGCTGTGAAAATAATGTGCTAAGGCAGTGGATGTTTTGCAAGAGAATCAGAAAGTCTCCTGGTTGAGGACCAGTTAATACTTCAGCCTGCTGTCAGCCAAAATGTAAAGATTCAGAAAGGATACAGAGCTGCATGCACTGAATGTGGAAGATCTCAGCTTGTTTTTCATCAGACTCCAACAATCTTTTTCTGAAGAGTTTCAGAAGTTTTGCTGTCCTGGCGCCTGTCTCCTGAAGATCAGAGTTTCAATCCTTGATTTGAACCTCTGCTTGTGGTCCCTGGGAGCTGCTTGATGCCCTTCCAGCTGCTGTGCTCCCACTCCCATTTCCTCCTTCTCCTTTACTCCCTTCTATACTCATCTATGTTTTTACCATTTCCTAATTTTCAGTCTTAGCTTGACTGCTTTATCTGCATTACAATTAATGAGCTTTTGCTAAAAACCAGGAGCAGTGTTTGTGCTGAGGAGGCAGGACAGAGAGCATGGAGTGGCCAATACCTCACCCCCACCTAGAGAAGCAATCCCAAAATAAGTGAGGCGTGTTCATGCTTTGGGAATCTCTCCTTGAAACTGGAGGAGAAATCTTTGCTGGGTGCTATCTTGTTTATGCTCAACTGCTTTAATTCCTCTCCAGATTTCAGCATAGAAACAAGTTTTCATGGAGAAGATGCACGCAAAATTTGGGTTTTCTACCAAAAATTTCAGAGCAATTTCTGAGGTGTGGAGGTTTGAAGAGGAGATCACTGTTTCCAGGGTGACACAGAGCAGGGACTTGGGATTCTGCCTCCTCCCTGAGAGAGGAACAGGCTGAGGTTCCAACAGCCTGAAGTAACTTCTCTGCAATGTGCCACCTGAGTGAGACACAGCCCGGAGGGGACGAGCCACCAGGCAAAGCAACTTCTGCTCCAGCTTGCTGCCTGCACAGTGACTGAAGGGAAAGTGTTGTGGGAGCTTCACCAGTGGTCAGGGGGTGCAGGGCTGGGAGTCCCCAGCAACAGGAGCTGTAGAAGTAGCTGTAGCACACACGCCAGGGAGCAGTGGGAAGGGTGCCGGGCATCGGAGCTGCCCCTCGGGGTTCAGGTTACTGAACTAAGCTGGCAGTGGGTCTGGAGTTATATTTAGGGTTGGAATCTGTACCAGTGTGGTAGAAAGCTCATGTACACCCCATCCTCAGGTAACCCCACTGATGTTCACCCTGTAAAAGCCTCTGAGTGCTTTTCAGGGTCCATCAACAGTCTGACTCTCCCTTCTCTCTCCCACTCGATGTAAAGCTGCACTGCTTATTTTCAGGTTGTGTTCTGTGTGCATCCAAGGGAGGCTCATGAAAAGCTGCTTCATAGTTCCTGCACAAAGGCTTCTGAAATGGGTGTTACTGGGGAAAAAATAACCTTGCACCTGATGGGTTGAAGTGTGAAGCAGCAGGACCCATGCTCTGTGTCCCACCGTCCTCAGGCAGGGAAGCTCCTGGATGCCACATTGCCACTGGCATAAGGGGGTGAAAAGGAATGGCAAAGGGCTGTAATTCTCTGCCTTTAAGCTCCAAGAGGAAGCTGGGGTCTCTCAGGGACTTTAATTTAACCAGGACTCCAAGTTACTTTGCTTGGGTCAGTTTGTAATAGTGTTTAGTGCTTTGAGATTTTATGACAGTAGCACCCTCTGTCTCCTTATGGAGTGAGTTTCCAGGAACTTTAGGGAGCAGGACTTTTCTGCAATGAGCTGATCTAAGTAGAATACTAGTATTTAAAATATAATTATTTAAAATATATGTATGTTTTCTTCACTGAGAATTCTTCCTTCCAGCACAATTTTACCCCATTCTCTACCTTGCTAAGAAAAGGAAAGGAAAATGATGTAATTTTAGGGAAAACCCTTCAGAGCTGAGTGCAAATGGTCTTGGATTCTTTTAACTATGTCTGCTTGTCTTAAAATGGTGTAAAATCCAAGCAGTTCATTCATAATCCTGTTTTTACCAAAGCTCTAAGTTTTCAGACAAAGCAAACCAGGAAGCTTTGGTAAGTCACTCTTTTAATGCTTTGGACTTAACACAAAATATAAGTCTAACTTTGCCATAAAATTGGAAGGAGAGTATTCTATTTCCAAAAGAGTGTCTTGAATTAATCCATTTTTCAAAATGGGTTTCTGCCCTATATTTATGTGTTCACATTCATATCTTATAATGATTTTAAAATAACAGTAATGCTCTGTTTTCTGTTGCTTTGCTAATTTTTTTTCACCCTTGGCAAGCTGTGGCAAAAACTCTACTGCTAAGTAAAGCAAATTTTTATCTGCAGTGCAGATATGCACACTGGAGAGAACTGCTCTTATAATGCATTGGTTTAGATTGGCTGTAGAGAGGTATCAAAATTATATGATTTAGAGATTATTAATAGGCTTTTTTTTCTTTATGTGTTAGTAAATTTGGAACTTTTTGCACTCCTGGTGGAATCACCTGGTGTGGGTTACAAGGTACAGGCTACTTTATTCATTTTTTCCAAACTGTTGCAATGGATTTTGGAGGATACCTCGTTCAGTCCTTAGAAGGGAGATGCCTGAAACTGCAGATACTCAGGGGCAGGTGTTTAGATAGGCAAATCCTTTCCTTCCTTGAGAAGAATATAGAAGTGAGAGACATTCAGTGAAGTTGATTGGGGAGAAAATCATTCCCTCTAGTCCTGGAAATAGGAGATGTCTGGGGAGAGGTGTGAGGTTTCCTGGGAAACAGGTGCATTAAAAAAAAAAAAAAAAGGAATCCGAGAGGAAATTTCATCCCTATATGTTTGCAGTTTCTTTCTGGAAAGTGATTTAGTTTTGTAAGTAGATCCAAGGAGAGCCTGGGATCTCAGGGTAGCCCAAAGCAACAGGGTTCCTTTGTTAACAACTGCCTGATTTATTCCTGGATACATTACTTATGTTTATATCTGACTGCTGAAATTCATTAATTGTATCACTGATTGCACTAATTTATGTTCTCCAAGGCCCAAGGAACCCACAGCATGTTAAATGCCCACATGGCTCCAATAATTGGGATGACTGAAGGGTTGTTTATTTTCCCCTCTTGGGTTTGTGTTGCAGTTGTCACACTCTTTGCCAATGCTAACCATATTCTGGGTCCTGTTGCTTGCACGAATTCAGAACCCTCAGAAGCAAGGAGGGCACCTAGCAGGTTATGGTCTTTTTTTGAGAATTGGAGGCATTTTATGACTCCACAAACACTGTAATCCAAGGGAAAAGTCTCACTGCTCCACAACAGGCTTTACACGATCTGCCTTATTCACATTTCCAAGCAGGGATGATGCTTATTAATGAACTTGGTTTTCATTTAAATCATTTGGGGCTCCTCAGCTTGTGAAGTGCCACATGAGGCCTCCCAAGCTTTTCTTCCTCCCCATGGAATGACCCTGGAGGAGAGGTGCAGAAATGGATCTGACTCCTGCCACCTCATAATCTTAGTAGCTGTAAATCCTTTCGTCATGTACAAGGAGCTTTATCAGAAACAGCATGGAAGCACAGGTTCTTTTAATAGGTACTTGCTACTGAGACAACATAATTAAATACAATTATATTTTCCTTTTAGTTTTTTGTTTGTTTGTTGTTTTTATTTTTAGCTTTCCTTAGGACCACTCTTTCATAAACGATGTCTGTGGGATTTGTTTGGAACTAAGCCTCACCTTTTTGGGTTATTGTATTTTTGCACCAGCCTGAATACAGTAAAAGGCAAAAAAATGTTTCTAAAAGCTTGATAAAATTTCTATGCTGTGTTTCTGCAGGTCACATATAGGGTTACAAAAAAAAAAAAAAAAAAAAAAAAAAAAAGAGTAAAAGTGAATGCAGCATGGTGTACTTCCCCATTCAGGTTGTGCTGATGAATGGTTATTTATTGCATTACATTTTCTTCCTGAGTTATTGCAGGGGACAAATCTTGTCTCTTAAACTAATTGCAATTAATCATAGTTTGAAGTATGCCAGTAACATAAATCTTGGTCATGGTGACACACCAGAACTGGAAGTTGCTAGAAAATAAACCCCTTCTTGTGTCTAAATGCTGTGGGATATGTAACCTACCTGGAATGGATGCTTAAGGAGAAGAAAGAGCAGTGTCTGTGCCTTTTCAAGAGGCAAATGTGTTTTATTATAATTATACCAGCTTGGTATCCACATGGATGTGGATATCACGAGCTGGATGGAAAAGGATGACACGTGAGTTAAGGAGGGAGATGTAAGTGGCTGATCTGCTGTGCATCTGTAAGTTTTTGTCATCTTCCCATAGTCCTTCCCTGTCAGTAGGTATTTCTAAATGTCACTTCTTAAAGGTATCTTTCCATATTTCTATTTCTGTCAGCTGTATGTGATCTAAAAGAGGATTTCAAACTCCTATTTTTACCATTTAAAAATACATTTACTTTAATGTGGCTCACCAATATGGGAATATTACATCTGTAAATAGTGATCTTTCCTCTCTTTAGGGGATCTTTTAATATAACAGATGTAAAAGCATTTTTTATTTCTTAAGGAAATTAAAATATGTATGAGCAGAATATGCAATGTCTTATCTTGTTTTGATATTGCCTGTGTTTTAAGGCTATGTTGCATTAGCAATATTAGCTTAAAGTTTTTGTTTTTTTTTTCTGTGCAAGCAGAAGTCCTATAAGGTTGGAGGTGGGGAGGAAGATATGCCAAGTTATAATGTAAAGCATTCAGTATTTTCTAACTTAAAAGTTAACAGGTTCTCCAACCTCTGAATTGTTTAATTTGAAGGAGATTTCACTATGAAACTCTGATAAATCAAGGTATTTGTGAAAATTTCTTTTCATCCTGTTCCTGGTGCTCCCTTATTTGTAGGGATGGAGATATCATGAACTATAGATGTGATAAATAGGCTGTCACGATCCGAGTTATTATTTATATTTTGTTTGCGAGGAAATTTCAGCCACTACTCATAGACGACGCGTGAGTTTACAAAAATAACCAGGCTTTATGATTTAAACAAGTTCAAAGGATTTATTTAGGAATTATACAATTAGTTACTTTGGGGAGAAGAGTCGTTAAGAAGAGAAAAGAAAGAGGGTAATTAAGATGTTATTACCGCCCGCCGGCCTTGGCCTCTGGCTGTGGTCGGGTGCGTAGGGTCTGTCGCTCCTGCCGCCTCTGTCCCGCAGCTGAAGCCGAAGTGCCGAGAGAGGGGGGGTCCAGAAGAAAGCCGCCTCGCCGCTTTCCGCTTGGGCCTTCAGAGCTGCTTGCCGCCTTTTTGCGCCGAGCTGGCTGGAGTTTGTAGTCACAGGAGCTGCTTCCACGTGTCCTTTTGAGCTGCTGGCTCCACCGAGCTACTGGCTGCTCTGAGCTGCAACGTCTTCGGTTCTTCTGGGGCGATTTTTATACAGGAAAAGAAAAGGGGTCCCCTTTTTGCATAAGTCCCTGATACATACAGATTTCCCGACTTCCCGGAGATGAGTCATCCTTATCTTTTACTCTTTTTGGGTGTCCTGCTACCTTTATTGTTTCCATCATGCACCAGGAGACGACCTGATAAGTATTCTTATCTTTTAGGTGTATGTCAGGCATATGGTGAGGTTAATTGACAAAATGTTGCAACATAGCAGGGAGAAAGAAAAAAAAATTGATTCAAGAGACAAATTTTTGTATTTTTAAAGTGTTTACATCATAGGCTTTGGTGCATGGCACTAGATCACACCAGCACTTGATTAGACAGAGGCTGTAAGGACAGTAACCAGTTTTGTTTGAAAAGGCATTTTGTTCCAGCAGAATCCAGAGGTACACCCACAGGCAAATAATAGACATCTATTTTAAGTCAGTCTCTGTGAGAACAAGTTAAGTAAACTACGTAGTGTACAGTTTATAATATTTAGTTTTACATAGAAATGGTTGATAGAGATGGATATAAATATGTGTGTACACAAGTGATTTCCCATGATTAGCTGACAAGCTGAGGCATGATCCAACAATTAATAATGACTGGTAAATCTCTAAATGATGCCAGGGTATCACAGAGCTCTTTTAATGGTATTATCAGCAGTCATTGAAGTTATTTATTGCTGTCATCATGCATTTCTGTTACCCATGGCAACTTGGCAGAAAACCTATTGCTAGCACAGCTGATGATAGAGTTTCAGTTTCAGATTTTGGATATGACAGTCTCAACCTCTTAATGGTATTTTTCTGCTTATTTGCAAACAGTGCTCCTCGTGGCACGCTGCCTTTAAAACAGAAAACACAAAAATAAATGAAACAGTGATGCATCTTCCACCCTGCACACTGGCACCCTGCACACCCTTTAATAAACAACAATTAATCTGCAGATCCTGAGATGGGAAAGCAGAACTGTCTGGATTTGATGGATCCAGGGAAGTCAGAGCCAGAGGTGTTTGGATGTCAAGCCAGTCAAGGGGGACATCATCCTCAAGGTGGTGGTGCTGCCACTGCTGTCATTTTGGGGTCAGCACCCCTGTTTCTTTGACTTTGCCATTTGCCAAAAAACACAGTGTAAAGCAGCTAAGTTGCTACAAATCTATTCCAGCATTAAACTCTGATTATGTCACTTTTTAGGAAACACATGGTATTTATTCAACAAATCTGTTGCATGAGGGGGGGAAAAGAGAGCTGCATAGATCTGCTTTTTCCATGAGGATTTCATTTCGAGTAGTTGGTTAAACACAACGAATCCTGCTTTGTGTGGGGTGCACAGGCTGTAGCTGTTCTTCCAGAGTCCTTCTTCCAGAGGAATTTTTAAAATTTTGGTATTTAACAATTCCCTGACTATACAGGTTTAAAAAGAAAAAAAAAAAAAAAAAGAAAAAAGAAGAGGAAAACACATGTGCAATTAAATGTAGAGATTTCAAAAGGAGAAATTTCAATCTTGCACGTGTGTTGATGAATACTTTTGTTCCTTTTAAAAAACTAGGAAAAAAAATTATTTCTCTGGTGAGATTAGTGTGCTTAGTTTTTTGGGTTTGGATGTACTACTGGTGTCTAAATTTATTGTCCTTGATAAACCCCTTTTTCTTCCACCCAGAATACAGTGCTGGGGAATGTTTCCCAGCAGCACAGCATATGCATATGATATGGTAAAGCTGTGGCTGTGATCTATATGTAGAATTTGATTCCTACATGAGACTGGAGCTACAAAATGCCTGAGAAGAGCCCAAGTTCAAATGGGTTTGTTTTCACCTGTGATTGCATCTTGCAGAACTTTGAAATTTTCCTCTGTCAGGTTGTGGATCTGGCTGGTGCTGCAAGAACAGGCAGGGGGAGGGCCAGGGAGATGGGTGCATTCTGCCTGTTGGAAACAGGGAGGTTTTTCACACAGTGAGTAAAAAAAAGGATGGGTCACATCTGAAATGCAGTTACATGACCCTACCAAATCATTTGGCTTGATTCATGCTAAACAAAAGTATAATTTACGCTTGAGCAGCATGCTCATCTCCTTAGAATAAATACAAATTATTCTGGCTTCTGAGTTTTGACATACTTTTTTTGAAGTTTCCTGAAGGTTATTATGATCAGATGAACTTAATTACAGAGTACTTTACATATACTCATCTGGTAAATGTCATGTGACAGAGAGTCAAAGGGAAGGTATGCAGAATTCTCCAGCTCCCTCTTATGCTCCTTTATGTTGCCACTGAGTTTTAAACATGCCTGCCTGACCTATTCCTCCTGTTAGAAAATGAACACACCTCTGCCTGCTTCTTACCCCCACCCTTCCCTCTCCCCACCAAAAAAAAACCCCAAATATACAAACATCCTCCCCTGCCAAAAAAAAAAAAAAAAAAAAATAAATATATATATATATATATATATATTGCCAAATCAAAACTTTCCTGGTTCAAAAAACAACTACCTGGAGAAATCTCTGGAGTGGGCAGACTGTTGTCCCTCTACCACTTACTCCAGCAGCATCAGGGAACTGCTCCTTTGGGCAGGAAGGCTGCTGCATGCATCTCCAGGGTGGCAGTGGCAGCTTTTCTGTCCCTCTTGGTACCTGGACAAGAGGAAGGGGACAGCCTGGGAGGTGTATGAGACATCAAACCCTGTTGCAGCAAGCTTGGTTTGATCCCCATGCTAAGCGTGGCTGAGGTCCCCAGCTGGGACATGCTAGCCAAGGGAGGTGAACCAGATGGAGCTTCTCAGCACTTACTATTTAGTGAGATTATTGGGTTTTTTTTTTTTAATTTGCATTGCAAGAAATGCAGTTCAGTGCGTGTGCATGTCTTGCTGCTTCAGACTGATGGAGAAGTGGTCTTGCCAAACTGTTTAGGACAGAGCTAGCAGAGTTCCCAGTTGTACTGTATACATTAGCAGTGATAAGGGCATCCTCTAATCTACAGGGTCATCTCTTCCTACTGTAGTAAAAAAAATTTTTTTTTTTTACTGTAGTAAAATAGTTTAGGGTGTGTAAAATAAGTTTGAGTTGTTTCAGACAAAGAGGATCTGACAGTCCTCTAGGAGTGAGTGTATCAATGTATTTGAAGACAGCATTAAGCCTCATGAGGCACACACCTCTGAAAACAAATATGTTCATATTTATTGAGTGGTATTACACAAAGTATAGAAGCCCAGTTTTTCCCTCTTGCAAATACCTGAGATATTTTATACTAGTTATTAGTGCAAAGTTTTGGTGTGCATTTGTGTTCTACAACATAATAGATATTATATATTCCCACTGTATTATTATAATTCCCACTGTATTTTTAAGTGAAACAGTCTCATCTGGAGTGCTTTGAGACAAGTCTATTCCAAAGGAATATTCCAGAAAACTGTAAATTTCAGCAGTTTGTGGAAGTGTATGCACTCTCAGGGGGTAATTTTTTTCTTGGAAAAGTTTTGCAATTGAGACAATGCTGAATGTTTTCTCTTTTTTTCTGGCTTTCATAAGAAAGTGTTTTCAGGTAGAAAGTATGAGATACTCTTGGAATGTTTTATATGACTCTGCACAATAAGCTATTTTTAAATTACTGTTATTTTTAAATAAAATCAGCATCCTGACTAAATTCTGCCATCTATTTAATAAGTGCCAAGTGACTCTAATAAGTCTGCTGTCATGCTTTTTATTTACAACGTATGTAGAAATTAAGACAGAAGAGGGGGAGACAAATCTGGAGTGAATTTCCATCACCCACAGTGGTTTTTGCTAAGAAAACAGACTTTCAGTGTAAACAACATCTGCATTTTTCATGTTGTCTTTCTAAATAATGGTTCTGTAAATAACTTGCCCCTCCTGTAGGGCAACAGTTAGATTTCCTTAATCTCTCAGTCCTCCAGGGCTCTGTGCAGAATGCAGACTTCCAGCAAATTTAAACATACATCTCTCAGACTTTTGATATCTTTCCTCACGGCAGGATTTCAAAAGGTGGATGACTCTGAAATGCACTTTCGTTCTCTGTGTTAGTGCTTTAACATTAGTCTGACTTTAATAGGCTGGGATGATTTCAGCTTATAAATCTTCAACTGGAGGATAAAGTTCAAGTAGATAAAATCAAACAGATGTTGGTGGGAGGATTTCTTCATGACCCATAAAAGTGCTATCATCAAAGCCTCGAATCATTTGTTTTGAATTATTACATTGTTATCAAAAGGACTGTAGCAGTCTGTTTGTTGAGAAATTGGATCTGTTTATCTGAAAACAGAACAAAGATGCCATGCTAAGACGTCCCTGGGAAAGTGTGGGTTAGCTGATGGCTGACACGGTAGGAAAGCTGTGAGACATTTTGACTGACAGCTGTCCAAATATCTGCCAGGCCTGGAAGCTTCTGAGTATGATTATGGTTTTGAAAATGGCCTATCATTAAACATTTAAATGTAGCTTGCTTAAAAGCAAATAGATTTTTCCTTTATTTTGAGGAAATGAAGGCTTTAAAAAGGTTTGGGGTTTTTTTAATTTTTTTTTTTTAAAAACCAAGTTAACTTGCAGTAGTAATTTAAGTCATGACATAAAACTGTTGGAGACTTTGCCCAAGTGATATTTTATGCTTTTACTTCAGCTCGGTCTCCTGTTAAACAGAAAATAGTTGCACCTGCATAAATGGAAAAGATGAGTTCTTTTTATTACTCACTGAAAAAATTTTATTCTTTCATATTTTTTCTTTTTTAATTGACATGCAGATGACAGTACCAGTGTATAGAGTGAATTGAAGCCCAACACTCATATTTAAGTGGACATCATATTAAAGCATGAGAAAATCACTTTTAAAATCCTGCAGCTACCATGTCTGTTCCCCTGTGTATGTGTGCACAGAGTGCAGCTCCTGCTTCACAGCTGACACAATTTTAAGTGTTCCCTTTCCTTAGGAAAAGTGCTGACCAGAAACTGGAATGAGTCAGAAAGATGTTTTGCCTTGGCTGGGAGCAATCTGTAGGGAGGCTTGAAACTCAGTGGGGAATGGGGTGCAGCATCAGCACAGTGTGGAGACACTAACCAGAGAGATTTCTGTCTCAGGTGGATGCTAAATGTGAGCCTGAGAGGAAATGCTGTGAACTGGACCAAGGAACAGCCCCTGCTGGAAGTCAGGAGTAAGGAGCTCATCCCCTGGGAGCCACAGAGCTGTGTGGGTTCTTGTTATGGCTGATGAGAAGTTAAAGCATTTTCCTGTTTCTTCCAGCAAGACTATTTGCAAGGTTTTCCTCTTTTTTAAAGTCAAAGTTCCAATAATTCCTTGAAGAAAGTCATGGGTGGGGGATACTTGCAAACTGTTTTTGTTATGGGATTTTCCTGAATGCTTCTGCTGGTTGGATACATTCACCTATGTCTCTTGCCAGTGCTTTTAGGGTCTTATAGGCAGTGGCTGCAGTGCACTTGGCCAAGTGCAGCATGAGGTGTGCCCTCAGATGGGTGGGCTGTCAATAAGCATTGAGAAAACACAAACAAAAATCAAGCTTTTCCTAGGAGAATGCCTTCTTTTTTTCCCTTGAGAGCCAAGGGAAAGCATAAAACCTTTTTTGAATCTAATGCTTTTCTGAAGTCAGTTCTCGCCCAGAAGGAGGCAAGCCCTAAGGAACTTCATCTTATAACACTTTTATAACAGATGAAACAGTGCTATAACTTGTTATAACATTGTTCTGTCAGTGTTGTGCCTGATAAAAACAGTAATAATGAGCTTGCTTGCAGGTGTAGAAAAATGTTTTCCTTAATTCAAATCCTGTATTTGGCTTTCTAGATAATGGTTGCAAAGTAGAGCTCAATATTATCAAGAGACTTTCCTGAGCTTCTTGGAGATTATTTTCCTGTAAATAAATGTATAAAAATCCGTTTGTACAATGGGTTTTACAATTAGAATATCTGTTCAGCTTTGGTCCAGGAGCTTAATTCTAGAATTGCAGCTCTGCTCTGAAGGAAACTTGCAGGCAGAGCTTGGCCCAATCCTGCAGTAGTTTTTCAGGCTGTTATGTATAAATTTGTATAACTTTGCCAGACTTCAGAAAAAGCCTAAAGCAGTACAATGGGACAATCATGTATGACATATTGTTGATCTTAGTTGCAGTGTAGACAGAAATCTCCCCTTTGCTTAATATTTTCAATTTCCTCTGTTTTCTCTACTAAAAATCCTGCTATGCCCAGATGCATAAAATAGTCTTTCCTCCTGGTCCATTTAATTATCTCTTTGAGTGCATTCTCTTTCTCTCTAAAAGCCATTAAGTCCAAAGCAACCATACTGAAAAATTGGGTGGGTAAGGAGGTGAGGCTGGGAGCCATTGCTGGGGTGGAGAGAAGTTTGTTGGGATCCAGGATGGGCACAGGACTATGTAACAGCCATTCTTGGAAGCAGATTTGCTGGAGCCAGGGAGCTGGGACAAGTACCTCTTGACTTCTGGATTTTGGAGTGTGCCAAGCAGCTCTTTCTTGTGTGGAGGAATCACCAGGTTGGCTGAGACCTGGACATAAAAGCATTTCAGGGTTACAGTGAGGAAACTTAGACATGGCTTTTAGGGAGAACTTTATGATCTGCTCTGAGAAAAATTATTAAATCTGTTCTCTGCAGAAAAACTAGAAATCAGGAGAGAAACCAAGACTGCTGTGATCCAACATGGGGCAAGGGTTCCTTTCTAGAAATGATTCAAGCAATCAGCTTGCTTGCTGGAGTTATATGGAAGCTTAGGTGACCAAAACTTGCCCTAACTTTTAAAAGATCTTTCCCATTCTGCAAGTGAATTTTAACGGAATATAAAATCAATTATTCCAAACTGTATTTTACTGCACTGTTTTCTCTGAGGTACTGAACTTGCTGATGGTGCATGTGCTTTTGTGTTGAGAGAAGAGATTTAGAGAAAAGCTCATGTATGAGGCAGAGAAGAGCAGAAAATATCCATAATGCCTAACCTCCTTGTGGTTCAAGATGCTTTCTTACTTACACTGCCAAGTCCAGTAAATTACTTCTATTTAGAGAGCCACTATGTGTTATGTGATAAAACATAACTTTAATGCTTTTGTTGAAAAGAAATATTTTAAAAAATATTTTCAACAATAGCACATTGTGCAAGTGAACCAGGACTTTTATGTTTACACTGCTCTGAGTGCAGAGTTTAGCCCTCCAGACCATGCTCAGTTGAAATAAAGGCCTCTTCAGACCTTACAGCAATTCTGAGTGATCAAAGTCATGTGAGACACATCAAACCAGAAAACAGGGAAAATCTCCTGAATTTTTGGTTAATTTGGAATGTAGAGAATGATTTTTGCCTTTATTTGCTTGGGAAATTAGTTCCTTTTGGAGTCCCCTGGTTAGTGAGGGATGGTTGGTTTCTTCACTTGCAATGTGCTAAAGGTATAAGAGAAATGAAAAGGCAGTCATGCCACTTGACTTTTCAAGTTGTGCTTTAGAGTGGTCTTCTGGTGCCAAGGTAAGATTAGAAAGCCTATTCTGTGGAGAATTCTCCCTGAGCAGAAAGCAGCTGTGCTCATAATACTACCAGCAGAGTTTGGGGGTTTGGATAAGATTTGCTGGGGATGTGATTGTTTTAAAGCCTCAGATAAAAAAATATTATTTAGCTGGGAAAAAGGTGAAGGTAGGGGAAGGAATGTTGTGGCCTGAAGGTGAAAAAGCTGGAGGAGTAGATGGTTGTAAACTGATTAGTTTTGTTTATCTAATAACCCACCCTCAGTTTTTAAGGATCTCTCTCCTCAAGATAAAAGATGTTATGCTTGAAAAGTGAGTACAATGACCAGAAGAAACCAAGTGGTACAGTCTTCCTAAACCCAGAACTAATGTTTTATAGATGCTCACCTCTTGTCAATATCAGTGTAGTCATAGAGCTCTGCTAAGCATTAAGATTTTTTCTTTTATAAGGCACCGTTCTGTTAAACATGTACTGTGTGTATCACCACTACTGATATTTCTGTGCTGTTGTGTTTTGCCACTTTCATTAATTTCATTGCTGTGAAGGATGAAGAGACAGCTGCAGAGACCACAAAAATTATGCATGGTGACTGTTTTGGCCATTCAAATTTTCCACACATTGGGTTTGTTCAAAAGATCAGAGAGGGAAAGCAAGGGAGCTGTGCAGAAATGCAGAGCTCATAAAACTTCCCCATCACTTTAAGGAAACACACTGTTCTTGATTTCTATTGAAAAGTGACTAACAATATCTGTTTTCTGTCTGGTCTGTACATGGTATCAGTTGTTAATGAACAGCTGTTAGTATCTCTGAAATAATGAAAACAGAATAGAATATGTCAGTTAAAAAGAACCTGTAATGACCATCTGAGGGACCAAAGAGAGATGCTCACCCTCAGTGAACACCATAATTATGAAATATATCTACTGTGAGCTGCCTCACATGCCTCTTCATATTGAGATAGATTTGGTTTTTTTTGATTTCTGGACCACTTTCAGAGGTCTTCAAAGCACTGTGAATTTTAAGGGCTAAACAGATGGAAAGTAAAGACAAAATTTGGGTACTGCAGGTGTCCAAGTATCAGCTGCCAGTCGTGACAAGTATGGTGAAATCTGAGAAAACTTGCAGTTAATTTCACAGTAAGAAACAAAGTTTGTAAATGACATTAAAACAGACAGAATATTCTCAGGGATTTTTTGTTCCTCTGGATCAGCCTCCCCTCTGCCTTTAAAATCCTATGCTGATCTTGATAGGAGGTGGGTGTCTTTTTCCCTTAAAGGTTTCCATAAGTCCTAGGGCTGGGGCAGGGAAAGGGGATATGAGCTGGGGTATACTTGGTACTGCACTGAATTATTTTCCTTGAAGAGTGCTTGCTGGGAAGTAGATGAACTGAAGATCAATTTTTACCCTGTTTTTTTACCCTGTTTGGATCCCTTCATCCCCTGAATATGAAGGCAAAAGGATTTCACTCTTTGAGATGTGTTAAATCAGAGATTAAGGAGACTGTCCATGGAAAGGCTTTCAAATGTAATCAAGAAACCTGAAACAGTTCAGATTTCTCTGTCATGAAATCTCACAGACCAGCATGATGATTTTTATATAGGGAACTGATTAGTAGTGTCTTAGGAAGAAAGATGTGGGATCTCAAAGGCTGAAAAAGTGTGCGTCAAAAGTTCTGTTAAGATGTGCAGTTAATGAACCCAAGTAAATGAAGAATTCAGCCAGAGCAACCTCCGTGGAAAATGAGAGAGAAAATCTTTATAATTAAACTAGTGAGGGAAAAATGTTCTGGGATACAAGAAATTATGTTGCTCAGAGAGAATGATTTTGCAGCCATAAAGTATTAAGGCAATTAAGAACAGAAAGACAAAAAAACCCAAGACAAAACCAACCCAAAACAAAAAAGTTGTTGTTTGTCATTTGGGCTAAAACAGCAAAGCAGCAATTCTGAATCAAAAGTTCAGTAGCAGGGGATCCCCAGTAAGACTTTGTTTATCTTTATGCAAGAGAAGAAACAGCAGAAAAACAACTCGGTTGATATGACACAGTGGTATGAACAAAATAATATCTCAGACATAAGTAAATGGCAAGCAAAATGCCAAAAAAAATTTGACATGGCTGAAGATTTCAGGTAATAGGACAGAGAAGTCATTAAACCTGAAGCAACTCATTTGTACAGTAGCCTCATAAATTAAATGAAACCATATTCAAAGTATACAGTGCACTATAGCTTTGCTTCTGAAAGAAAACAGAGATGTTTTTGAAAGGTTGGGATGCTTCCAGATACCCTAGGCTTGGAAACAGGGAAAAATGATTCAGTCTACATAGTGTCTGTTCTGTAGACTAAGTGAAAAATTGGTGTGTTTGCAGAAATTAGACAGTGGCATTGTTAAAGTGGCAGTGCTTGAAAGTTCAATATGTGTCCTCGTGTACATGGAGGAGACATTTTAGGCTCAGAGAGGGCTGAGCAAATAAAATCATGTGCTAGGAAGAGTTGCAGCCTTTAAAAGGGAAAAAAAAAATAAAATTGTACTCAGTGCTAATTACTACTGGGTAAAGAAAGCAGCTACCAGATCACACTCTGGATACTAGCAGGGAGATGAATATTTTATATAGGATAAATCCTTTGGTGAGAAGATCCTATTGCCACCCCCAAAGCTTACAAATAAGAGGTGTGTTTAGCAGCACTAAGGGTGATGACATATACTGATGTATAGGTGCTGAGGTGATAGGATGGAAGCCATGGCACATCACACAACCTCATCTGTCTGCTAGTAAAAGCCAGGGAAGTAAATGTAGAATTGAAATAAAACAATGAAATTGTGAGTGAACGTAACTTAATGTGTGGAACAGCTCTGACCTCCTAAGAGCTAAAGCTTGAACTCCAAAAGGTAAAAGCAATACAGGAAAGCCCACTATTAAAGATATTAAATCAGTTCAGAGATTATTTGGGTTTACAAACTCAGACTGAATTTTTTTCTGATCTGTCTCAGATGTGTGTAAATTCCTGTGGCAATGGCTAGACAGAGACATATGCTGAAAGCAAGCCCCTTTGCATGATTTACTTTATTCAGTGCACCAAAGGGCTGATGACCACATCTGCCAGTGTTTCAGGTTTTTCTTTTAGATGACTCTTTCTGCAAATATGTAGATAACAGACTCTTATAAGGTGTTGTGGTTTTTCTGTTTGTTTTTTCTCAAATAAGCCTGTATTCTCTCAATCAGAATATAAGAAATTACACCAGCAATGCTAAAGATTGCCTCATATTTAGTGTATCAGTGGCTTATTTCAGCTGGCAAAAGTGAAGCAGACAGCCTGTTTGAAGGTGTTTGGTTGCCAGCAGGTAGCCAAGGACTGAGGAAAAGGTGTGCTGCTTCCCTGGATGTATCCTTGCTGAGTTTACTATAATTCCCACTGCAAGTTCCCTGCTGCTGAAAGGTGACACATGTGCTGATAGACGAATGAAGCGATGGCAATGTGAGGAGAGGATGGTCCCTCTGAAAAAAAAAAAAAAATAATTGCCCTTATATTTTGAGTGAGAAAGAATGGCAACTTCTGCAGCTAACAGAAAAGTTTCAAATGATGGCATGGCAGGTGGTAATTTCCTTCCTCTCCTCCCTGATGTCAGGTGGAGCAGAGCAAGGCAAGGGGATGGTGTGACAGTCAGATCTGTCCCATCCTGCTGATGTGAGTATTCATGTTCAGGGGAGGTATCAGACAAGTGGTAAGCACGAGTGAAACTGCCCATAGTAATGATGACATTGCAGCTGCTTCCTTCAGTTCTG
Organism: Heliangelus exortis; assembly: GCF_036169615.1. Classification (NCBI taxonomy): domain Eukaryota; kingdom Metazoa; phylum Chordata; class Aves; order Apodiformes; family Trochilidae; genus Heliangelus; species Heliangelus exortis. The sequence goes on from NC_092425.1 coordinate 4,347,912, forward strand.
GGTATGTCAGTGAGAGTGAGAAGAAACTGAGGGTATGGAACAAATACTCTGAGCAGATCAAACGAGTTATTTTTAGATTGGAAAAAAATTTTAAAAAAATTTTAAAAAATGCTGCAAGTGGTGGCCTTTAAAATAGGTCTCCAGCAGGAGCCCATCAGTTCCGTAGGTACTGACCGCTGAGGTACTTCCCCCATCTCCGCCATTTTGGAACACTTCACAGTTCAGGGAGAGCTTCTCCGAAGAGGAATGACTTGGGAATGGCTTGATTCCTGGGGGTCATGCTCCTGTCCCCTAGCATCATGGTGGAGCTGAGGTAATAAAAAAAGCTGGAAAAGCTGTCAGCCCACGGCTCAGACAGGAGCACTCTGTGCTGGGTTAGGAACTACCTGGAGGGCTACCGGAGAGTGGTGGTGAACAGTGCTGCATCAAAAGGGCAGCCGCGGTGTTGGGCCGGGTTCTGTTTAATGTCTTCGCTGATGGTTTAGATGAGGGGATTGAGGCCACCATTAGCAAATTTGCAGATGGCACCAAGATGGGAGGGGAGTGTGGATCAGCTGGAAGGCAGGAGAGCTCTGCAAAGGAACCTGGACAAACTGGAGAGTTGGGCTGATCCCAATGGGATGAGGTTCAACATGGCCGAGTGCCGGGTTCTGCACTTTGGCCCCAACAACCCCATGAGGAGCTCCAGGCTGGGCACAGAGTGGCAGAAAGGGACCTGGGAGTTTGGGTTGACAAGAATATGAATGTGAGCCAGCAGTGTGCCCAGGTGGCCAAGAAGGCCAATGGCATCTTGGCCTGGATCAGGAACAGCGTGGCCAGCAGGTCCAGGGAAGTGATTTCTGCCCCTGTACTTGGCAGTGGTGAGGTGAGTTCAGGAAGGAGATAGAGGTGCTGGAGCAGGTCCAGAGAAGAGCAAGGAGGCTGTGAAGGGATCTGGTGCAAGTCCTGTGAGGAAGGGCTGAGGGAGCTGGGGGTGTTCAGTCTGGAGAAGAGGAGGCTCAGGGGAGACCTCATCACTCTCTACAACTCCCTGAAAGGAGGTTGGAGCCAGGTTGGTTGTAGCAGCTGTCAGTAAGACAAGACATGGGCTTAAGCTCTGCCAGGGGAGGTTTAGGTTGGATATTAGGAAAAAATACTTTCCAGAGAGGGCGATCAGACAGTGGAATGGGCTGCCCAGGGAGTGGGTGGATTCTCCATCACTGGAGGTTTTTTAAGAGGCTGATGTGGCACTCAGTGCCATGGTCTGGTAACCACAGGGGGAGTGGATCAAGGGTTGGACTTGATGATCCCAGAAGTCCTTTCCAACCCAAATGATACTGTCAGGGGACCCTGGGGATGCCATGTTGGGGGAGCTGTGGGGCACTCTGCCCCTCAGCCTGCAGGCAGAGTGGGCCTGAAGGAACATGACTGCCAGAGGGCCTCCCGTGAGTGTCAGCCTGGCCTTTATGAAGAGCTCTTATCATCTTAGCCACCTGCCCCAGCCTGCTGGTTGCCCATGGAGGGAGCGATGGGCTGAACATGCTCCTTGCTGGGACTTGGGATCGAAAGGGTGATGGTGGCGTCAGGAGCCGCCCGGCCATGCAAGGCCCTGAGGTGGGGCCTCCTCTTTTCCACAGCTGCCAAAGTCATTTCTCCTGGCAGACTTCTTCTGGATGGTGACAAATCAATTCTGTCAAAAAAATCCAATAGCCCATACAGAGCAGTCTCAGTGTGGAGGGTGTGGGGGGCTGCTCACAGGGGTGTCAGTCCTGAGCCATTTTTTCCCAAAAGCTTCATCCTCAACCAAACATATATAAGTGTTTGGTGTTGGACTCAAAAGTTGAATGTTGGGTGGCATTTTTATGAAGACAGTGGAAGGAAGTTTTCAGGGGGCTCACCAGCTCCCAAGGTTATGGTCTCCCCTTGCTAGTGACCCAGCCCTTTTCCTCCTGTGCTTTGTTTTTGTTTTTTTTTCACTCCACATGTTACAAAATTTATTACAACTGCTTTATTAAGCCACTGTGTGTCACGGTAGTGGCTCCACAAATTTAAATAGGCTATTTTTGGCTGTAAGCACATGAGGCTGGAGGACCAGGAGAACCAGCTCTGCAGCTTTATTTTTCATGTGCTGAATAGGGGCTGATACAAACAAAATGCTTTTTCCTTCGGGGGTTTGGCAGCTCTTGTCCAACCTGTCAGAGAAATGGTTATGACTATTTCTCCTCTCTCAAATGAGGCTGCTGAAAGCTTACAGCCTCTCTGGGAATTTCAGCTTCTTTCCACAGAGCAGTAACAAAATCTGGTTTTCTGTTATGTTTAATTGTAGACAACTTAGAGTGTTAGGAAATCTCTCCTGGTAGATGTAAAAAGAGGGGGGAAAAAAGCCCAAACCAAACCAAACCCACCCCACCTACCTCTTTTTCATGTCAAACCTAAATAATTATTTCTTTTGGCAATATCCCTATTTTGTTCATAATCTGATTTACTGTATTTCTTACAATTTAGATCCTTAAATTTTTTTCCTTTGTTTGCTTTGTTTACTAAACCATTTTTCTTAAATTATAGTAATTCCACCTAAATTATTAATTAAAGGAGCTGGATTTCTGCTATGATCTTTTTCTTATTGGCCAATAACCTGTCTTTTTGCAACGTCTTTCAGTTGAATTGAAGTTGCAAAAAAAGTAACAGATAAATAAGCTTTAAAAAGCTCTTAAGTGAAGGAGAATAATACAACACAGGCATACCAGGAAAGGAATTAATGTGACAACAGGATATCAGAAATTTTTAAATGCACCAAGATTATCAAAGTTGATTATTTTCTGTTTCTGTGCCTTTTTTTTTTTTTAACAAACCCAAACAACACCTAAACTTTAAAAGTGTTTTTGAATGAGGTTTTGTTTCAGAAGCATTGTACAGAAAGCAAATATCATAAAGCCCACAGATATTTGAAAGGATATTTATGCATAGCGATGGTTGTCATGTGGTTCTTTTGTAAAATGTTTGCTTTTCCCATGATAATTTTATGCCTCTAGGTATTCATAGCTTTGGGGTTTTCTGATGCCTAAAATATCTTTCACAACTGTAGACCTGGCTATCCAGATACAAAGCAGAAATAGTACTGTGTACAGTACGTAAACAGCAAATGTTTTTGAACAGATGACAGACTAAAATGAGACAAAAAAGAGAGAATAAATATGTGATACCTCCAGTTGGTTCCAAATAAATTCTTGTGTGTTGTCACATTGAGGAAAATAATGTCAACGTGACATTTTTTTACTGAATAAATTACCTCACTGGGAATGTTTCTTCTGCCTTTACACTTTCAACAGGTGTTTTTTCAGAGACCTGGCCCTGTGTGACTGTCAAAGATACTCACTTTCTTTGAACCTGATGAGAGTTTTGATGCTGAAGTATCACTTGAAGTGGTAGCCTTGAATAACAGAACTTTCCAGGAAAGATGGTTCCATCCTGAAATTGATATTATTTGACAACTGTTTGAGTCATATGGCTTTGAGTCTTACATCCATGTGGCAGATAATTTTTATTATATTCTGGGTGTGACTAGAATGTCAGGATGTCTATTTTGGGAAGCACTCAAGATAAAAGAGAAGTCGGGTAATGTAATGGCAAATTTGGAACAAGGAACTGTGCTTTTCTTATAGAATTTGCTGTTACTTTTTACTTCTTAACATAATTTTCTGTCTGGGCCTTCAATTGGGTTTCGTTTTGTCAAACAGTTATATAGAACTGTAAATGACAAGCAATCTACCCATGAGGTATAAAAAAGGCTAGCAAGACTAAATTAATTACATTAGTGATTTGTCTTTGGAGATGTCTTTTCACCTAAGAAAGAGGAGGCATCAGGCATTGGCCCAGTAGGAAAACCAGTGAATAAAAATATATGACTTTAGTGCTTACGCTTAGGGTGCTCTTCCTGCTGTAAAATTTGCAGATAGGTAGTCCAGTGACTGGTGCTATGCATACAACAAGGATGCAAGTTCTGAGCCATTGTTACTGAGTGATGTGTCCTGTATTTTTAGGCTAAAGGGTTTAACTCCTTGACTCCTGAATCTGATTAAATCTGGAATTATTCTGTATTTCCATATAAATAATAACAACCACTTGCCTTACACTGCAATCTCGTGTCAATTCTCACCATCTTCCTGACAACTTGCTTCCTTGTCCCCAGCTGTGCAGGACTTACTAGAAGTTGTGTCTTATTTCCAGGAACTGCAGTTTCCTGTAGAAATGCTGCAGGTCCTGTGGTTACCACAAACCTGCTGAGGGCAGGAGGAGGCCAGGAACCCAACTCCAGTTCCATTTAGTGCACCCTTCTCTCCCTCTCCCTTCCCCTCTAATTGGGGGAAAACACTTGTTTTCTTTGCACTGACTTTACCACAATTTAGAGAGTAACTCTGAAATTTTCTGATGCAAATATATCTTTACGTAAAATGTCTGGTGTACAACAGGCAAGCTGGTGTGACAGAATGCAAAGCAATGTCACTGCTCAGAACTTGCAAAGGGACCTCAGCAGCTAATGAATGTTGAGGTCAGGCAATGAAGTGTGCATCTTTCTGCTGCTCTCTCTTTTTCCAGTACCTTTAAGAGCCAGCTTTGCTTGGAAGTAGATTTAATTGGTGCTTCCTCATCTTGAAGGATGTTGGGTCAGTACCTTTTGTGCCTCTCGGAAACCTTGTTGCCTTGCTGCTGTTCTGGATTTGTAAAGCTTTAGAGGGTCTGACCTGTAGGACTGCAGATTTTAAGCATGATACACCTGGGTGTGGGAGTTTTGAGGAGAGAAGCAATGTCAAAAGAGGTCTTTGAATTACCATTGGCAGTCTAGTGCTGAAAGTTAAATATAAGAACATCTGTTGTGACAAGTCCTGTGCCAAGAAGCACTGGGGAGGTGATATGACCTCTGTCCTGCAGGGCTGGGCACCCTGCCCTTGCTGAGCAAAAATAGATGGCAGAATGTCCACAGCAAGCAGTTCCCTTCTTCCTGCCAAAGTGCATGTTTGCATCCCCTAATGTAGTGTAGAAAACATGGCATGGGCTGATGTGTTGCCACAAATATTTCTCAGAGGGATTTTTGGTCGTGCTCCCTTCAGAAAGTTTTTCAGTGTTCCATGAGAATAGCTGGAGTGAAGCACTGATTCTTGGTGTGTAATCATCTTTCATTTCTGTTGATGGGAGAGGAAGGCATTCAGTAGCTTTCAGAAATAGGTCCCTGTAATTAAGTCCTGTTTGCCCTTGTGCAGCATACACATGTATGCTAACACAATAACAGTTGTTGTTATTATTAAATATACTTGTAAAGATGAGTGGAAATCTAGCAGTTTTCCTGAAGGAGTCTGGAATAACTTCTGTGACATTTTTTAGTAAAAAAAATATTAATTAGCCTTGGATCTTGTTAAAGAAAAATTCCCTCCTCCAGCCTCAGAAATTCTCAATAGGAACTAACACATTTGGGAAGATGGGAATTATTTTGTGTACTTATTATACGATGGGAAAACAGATGTAGAAGTCTGGGTTTCCTCTCCTTTGTAATAAAAGAGCTAATTATAACAAGAAAAAAACCACTCCATTTTATTAATGTAAATATATGAATCTCTCTATTTGTTAAGCAGTTTGAACTCTGGAAAATTTAATAGAGATATTATTGAAAGATATTTAAAATGTGCTGTATCTTTTTTTTTTTTTCTCCTGAGGTGTAGCAACTGACAAGTACTGAACACGGCCTGAGGAGGCTTTATGGTGGCAATGAGCCAAAAAATCCCTTTTGTAACAAAATTTCTTCCAACAGAGGGCTCAATTCAAAAGAAGCATCGAACTTCAAGAAGTTACTGCTCAGTAGTGAGGGGGATCTGTGGCAGTGGGGATCACTCAGATGAGGTGCTGTAACCTACCAGAACAACCCAGTTCCCTCTTCACTCTCCTGAGAGCATCTGCGTGCTCCAGGGGTACCTGAGCTTGCACTTTGCATCTGCTTTCTCTGGCAGTCCTCAGGTCCTCCACCTGTAATGTCATTTTGTTTGCCAGAGCAGAGGGAGGGGGGCTCTCTACACACTTGTTTGGTGACAGCCTTGTCACCCTACAGAGAGTTGGGCATCAGCTTGGCAAAGACTGTTGGAGTAGGATCTCCATCACTCCAAACATTGTGAGCATCACACAGGGTGTTTGTCCTCCTTCCTCAACACAAAGAGCTATAGCAGTTTTGGGAGGAGCTTGACATCTGAAGCCTCCAGTCACATCCTGCTACTGCTTCCTCTGTACCTTTTGAAATCATGGTATAAGGCAGCCCAAGGCTCAGTAACACAAGCATGGTGAACTGCTTGATTGTTTTCAAAGTTCCTGGTTCCTGTCAGCTTCTTCCCATCTCTCCCATGTGGTCACATGCTCTTTGCTTATTTTTATTTTTATTTTTATTTTTATTTTTATTTTTATTTTTATTTTTATTTTTATTTTTTATTTTTTATTTTTATCTTATTTTATCTTATTTTATCTTATTTTATCTTATTTTATCTTATTTTATCTTATTTTATCTTATTTTATCTTATTTTATCTTATATTTTTTATTTTTTATTTTACTTTTTAAATTTTATTTATTTTATTTTTATTTTTATTTTATTTTAATTTTTTCTTTTTGTTTAATTTTTATTTTTATATTTTTATATTTATATTTTAATATTTATTTTATATTTATTTTATATTTATATTTTTATATTTATATTTTTATATTTATTTTATATTTATTTTATATATATTTTCTATTTCATTTATATTTAATTTATATTTTTATTATTTTTATTTTTTGTACTTGTTTTTTGCTTTTCTGTCTCACACTTGGCTCATGCTCAAGCCACTTGAAATCATCAACCTGGTAGAAAAATAACCCTGGCCAAAGCCAATCATACGGCCTTTTGCTTGGCTGCTGAGTTGAGTTTGTTCCTGGAGTTAATGCCACATCCGTTGCAAAGGAGGGTGTGAAACTGGGAGCACTGGCAGGGAAAACAAGGGGCAAAAGCCATGATGTCAGCTTCAACATTGTGTAAAGCTGCAACACTGCTCCTCTTGCCCACTCCTTCCATAGCTTGCTGCTGCCAAGTACAGCTAATAATGTGTACCTGTATCTGGGCATGCAGAGTAGTGGTTTTTGTTGGTTTTTTTTACTGTGTAAAGGAAAAAAAAGTCAAAAGTTAGGTGCCTTCTTATGGAAATGCTGATACTTCTCTGCATTGTAATAATAAAAGATGCTTTTTGCACCTTTATGTTTCCTCATGGTAAACAGCTATGCCATGGAAAACTAAAATATCTCTGGTGTGAAATAGGTTTGAATGGAATTATAGAACTGATGTAATGAAATTTCAAAGTTCCTTTGAACTTTTATTTGAGGAAAAGACAATGTTTACATAAGTAAACCTGAATTGAAATATCGTCTTCTCTAATTTTCTTAGCATTATTATTTTGGAAATTTTAACTTGTGACAATAAATTTCTTGGGGATGCAACTCATTAATTGCCTCATTTAAAAAAAAAAAAAAAGGAGGGGGGGATGAGAGGGAAGAGGACACAGATTATCTCTGAATAGTGACTTTTTTTAATTGTAGATATTCTGTGACTTCACAAAAATGTAAAAATGACCAGTCCTTTCATTTTGTTTCATATCATGCAGAACCACACACACGAGTCATGGTGTGAAGCCTCTGAGAAGCTGGCAACCCAGCATTTTGAGCCTGCACAATGAGGACACCAGCAGTTCTGGATTCGATGGTTTTTCATTTAAATGTGAGTATATATAATTTTAATAGATCACGTGGATAACAGGATGCAGGTAGGTGGGGCCTCTTAAATATCACAGCTTTAGCAAGTTCATAATTTACTTGGAAAACAGCACGAAGTACTTAATTGTACATTTCACTTGGCCAAAATGAATCCAACTTCTTTATGTATGGTAATACGTGTGGGTTATTTATTACGTATGCATGTGTATATGTTCTGTACCATGACTCAGTAGCAGATTTGAGAGATATATATATATATATATATATATATATATATATATAATGAAAAATAGTCACCTGAGCCTATTTTAAATTATATATATATATATATATATATATATAATGAAAAATAGTCACCTGAGCCTATTTTAAATGGGTGCTTCAAAATGATGATGGGTGAATTTTGACCTGGAGTGAATGAAGCCAGGGCTTAGTGTATTCTGGCCTTAAAATGAGAAGAGTAACTCACAAGTTGACCTGACAAAACAGAAAAATACAAGAGGAAACTTTTTCTGAAAATCAAAATGTGCCCACAGAAGTCATAATGTTGGGGAAAAAAAAATATTAAAAAAAGCATCTCTCTTTTTGGCAATTTCACTGGTTCCACTAATTCTAAAGGCATTATATTAAAAGCACAGCTATTGCAGATGAGATATGTAATCTTCCATGAGATGATGCACATTAATGAATATTGTCTGGGCCAGTAACAGGTGAATAGTCAAAGATATAGAAAGCGGAATAGTTTTGGAAGCCCAGGAATGGCTGAATAATAATAATAATAATAATATGCATAAGAAAGCAGCTTGGTAGGTAAGGAAGAGTGTAAAACATTAAGAGTAAAGTTGAAAATTAAGGAGGGGTATCTTACTCTATTGCAAATAATTTAGAGTTATGAAAGCCACAGAGGGCCAGGAATGAACATTTGTTTTCCTTTCCTGCTTATTTTTTATGACATTTACATTAAATAAAGAAAATGAAATACTAACCTGCAAAATTCCCAATAAGAATTTTGAATAGAAGTCTGTGGAAGTTCCAAAATGCTTATTCAATATAGATGAAGTATTGAAAAGTAATTTAGAATCCTACACTTGTACTGAAAATGCTACATGATGTAAAGCTCTATTACTTAAAAATTATTACAAAAGTTTTGTTCTATAACATAAAATGTAGTAATTTAGTAATTAAATATAAAATAAAATATTGTGTATGTTTGGGATTCCACTTGCCAGAATTGGTGATGATTTAACTTCTAAGTTAAATTGCAATTTACTTAAATTGCAAATTAAAGCAGCAATTTAACTTCTAAGGAACCAGCTGTAATATGCTTAGGGAAGGAATGTGAAATATTGTGGCTTGTTTAGGAAATCTACTGAATTCAGTAGAAGAAATGCCACAACACACAACCAGTGTGCTCACACACCAGGGCTCTTTTAACAGAACGTTCAACTGTAATTGAAAAAAAAATATTTTTTTGAGTTTCAAAAAACTCTTTTTTAATGAAAGCTCCTTTCAAGTTAAGCTTTTGCCTCGTGCAGAATAATGTAGTTCAATGAAATTCAAGTATTCTCAAAGCCAACAGTTAATTTTCATGCTCTGATGCAGAGATACGGACAAAGTATACATCAAAGTTTATATTTAAACACTTTCTAAGCACACAATATTTGTTTATTGAAATAAATGTTTATTGAGAGGTATGGTCCTTATTTAAATCATGTGATATTAACCATGTTCCATTTTGAAGACATTTTTGTGTCTACCTCCTAGAAATTACAAAACAAGAAACAGTGACTTTGATTGTGAATTCAATCTGTTGTCTTCTGTCTTTGCTCATCCAAGAGTGTACTTTGCCTTCCTAATGTATGCTACCCCTAGCTCCTTGGCACACCTGTGGTGCTTTTTATATTGTTGAGCTAATTTGAAAATTAGAAGTTATTTTTCTCCCTGTGTTGTATTTGTTCGGGTATTCCTTTTGCTGTTGGTACTTCTTGGGTGTAATCAGTAGACAGGTAAGTGGGACTGATTTTGGTGACAGTGGAAGCTGCAGTTAATATTTTTTATTTCTTTAGAAATGCCATGTCCTTGCACATAGCAATAGTTCTTTGATTCAGTGAAGATTTGTCTTTCAAAACTGATATTATTAACAGCTATTTTAGTTGTCATTTTTATGTGTGCACATTGATTAATTAAAAAAAAAGTTTACTAGATCTTCACAAAATAATCAGTGGGGAAAAATTATATTACTCTGCCAAAAATTTCGCTTCTTATCCAGGCAAAAGATTTTCTAAAAAAAAAAGAAACCAACATCAAGATTTAGTTCTTATTTAAAAACAAATTCACTTTTGCAGACAGTGTAAATGAAAGATCAACGTGACAAACATGGAATTGTTTTTATTAAGGTCAGACCTTTGCAAAATGCTTTGCTTTTAGGGTACGTGTGTTGGGCAGGGAAGCAGAGATCAAAGGCGAGGGAGCAACACTTTTCCAGAATGGTTAATTTATTCTTTCATAACCTGAACAAGGATAATATCTGTTTTGACAATTCCATCTTTTTTTTTTTTTTTTTTTTTTTTTTTTTTATATGCTAGAAAAATATTCCATTTTGCATTTGTTCAGGAAAGGAAGAGTTCATAAAAATGCTGCAACTAAAGTTTGTATATAGATGATGTGTAGTAGGAGTGCTGAAAATATTTGACTAGAGACAGCCTTTTCTTAGCAGTTGGGAGGGAGAATATGAAGAAGATAGAGAAAGAACAAAGGAAAAATGACACTCAGGAGGAGAGATTAAGGAAGAAAAAGAAAAGTGTTCAGTTTATTGGTTTTCTTTCGTGAGGAATAATCGAAAAATTAATAGAATTCTAGCTCAAAGAGGAAATATTTTTACATCACTCTAGCCCAGAGAAGAATACCTGGTGTTATTACAAATTAATTCTGATATTATCTTTTGAAGGTCAAGTGAAATATGCTTTTTTGGTTATAGACTACAAGCCAGGCAAGTTCTCTGTGCAATTAAAAGCAACAGGCAACACTAAAGAGAGTGAGAACTATTCAAATTAACTTGGAGGGAAAAATCTTGTCTTCATTTTATTACAACAGTATGTATTTCCAAGTGTAACAATATTAATCCCTAGTTTTATACTTCACTTAGTTCTGCAAAGATGTATTGTATGACTTAAAAAAATAAGAGAAAATGGGAACCCGATTTTCAGGTTTTTTGCTATTATAAGCAACAATTCATACCTTTTTCTTTTTACATATTTATTAAAAGCTTTATAATAAATCAGATATGCAGTATAGCAATTGGTAAATAAGATAACTTATCTCTAAGAAAAAAATAGATTACAGTAAACTATATTGCAATTAATTTATCTAGAGGCATCTATGATTCCACTGGGGGTTGGGGTATTTGGGCTTTTTCTTTCCTTTGTTACCTTTCCATCCCCCCTGCATTTCTACATGTGAAAATTACATGTTTTCATAATCTTAAATTTTAGGGGCTTTATTCACCTCCCAGACTTTTTTTCTTATTTATTTTTATTTTTCAGAGGTGCTGTATTCCTCTAAGTCCTCCAGTAGGGTCTCAGGAGTGCTCAGCACTTCTGCAAGTAACTTATTGGAAATGGAGGAATTTTTATTTTAGGTAGTTAAATATTGATTCAGAAGGTTTAAGCCTTTGTTTGGAAAAACACCTTTTGACAAGCTCCTTAATTTCTAAATTGTGCACTTTTACAGTTTAAATGGACCACTGGTGAGACAAGTGGGTGTGACTAGGCTATTGCTGGCTGACATGGGAAAATGTTGATTCTTTTAAAATTTGATTGGTAAAGATCTAAATTGTCCTCACACAACATCAGCTTTTTTCTTTGGTGTATGGCATCACTGTAGAATCAAAACTGTTTTAAATAACAAACCATTTATATAGGAGCATTTGTTTTTACACAGAAAAATAGTTGAATTATTCCAGTTGAATTATTTTCTATATATAGAAAATATTCTTTTTTGTATAAAGATTACTTGAAAAGAAATTAAACACAATTTATTTGTATTGGTGGATTTCTCAAGTGTAAAAATTGCATCAGAACCTATGGGAATAAAGGACATTTAAACTAGTTAGGTTCTTGTTGGCATACCTGCTTCATATGGAACCATCAAATAAAATGAGTCAGAATATAAGAAGGTGTAGAATAATACAACTTCTGGATCCATGCACACACATCCTCTTGTCTTTCTTTTCCTGATTGTGCTTTGCCTGTGCCCTTCAGCTCCAGCTGCTATAATGCAGGATTTAAATGACATGGATATTCTTGTGCTAACCCAGCAGACCTGTGGGGTATTTGTGTAACTTGCAAAGGTCTGGCAAAGGGACTTTACCTCTTATAATGTCCAAAGTGGGATTTTGACATGATTTATGTTGGTGCATAGATGTTGACCAGAGGCTGATTTTTAACATCAGTACAAGAAATCTGGCTCTGTCATACGGAGAGAAATATTCTTCCAGCTCTTGGATCTTTCTCAGCTCAGTTTGTGAGTCTTCTGAAATAAGAATTTCAAAACTGATGTTATGTATTGATTTATAGGTGACAGTCCATAGTTGAGAATAATTTCCCCTTCTCATTCATTCACCACTTAAACCAAACCAAACAAACAAAACCCCACCAAAATTAATTTGAAGCTTATAACAAACGGAATGGATAGGGGGATTGGAATAGTAGAATTGGGATGTACAATTATTTTAAATAATATTCTGGCATTTAAATTGCACCAGAAGACATTTTTAAAATAATTGATTGTATCCTAAATATGTTCTAGTTCATGGATTTTAACATAAATTAAATTGTAATATATGTAAATTTACAGTGCAGTTTAGTTGCCCATTACAATAGACAGTAATTTATATTCCAACTTTTCTGATTTATTGAATCAGTTACCTTTTTTTCATGCAAAAATTCCAAAAGATCTTATGGAAGATAATAAAAAAAAAGGGAGGTGTTAATTTTTAACTCTTCTGTTTGTTGCTTTATTTCCAGAGATGAGGCAGCTGTATATGTCTAATCTGATTTCATGCTAATATATGTTATTTTTTCTGTCTTCTCTTTTTCTTTAAGTGGCGTGTAAGTCATTCTGTGACTTAATTGTCAGTCTTGATTTCAAAGACCAACTTTTGACTAGAGCCAGAACCCAGGCATTTCAAAGATATTTTGGAAACTTTGTGATGATTCACATAAAATTAGCTCCTAGGTTTCCTCTTTGCTGAGGGGAGGACTAGCAGTCTCCCCTTGGGTCTGCCATGACTATGGCTGTAAGTGGCCCATCCAAGTTTCCAAGATGTATAAAAATGTAATTTGTAAAAAAAAAAAACCCAAACCCATCTTCTACAAGGCCTTACTGGCACTTCTTTTGGGACTGGCCAAGATGTGCCCCTAATTTCAAGAATTTGTATGCTTAGGCCTCTTTAGCCAATGTTTTCAAATCCATGCTTTATGTGAAATGCTCTATCCTTCTTTGGAAAGTTGAATTCTGGTATTGGATGAGTTTGGGCTCTGAACATAATGTGGGAAGTCTTACAAAGACTTTGTTCTACAAAGATGTTTGTTGTGTTTTCACTGCTCTTTAAAACAGTTTCGTTTAGAATTGAAATCACAGCAATCACCTTTCCCAATCTTCTTAGCTGTGACTTTATTCCCAGTTTAGTGCTAAGAAAGGGTTAACAGTCTAGCAGTGGATCCAAAATGATCAGCAGGGCTGCTGAGCCCAGGGGAGGGTAAAATGTTCCTGACATGACACACATCTTCAAGGTTTGTTTTATCTAAGAGAAATTTCCCCCAGTGTCTCTCCTAATAGTGGGGAGCTTTAGAATGCTGTGTGGGGAGGGGAGGGAAGAGAGAACATAAATGAGAGAGGGCCCTGTCTCCAAACTCCTGAGCAGCAGATGGGATGTTCTGGAAATACTTAGATCATACCAGTAAGTAAAGACACAGTCCAAAGAAACAATATTTTTTTGCCTATACAGTAAGAAAAAAATAATCTGGTCTTCGAGTCACAGCTGCAGTGGCACAGTGACTCATAGTCTGTAAAGTGTGGGATACTCCCTTTATAAACCAGAATGGAACAAACTGCTGTTCAGATGCAAAATCTTCTCCAAGACCCAAAACTGAGCTTTGAAGAGAAATGTTTTGACTTGTCAACAAAAAGTAGTTTACTTCGAAAAAAGAAAGAAGGGGGAGACAAGGGTAAAAAAGTGAGATGTGAAAATAAAGTGGGCTTCCTTCCCCTGCCCAAATTTTTAATACATTGAGAACCCTGTTTTAGTTACTTGATTTCTTCTCCTTTCATGCCTCTGGATTAACAAAATAAACTAAAACCCAAACAAGCAAACGAAACTAAACAAATAATCCCAACAAAACAAAGCCAAATAATCACCATTATATGTATCTTAATGAAGTTCTCCGTTGGGGTGCTGTTCTTGAAGAAATATTTTTATGCGAGTGCATACACTATAATAGAATAAAAATGGCTGATTTCTGTTCTCAGTTAAAGATATAAGCATTAAAATAGAGTTTAATTTGCAATTTGCAGGTAGATGCTGTGCTTTAAGACTTCAGCACATGGGAGAAAAGTTTTAATTAGTGTTGCCACCGTTTACGAGCAGCAGCATTGTTGCTGTGATGCTCTTGGGCCACAAAGTTTATAAAGAGGGAACATGCAGTTTTTGGACCGATAGAGTGGTAAAAATTATCTGGTACTGAATGAACAAATCCTTCTTTAAAGCACCTTCTTTACTGTTGCTTTAAATCCTTGCTGCTTTATGCCTGCTTATTCTTAAAGCAGAGCAGTTAGTTAATAATATCAATATATCATGCTCAGCTGCTTGCCAAGCTGCTGCATCTGAAGCCCATGGAACTTCCCAGGACAGCTGTTCCCAGGGACACAAGCACAGCAGCTGGGGGAACCCATGCAGAGGGTTTGGAGCATCTGACTTCATAGCCCTGGGTGGTTCCAGAGAACCAAGCTTCCTTTCCAAGGTGCAGACTGAGTGAAAGTAGATGTAGTTGTAAAACTCCCTCTTTTTTCATTATTTTATTTTTTTTAAAAAAAGGTTAAGTTCACCTGAAGTAACACAACAGCATGGCTTGTGTTATCAGACTCCAATGGAGTGATTTTAAGGTCCAAAGAGGATTTCTGTATGACTCTGGATCTCCCTGGGGAGAGGATATAGAAAGAAATCTGGAAGGGACTGGCTCTGTGCCTGAAATTCTTTTCCACTGTCTGTCTGAGGGGCAGTTGGCAAACCCTGGAGATGTGGGTATTGTGGTGGACCCTTGGGCAGGCTGAACCTTGGGGTGTTGCTGTCTGTGCTTACACCTCATCTTATTATTAAATATTGTTGTATCATAGTAACGTGCCCCTGGGATGGTGCACTGCAAAAGCTGTGGCATCCTCTGATCCCTGCTTTCTGATCTGCCACCTGCAGTGGAGCAGTCACTATTTCCAATGCACTATTAGTTGTAGGTCGTCTCTATTCTCTGGTCACATTTTCATTCTTAAGGAGATAAAAAGCTCAGGTCTGAAGCCTTAATTCCACTGCATTTATAATTATGGGCCAAACAGATAAACCCAAACCAAATTCCATCTTTCCATATAAAGAGAAATTCCATACCAGTGATACCAGCAAGCCTCCATTGCCATGCCCCATGACTTGGGTTTTATAGAAATCTCCAGAACTCCCATATTCTCCCAGTAGTGTAATAACTTCATAGGAAAATGAATGGTGGTACTTGGTGATTAAAACCAAAAATCCCTGTACTAAGATAATCTTTGTGTATGAAGAAGCTGAAGTGGATAACAATCATCAGTGTTAAACTTGTGAGCCTATAACAAAGGCACATTTTGAAGTGTTTCAGGGTAGTTTTGAAATTTAACCTTTAAAGAAGTCATAGTCTGTATTAATTAAACCTTTAATTTCAACTGAAATATGAAAGAGACTTTAAGTATTTGTTTCCATCTTCTGAAACTTTGGAAAAAGGAGCACTTCAAAAAAAATCTTTAAAAATGTCCCTCAGTCATGGATGTGTTTTGGTTTTACTCCGTGCTAAATGAAAGACAGGAAAAATTTGACAGATAAAGCACAAGTCCTACGCATGTTTACAAAGTATCATTCAAAGCACTAATGTCACCTAAAGAGAGGTTGTATGGGTAAAATATAACTGTATTCAAATAATAAATAGTAAAAAATGGCACAGCTGTGAAACTGCATAATCAGATGTGTCTTACATAGACTACATTCCTCTGCCTTTGCTGAAGATTCAAAGCTTTTTGTAGGTCCTTTTTTAGGAGGATTATTTTCAAATGATAGTACAACACATGGGATCTCTAAACTCATTAAAAATGAGAATAAATACTGTGTTATTCAGCCATCCAAATCAGCACAGAGGGAAAACTAACTCGATGGATAGCTTGAAATGTGTCTACATGAAGCATAAAGATGACATAAAGATTGTTTTCTTTAGGTTTACACTGATGCACTTCTGGTGAACTTCATACTCTGCTGCTTGTTTTAAAGAAAAATGTTTCTCAGTCTGGACCAGTGTTAATTTTCTTCTGAGATGCTAACAAAATTATTACTGTATCTTTCTTTAAAAGTAGAATATTGTTTAATTCAAGAGTGTTCAGGATTTCTTAGAAATGTTCTTTCATATATATATGTGCATATATAAAAATATATTTTATATATCTTGCAATTCACCCGAAAACTGAAAGGCTGAATAAATCTGGTTTAAGGACTTTGGATAAGAATGTTGCTTCTGCCCAGAATTTTCCACTGATACCATGGGTTCAAATGTGATGAGTGTCTGTCTGGTCCTGTGCAACATGAAGCCTGCTACGGACTGAGACTTAATTTTAGAATTTCGTTATTGCAGGAGCCTATCTTTGTAGTGCTGGTGCAGCTACTAGGAACATGTTCAAGCTTTTTATAAGATCATACACGTAATAAAGCAAAAAGTTACAAAACCAGATGCTATAAAACAACACAGAAAGAAGCACTCTCCAGTTTCTTAATACATATCTTGATAAAATATTTAGTAAGGTGAACTGTGTCACGGGCAAGTACTGCACGGGCATCTTGTTTTAATTCTGCTCTGCACTCTCGAGCTCTGCAGGCTTGCATTTGATCTCTGAGCCAAGATAAAACCCACAATGAGAACCAAACAGTGCAAATAAACAGAAATGTCTGGTTGGGTAAAGGGTGTAAAACATAAGAAGTATTCCACTAGGTCCAAAGGTATGTAGAACCAGGCACTGCTATTTGCACTGCTGTTTTTCTGAGACAGCACCCTCAGACAGGGGCTGCAGAACCCCAGGGGATCAGCTGTGCTGGTCCTGTCCCACACACCACAGTCACCCCTGTGCTGCAAATGCACCTTTGCTTGTAGGCTGTTTGAATAGTTACCTTAGTAGGTAAGGTAGACCATAAATCTAATATTTTTTATACCTTTTCCCATGTGCAGTTTTAACGTGCCTCACCTGCCCAAGTCTTCAGAAAAATGTTTTTCTTAATAGCCTTCAAGAAACTGCTTGTTAGGAGCAGTTTGGAATGTAGTGCCCTGGTCAGGATGATTTCTGCTAGAGGATTATTTCCTTAATAAGATGAGGGGCAGGGGGATATTACTTTTTTAATGGTTTGTATCTTTTTTCAGTTGATAGAGATAGATCTTGGATGCTGTTAGATCATGTGTTCAGAGCAATCTGCATCTTTGCACTGGTTTTCATCACCTGAGGAAACACAAGACACCGAATTATTTTACTATAACCTTCCTCCAGTCTCCCTCTCTGAGTGGACAAGGGAAGACATTTCAAGAGTATATTCATTTAAAAACTTTTGATTTCAAAGGGGTAAACCCCAGAAATAAGCACAGTTGTTGTATACTCGGAAGTGTTTTTAGGGTGGCACCTTAACATGGAACTTTTGTAGGACTTTAGGTCTGGAACTTTCAAACACTTATGGATTTCAGTAACCTTATTCTTGAGAACAGCTCAGTAGTACTCACATGAATGTGATTATGGACACAAGTAAGTGCTTGCAAGATCACAGCATTAGTTTTCAAAGAGATCGTAAACTCAGTGGCCCGCTGCAAAATTACATATACTGCAGTGACCTGTGAAATTGCCACATGGATGTGTAGCTACCCAAAGCAAGCTACATATTCCTACTACCCAGTTCTGTGAAAGTTTAAATGAATGAGCAGTTTTACTCATGCAAACATGAGAAATTAGATGGGATTGCTTACAATTCCATGTGTGAAATCACAAATGCAGTGCTCTGGATTCAAATAGCATGAGAAAAAGAAGCTTATGAGTTTGCAGAGAGACACAAACTCTACCAAAAGTTTGTGAAAATATTTCTGTTGACTGCAGTGAAGGTGAATCAAACCACACCTATAAATACTGACAATTTTATTTTGTGTTTAAATTTAAAAATTTATAGGTATACAAAATCTGTAAACATTGAACAGTCACTGGATCGAAAAACATGTGATGACGTTATTATTCCATCTCTTCTTGTTCCTTGTCTTTTGTGCCATTTGGGTGAAATTCTCCAAAAATTCTTTTTTAAAATGATCATATTTTGTGTAGAGTTGATGTTTTCATTAAAAATAATATACATTTCATGTTTCTGAGCTCTTAAAAATAAGCAAAATCAACAAAAGCCAATAGTTCTCTTCATGTGTTCTTTAGCATATAAGGCAGATAGGAGAAGGCAATAAAAGCAAGTGATATTGTTCTTATTAGAAATGGAAAAAAACCCCATTATTTCTTTAAACAGAACAGTGTGGTAGATCTTGGTTACTGATAGCCTGGTGTCATGCAAAGCTATGTCCATAACTGTGCTCAGGTAATGCCCAGGATGGTTATTTTTGTAATAGAAGCTAAAGGGACAGTCCCATAGAAGAAAATTGGTTTGGTTTTTTTCTTTTTTTCACTGCCTTGTGAAAGTCATCCTTGTGAGTTTGTGCCATTTATTAGTCCACTATTTATTAGTCCACAAAATGGGTGAAATGGTGTCTAAGTTCAGATGCAAACCAGCCTTTACTTCAGAGAGCTTAAAATATCAGTGTCTGAGAAGGGAGTAATTCATCCTACTGTAATTCATCTTCAGAAAGTTCTGTTAAAGTATTAGGCATTTAAATGTCACACTTGATTTGTTTTGTCTATTATTGGAGAGTTACTTGGGGACTGGTGTTATGCTCTGTTGTTGCTATGGAAACTTCTTAATACATACAGTTTAGGAACAAGAAATTGGAAGTAAATTTTGTACTCCTAAATCCAGTTTCCTAGTAGTAAGAGGGACAATTGTGGATTATCAGATTGTTACTAAAGCTTCCCAGAATATCCTAAGGTTATTAATCTCCAGAAAGAGAGAAGGAAAAATTATATTAATAAACTTTCACAAAGAAATAGGAAGAAATATTCTATATCTTTTTGTCTCCTGGAGGCTAATAAATTAAAAAAAACGAATTTTACTGCATTCTCAGGACAATGAAGAGATGATCAAAACTGGGGTTTTGTCAAAACCTAAAATGAATTCTAAATTATTTTTTAAAAATAGTGACATAATTATGACTAAAAAACTCAGTGACTAAATTTTATATATAAGACCTTCTTCAAAGGTATTTAACAAATTTTCTTCATTCATTTCAAATCTCAAAATTCAGGAAACAGTATGATGGAGATTGTGTACTCACTTAGAACCCTGATTACAGTGTTTCTCTTTTTCTACAATCCATTAGTGGATCCTAATGCAGTAATATACCAAGAAAGATTTGAAAACATACTAAGCTAGTTTTGAGAAAAATACTTAAACAAATATATATATTTTTTTAAGATTAAAAGGTAATAAACACCTGAAAGCAATAATACTTTTAATCAGTGTGCAAAATTATTTATAAAGTTATGGTTCCTTATGTTTTCCAGAAAAAGAAGGGTTTTTAGAGTGCTTAATCAGCTCTAATATGTAAATGTTTTTCTTGTTAATTCACAGTGAGAAAAACATGGATAAAGGAGTTTTGAATTAGTGTGTTTTTTACTTTAATTTCAAAAGTTATGTCAATAATTTCTTGATTAATATAATTGCCGGTTTGGTGCTTTCAAATTTTATACAAATTTGTCTGTTTTATTCTTTTTTTCCTGGTAATTTAATTTTGGCAAAAAGCTCTAGATTTTAGTAAGCTCTGAACTTGTAAAATTTTTTATAGAATTGCTGCTCTTCTCTTATAAGAATAGCTGCCGTATGAGTGATTATCAGAACTTTTAAACACTGACATCAGAAATAAAGCATTAAGAAGTGTAGCCTGTATACATACTGAAAGTTTTCTACAATAGCTTCATTTTAAGAAAATATTTTTTTTTCAAATCATTTATTTCCGACATTTGGTTGAAGGTTTTCTATTGATAGTTTTAATTTCACCTGGAGGCTTTTTGTTTGAGAAGTCAGCTGATATTTTATAAATTTTATGTTCAAAGGTGTCATAGCTTAAACATCTGAATTTAAATATTGATTAGATCTCTTCAATTTGCTTTCCTGTCTCTGAACTTGTCAGTTAATTTCCACAGGGATATGAAAAATAGGTTTTAGACAGAGATAATCCACTATAATCCCAAAACAGAAATCAGAGGACAAAATGGTCACAGCAATAAATTATTCTTTTATACGTTCTTGTTACCTTTATTCTCCCAAAATTTTCCAAATCCCCTGCTTAAGGTCACAGGAAATATGAACCTCACCAAAACCTTAAAATAAACCATATAACAAAAACGGCGGATTATTTTAAACAACATTATTTTATTACGATAGTGACAATTTATTCTTTGTATTTGGTAATCATATTTATGGTAGTGGAATATTTGACTATATCTCCATAACTTGGGCTTTCTCAGTTTTCATTGATTAGATAAAGCTTTAAAGTATTCCAGAAAGCTCACAGTTGCCTCAAGTCCTTTCACATCAATCCATAAAAAAATCTGTGCTCTCCCAGAGAGATGGGCACAGATCAACTTAATGAAGTTTTGTAGTTAGATTTTTAAGGTGAGGAAGGCTGAACTTCATGAGTCTGTCTTTGTGATTCCAAACTCCTTTCCCCATTCTCCTTGCTTTGGTTAATCTAGAGTTAGAAATTAAAAAATCTCTTTTTGCAGGATGTACATTCTGTCTCTCATGTACGGGGACTGACGTGTCTTTGTAAAAGAAATTATTTTGCACAAGTTAGCAGCTGTCTAAGGAAGTTAATATCATACACACAGCATGCTGTAATATTGTATTCCAAAATTATCAGAGATGCAAATGAGGTTTTTGGGGAGAAGATAAAACATTTAGGAGTAGAGAGTACGTAAATACAGGCACTTATACAGTCAGCTTAAATGCACATATTAGTGTTGGTGGCAGGACTTGCGTTTCAAAGGAATGCAATGCAATTTGTTGGGAGTACTTAATGTATTTGGTAGAGGGAATGTGTCATTTTTAATGCTGTAGAGATGCCTTATAGGAGAATAACTTGATTTCCAGTGTATTTCAATTCTCATCTTGAAAATTTCTCATTTGAACTGGAAGCAGAAGTGACAAGTTCGAACGCCTGGTTAGCGGCGTGACTGCGAGAAACAAGGGTACAGTTAGAACAGTTCCCTGTCCACTTATTTAAGAGATGCAGTCATCCCACAGGTCACAAAGTCTGGAAGTTATTTTCTAAAGTATTTTAACTTTAGTTTTGTCTAAATGTAACTATTCAAATACACCAAACTGACTACGGCAAGGAATATCATATTAGGAAGGGTGTGAGCTTGAAAAGATTCAGATTGAAAAGAGTATTCAAAATCAATACATTCTCAGCAGCAGGGAAAATTCAAGCCAAGCTGACCTCTCTTTGCAGCTAATGTGCACTCTAAGAATTATTCCTGTTCACTCAAGAGAAAAGTTTTAATGCAAACTGAAAATATTTGTTTTAGAGCAAACATGAAAACTTGAAGGACTTGCTTACCTGTTTGATTAAATGCAAAAGCAAGACCGCACACAGGATTTTGTTGTGCTGTGATAGAACTTATTTTACCACTCACTTTCATAACCTTTAAACAGCCTTAAATAGTACATATGAAAAACATATTCATAACAGATTCCCCATAGGGAATTTTCTTTGGTTTAAGAAAATTTTATTAAAGATTGGCATCGCAAATAACATTTTTCATAACTATATGTAGACCTGTTAAATTTTTTATTAAAACTGGAGTTCGGCCTGTTCTTTTTCATCATTCTATCAGATATTAAACTCCAGCAGCAGCTGTAGGAAATGGAGAAAGGGATTTTCAAAGGGATTTGAGTCTCCCTGTCTCTGTGCCTTTAGTGATCATATTATCATAACTATCACACATAACAAAGCTCTAAATCTGTAATTCAGATAAAGTAGTCAGGACTTTGAAATACAAAAATCCAAACATATGCTGTAACATTTTTTTTGCCATGCTGATTCCTTTAACATGGATTTTGTAAACTTGGAAGGGTATCCAACAGATTTTGTATACTAGCACATACTAAAAGACATTATTATTTAAATGCTTGATGGAGGTATAATTAAAGGTTTGTTCTATTATACCCACAGTAGTTCCACTAAAAATGTACCAGATACTGCTCTACCAAATGATGATCAAACCACTAAAGGTTAATAAGAAATTATGTTAGAAGCTTTTCTTTGGACTGATTTATGTAAGCTAAACTGCTGTGGAGGCAATGCCCACCTTCTCAACAGTGTGTGAGTCCTGTTTCATGAGGGGACAGCTCAGCATAATGCTGTGTTGAAATGGTAAGTGTGAACACAATTCTCTGACAAACTTAAAAAGCTAAAGATGAAATGTAATAAAAGTTAAGGAGGCTAGCTTGTTAAAAAAAAAAAAAAAAAAAAAAAAAAAAAAAAAAAGCAATGTAGTACTAAAGAAACAGTTTCCAAAGTATTTAAAATACTTCTTTACACTTATTTACATTTAGAAGACAGTTTCTGTATTAAGTGCATAGGGAATACAGTAGCTGTATTGTGAAAAATGAGAAAAACTCTAAATCTCAATATCAAACTGGCTTGTAAATGAGAAGTCGCATATATATTTATTGTAACACTGCCTTCTGCTGGTCACATCTCATTTATGATCGAAGTGAAAGTGCTGGGTAATAATGAGATGTTGTGTTTGTCTGAAATTATTCTCCATATGAAAGAAGAAAGCCTAAGAAATAGTTATCTGGAAATAGCTTGTATTGATTGAATATATATACATCAATGATAAATGCATTGCATCGATGTTATATGCTACGGTTATTAATTTGATTTTTTCTTAACTTCAGCTGAGAGAAAATTTTTCATGTATAGCATACCAGAGAGTTATTCAAACCTTTCATTTTGTTCTTAAATTGATTCCTACTTTTGGTATTTCTGTAGAATTAGAGTTTCTGCTTGTTTCTGGGTTTTCAGTTGGAAGGCTTTGGGTGCCAGAGAGCATAAATCGAGCAAGACATCTGCAGAAAAATTCTGTTTCATAACAAACGTCTAAATATAATGGAGGTTAGAAGACTAAATAGACTGTTTGGGTCTATTTATGTATACATTTAAGCAAGTGTTTGCATAAGCTGCTCTTTTTGTTAGTCAGTACTTTATTATTCCTCAGTTGGTCATTCAAAATACATACATATATTATGATAATTGCTCCTTAGAGGAAAAATACAGGATTTTGAGCATAGTTTCTGTTTTACACACATTTTCTTTACAAAAATACTGCTATAGGAAGCATTTTATATTTCCTGAAGCATGCATATGTGGTAAAAACTGTGATTAGAAGTTTGATGCATTTGCATGTCTGTCAGAATTAAAGAAAAATATTTATTGCTGTACAGTAGCTTCCTCAGAATAGGTTTATGAGGAATAAAATATTATCAATATTTTTCAATCCAATATAAAAACATGAAATTAAAAAAAATCAAGTATTTGGTAGGAGTTATCTTCTGTTGTAGAGAATATAATGCTTAAACCCCCCATTTACTCAGCAAAAACATTGGCATGCATGTCTGGCTGCCTACAGTAAAATTAATGACTAGATTGTGCAGTGTGGGAAAATTTTTATTTTACTTTGGTTTTCCTCAAGAAGTGAAATCCTGCCTGAGGCTACATTTTTAAGCACCTTTATTACAGCACAGATAAAAACCCAGCTATCTGACAAAAAGCATTCTGTTTTATTATAAAGGATTACTTCAAAAAGCACACTTCTCTACATTCTGGGGATAATTTAAACACCAAGAATCCCTATTGTATGGCAAATAAAAAGTAATTATCCATAATGAATACTAGAATTGCATTTTAATGGACAAGACCTATCAGAAAATATGCAGATCAAGAAATTTCCATTTTTAAGTTACTTCCCAGAATTTGGGGGCCTCACCCACCATCCAGACAAGGGCTGCACCCTGACTCCACGGGATCTCTGTCTGAGCACTGACTGTGGTTTCCAGCCCTGCAGTCCTTAGAGGATCACTGTGGTCCCATCTGACCCTTGTAGTCTATGAACCTTAAGGTTTTAATAATCAAAGACCAGCCTAACCCCATGTGTGCATGTTTTTAAATTCCAAATCTCATCTTAGATGTAACAGTAATTAAAAAGTCACTTGCAAAATGATAATGGAGTGAGCCTTGTAAGAGAAGATATAACAACACGCATAATAAAATGCTCTGTGGTAGTATTAGGGCTGTGCTGGGAAAACTGAGGTGCCATTAAAAATGCAAAAGGACACAGAAAAAAAAATCTACATAAAGTTTTTACCTTTGGTGGCAGAAATAAAGGTTTAAAGGTCGCAAAGCTGACCAAGAACCATTCTGTATTAAAGGAGTTGCTGTTACTTTGTACAGACAGCACTTAAACTGGCCTTCCAGATTTACAGATCTTCCAGGAAATTCCTCATTCCATTATATTTTAAACTCTCTTTTATTTACAAGCATCTCTGCATGTGATTTCCTCACCTGCATGCATGTGAGAGAATTTGTGCACACGACATACATAAGAATTAAAATCCCAGAGTGAGCTTGTGCTCTGGGTGGTCACAACAGCAAATAAACACTTTTAAATCTGAGTGTTAAAGTGTGTGTACAGGCAGAGATAATACGTGATAGTGGGCAGCATAATTCTCTTTCATTTCCCTCTTAGAGATGGCTGCATAATTCATGAATGGCAGAACAAAGTCAAGCCAGGAGTGAGTTCCACGTGGACATCCCTAGCCCACTAGTTTATGTTTAAAATAAGAGATCTTTTATGTGGATGTTCTCTTCTCCTTCTCCATGTTAAGTTGTCAAGGTGATTTTCCAATAACATATAACATAAAAGGATTTTTTTTTTGCACTGCCCAGGAGAAAATATGTGGGGATTCCTCACTCAAATCCCTTTGTATGATAAGGCAGCAGAGTGTATTTGGCACTCAGCTTTAAGTTGAGTTTTGACTTAATATTTTTGTCTTCGGCTCATTCTGTTTTACCTATGTGTATTATGTGTGGCCCGTCATTCTTTTGTTTGGGTTGTGGATTTTTTTTGCTTGGTTGGTTTTTTTTTGGATTTTGTAGCTAGCATATATGTTATTGTGCAACCTGTAATTAGCTCTTTATAAATTCACTTAATATAAATGAACAAGTAGAAAATCAACAATTCCTTGTACAGTAGCAGTCTTCTGGAGACTAAGTAGGGTCCAAACATGCAGATAATCTTGAGTTTCACCTACTATAATGAAATAGATTTCAAAGATATAAATATAAATACAAAGAAATCACTATGAGTTTTTATTAAATATGTATGTAGTATTTCAAACAAATAAAAAAATGTAAACAAATCAGCAATGCCATTTTACTTTAATCAATATATAAACAAAACCAGTTTTCAGCCTGATTTTTTGTTCTGTCTCTGGAATCTGGAAGCAGCAGGGTAACTGTAAATGTTAAGTGATTTTTTTCAGCTTTATTGTATTGCATTAACTTATTTACTAAATGAAATATTTTGTTGTGTGTAACACTGAGGTGCTCTAACGTGGATAAAATTCTTCTGTTTATAATATGGGTCGCAGTATATATATATATCAAAACATATGGATTATGATGATTAAATATGTATAAAATCAGCATAATCCATTCATATGTTTGCAAGGGCCCAGGATCCTCCAGAGAGAGTCACAAATCCACTTGATGCTCAAGTGCTGAATTTTTTTCCTCCCTTATTTTGTCTGAAATATGTGTAAAAATCCAAAAGTCAAAGGGATCCCTGTTGGCTACAGCTGAGTAGTCTCAAACACATATATTTGTCCTAGCTAAACTTAGCAAAGTCCTATCCTTCCATATATCCTTCCTTTTTTGTTGTTGTTTCATTTCGTTTTGTTTGTGAGTCTTGTTTTGGGGTTTTTTGTATGGGGTTTTTTTGCCTTTTATTTTGTTGGGGTTTTTGTTTTTGTTTGGTTTTTTGGTTTTGGTTGTTTTTTTTTTTTTTGAGAAAAGCAGCAGCTATCTTTGAGGTTTGAAGTAAATAATTCATTTCTAAATAACATGCAGCTCTTTCAGGGAGGTTAATAAAGCTGTAATAGGAGTGTATGATCAAGCCAATCAAATGAAATCTTAATTTAATTTGCTGGGTTTTATTAGTTAGTTTTGCTACTAGAGTTTCAAATGAAACAATAATCTAAAAATATGAGTTCTGCATTCTCAGGTGGATAAAAATAAAGGTGCCTGTCTAGGACTGCAGCTCCCATGTGTTTATGCATAGGAAATGTGTGTAATGTAGGGAGAACAATTCTGTGTTGTGCCCAGATGTTACTCCTGCACTTTTTGCACCAATCTGGCACCTATCTAATTCCTTTGATTACTGCAGACATTCTGCCCACCTCTCCTAGCTTTGGTAGTAGCTGAGTGAGAAATATCTTACTCTGGGATTGCTGTATTTCAGAAAGAAGATTTGTCTAATCTGATTAAAAAACAGAAAACTTCTCCAGTGTTATTTCATCCACGTCGCTGAGGCTCAGACAAGTTGATTCTTTTTTTTAACTAAGTGGAGCAGAATAATTGTAATTTTTCGAGATGGCCATTACTGTAAATCCTGTAAGAAATATTATTGCCATCATTTTGGGGGCATCAGACAGGTATTTAACAGTTTGGTTCAGGTTGCCTAGGACAACAAAAACGCCGCTATGCTGCATCTCAGAGCTTCTGGGATGAAATGAGTTGTGACATACCAGTGAAGATTTAATTTGTAACAGATAGAACACCTTTGAAGTACTAGCTTATGATTTCACAGTGGCATTAGGAGTCTTACTGCAGTATTTAAGCAGTTAGAAAGAATGCTGGTTATTAGTGGCTGAATTTTGTAAAACAGGATTTTATTGTCTTTTGAATAGCCATGACTGCCATTTGTATTATCCGAGCACAATGTTTTTATTGCTATGTATTATTGCTGGAGAAGTGCTTTTGCATACTCCTGTGTGTAAAACTGAGGCACTTAACCAGGTGAATACTTTTTATTTTAAATAATATGGCCTTTTCCTTTCTTCTCTTGTTTTGTTGTTTTCCTTCTTCCCTGGGCAGTGGGTTAGAGAGGGGAAAGAATAGGAACATTCAGTGTTTGTCTCGGATAACACTGGAAGATCAAATGACCAAAAATGTTCTAGGCCTGCACATTTTTACATATGGTAAATTATTTTAAAAAATAATAGTATAATTTCAGATATCAAATATGCCTTTATCATATGGCTTTATGACATGACGTTACCAGTACATAAAGCTACTTTGCTTTATGTCTGAATTGGATCACACGAAAATTTCCTGCCGTATCGGGTATCAGAAGCAGAGACTTGGTCCTTAAAATAATGTCTAGAAATCTTCAAGTGTTCATTAAATAATTTTGGGGGGGAAGCAATCGTGAGTCTCTTTCTCTGTAGTAATCTCTTAAGGATCACTAGGCTCCATATTACAATTTCCAGTGTTACTAATTTGTGAAAGTTAGTTTAAAATATTAATCTCCGCCCTGGCAGGATCTTTTAATGACTCTCTAGACTTCAATGGGTTAATTTTCAATGGGGGTCGGGTTTTATATGTTTATATTTTCTTAGCCTTGGTCAGGAGAAGTGGCTTTGCTTGCCCTTGTGCTGTGCCAGAGTGATTGGGTTTCATTCGTTTGAAAACCTAGCGTATCCCAAGAGGTTACCTTGGTGTAGATTTCTTTCTCTCTGTATTAAATCGCTCATTGTCGCAAAGTGACTGGTGCTGCTGGGCTTTGAAAAGAACTTCTAAGAGTTAAAAAAAAAAAAAAAAGCTTCTGTACAGAAGGATTTTTCAGTTCTGCAGACAGAATACAGTTTGCAGCTGTCTGACTTGCGACAGCGATATGGATCTGATTGTATACAGTATATGAGGAGCCGTGGATGCAGCTGGAATAGAGGTTATAAATTTTAAAAGCAATGCAGATTTTGGCCATTAATTGGCTGCTAATAAAAGCAAACTCAATGCGTTCAAACTGTGGGAGCCTGTAGCTCTGTATCTGATAGCAGGAATTCATACACATTACACAGTTTCAGTGATTCAGACCACGACTAATTGAAATATGAGGCATACTGATCAAATTTAGCATTACCAGCATGCACTCTGGTTTGGGACTGTATGGCGACAAGGTAGCATTTATTACTTATTCTCCATAACACTGCCTGATTGAAATATCTAGCTATGTTGTCAGCAGAGGCCCAGCTGGGCTTTAGTACAGCTAATTAAGTCATTAAAAGAGAGGTCAAGCAATCTAACTCTTGCATACTAAACTACATAAAAGTCTTTATTATATTTTTTAATAAGGCAAGATTTGAATTTTTAAAGAAGTTTGTTTTAATAATAAGTGCATTTGCTGGCTGCTTTGTCCGGGGTTTGATTAAAGCAGCCATTTATTAGCAACAAAGTGAAAACTTCTTGAGGCTTAGTTTAATAAAAAAACAAGAAAACAAAAACAAGTGGCTTAAAATGAGTCTCACTCAGGATGATAACAGAAACATAGCTGTCCTGTGCAGGCAGAGAGAACTTGATTCTCAAGTGTAGAAGGTACTAAGATGCTTTCAGTCTATAAAGCACTGATATTACTTGTTGGAATATTTGTTCACTGGCACATTGCAAGGAAGAAACACATCTAGAGGGACAGGTTTTCTGATAAATACAACAATAATGTTTTATAATTGTTGTTACCTATCTTATGAATTTAAATGGGAGTGAGTCTCAGCTTAAGTGATGGAGTAAAAATTTATTCTTAGACTTGAAGAGCAACAGGCTGTGGCTTGCCTGAATTTGGAAGAGTAAATCAGGGAAAGGTTAAATCAGTGCTTGTGTTTGGTCTTGTGGTAGTCAGTGCCAGAGATGTACGATGGTGTTGTCAGGTCCTATGTTGTGGAGCAAATTCTTCATAGCTCACATCAAGAACCTTGCATGTTTGTGTCAGTATAAAACTAAAACATGGGGACCTCAAATATAAAGATGCTCACATTAGTCTGGAGCAGCAAATAGCAGCCTAGATGATTCCCAGTCATTCAGTGTGCAAGGCCTGTGGGGCACTCAACTGTCTCTTTTGTAAATTTGGATTACTTTGGTGCAGAAATAGGAAATCCTGGTCTCTCATGTCCTTTATTTTGTATATAGTGTAATAGTAACTGGGGAGAGACAAAGCTAGGTATAAATCCAAAAGAAATATCTGAAGTAAAATACTAGGAAATGGGGAATCATTGGGTTTTTTTTCCTAAATGGAAATTTTATCAGATCTATTTGGCAATTAATAAATAGTAATGCTTGGCAGGATGAACTGAATGTCACTTTATACATGATTTTTGTAAATCTAAATGAAGCAAGTCTGAAAACTTCAGAAATCCCTGATGTAAATCAAGTGGTTCTTTTGAGGTCAGGTTTTGCTGCTATGAAGTAGGAAAGTGCAACTCAGCAAGGTGAAAATATCCAGGGATAGCTCATCATAGTGTTGACAGGCTGTGTGCTTCCATTCTTGGAGCAAATGGATCTTACTCTTTTTATTTTTTTATTTTTTTTTTGCCCAAACTTTGAAATTTGTTACTTAAATCTCCATGTAAACCATACAAATCCTAGCGTCTTGATCAGAAATGTGGTACTTGTTCTAAACAAAAAGCATGACAAAAATGTGAGATTCTGAAGGGAAGTTGATAAAGGTTTCCAGGGGTGAGATCTATAATATTTTCTCTTATTAAAGTGATTAAGTATTTTTAGGGAAAAGTCCTTTTATGGGGTAAGAAAGGGGTTAAGGCAGAGTAAAAATTCTGTTAGTCCTGTCTTAAAAATCTGACACGAGTCAACTTGGTCTGTTCTCCCTGATGCAACAACAGATGATTTACTGTGATGTTTTCCTGATTAGGTTGGTTGTATGGCCAAAATAACAGTAATAAACATGGTATATTTTAAAAACTGCTAGATACTAAATCAGGATTCTCACTGTAGCTTAATAAATCTTCATCTATATTGGATTTCTAAAGTCTTTTTGCATTACAATGGTGAGACAAGTTTTCAGAATTTACTTCAAAAAGCTTTCCTGAATTTGACAGGTTTTGCAAATAGATGCATGTTCAGTGCAATGGTCTACCTCACAGTCTTTCCAGAACTTTTATCTTTTTAATTTCTCCAATTCTTGAGACAAAACCTAAGATCCAGGTGCAAATATCCAAATATTTATTATATAAAAAGCTGTAAAAATAAAATACAGTCTGAAAGCTAATGGGTTTTATATTCCTAGCCTTTCCCCCTCTTAAAATTAGTAAATTATTGGCTTAAGCAGTCATTTAATTTTTTTTTCTGTTGGAATCTTGAGAGGATTGGGAGCAGATAGTTTCCTTTCATACCAGTACTCCAAATGTAATTGTTCAGATTAGTGAAGAGACAGAGTTTGTAATAAGCAACCTCAATTAGAGACTGGAATATCCTAGTGATGATGTGGCTCTGACTCCTCAGCAGATCAGTCTGAAACAGTAGCAGTGAGTAAGAAGAGTGACCATGATGCCTCAAGAACAAAAATTTCTAACACATCTCTGAAGAACAGAATCAGTATCTCTAATAACATTTTGCTCTGATGTCACCTTGGCCTCTGATCATTTTAGGAGATGTACAGAGCTTTCCACAGATTGGGTAATGCTTTCTAGTAGATTTCTCTTCCACGTACTTCCTTTTTTCTGGCCTCTTCATGAGAGCTGAGTCTCAGCAAAAAAACATGTGAAGCTTCAGAAGTGAATTAAAGTGAATGAAGCCTACTTTTAGAAGTAAAAAGTACACTGAGCTAGAATACTAGATATTCTTCGTTATCAGTAGGAATATCAAGGTATGATTATGATGAGATGGGCTATAATTATTCTCCTGGTATTCCTTATTAAATTCATATCAGGAAACCTTATAATCTGTTCTAATGAAAGAAACTAGCCCCATTTTTGGCTATGAAAATTGGGAAATGTTTTCATAACCATTTGCTGTCTTGGCATGTCTTCTCAGGACCCATCATCAAGACCTGTGGATGTGTGTTGAAAAGTCCTGTGCATGTGGGTGTGCATCATGGTACTCTGTGCTGACTGCAATTAATCATTCCTTTATGTGATCATATTTTGTTTTTCTTCTATGTGCAGAACAAAGCTGTACACAGAATGGATTTTACATAGTGCTGAAATCAATGATAAAACCCCTGTAAGCTCCAAGCAGAGTCAGGATTTCATCTTAAATGTTAGTGCAGTTGTTTTCATTTCTGATAACAAATTTTTCTTTGTGAAATCTGTGCGATACTTGGAGATAAAATTTCTTCACTGAGAATTATTTATTCTTGCTTATAAAGAGTTTTCAAAGTAATTTTTTGAAATTATTTTTTTACTCCTAGGTAAGAAAATTATTTGACTGATTTTTGAAGTAACTCTAGGCTAATAGATTTTGGCAGATGGGAATATTCTGGGGTCTTTGTACCAGGGATGTGTGTTTGTGTCCATCTGTCTGTAAGACAAAGAAGAGTTCAGAGATGGTTTGAGCTTCCAACAGGGGAGGTGGAACTTTGTATAATATAGATAATATAGATGTGAAGGATAATATCTTGTTGGCAGCAGATGATGTGCAGTGTTATACTTCTGCATGTCAGCTCCTGGAATAAAGAGGAGATTTACCTACCTGTTTCTTTTTTTCCCCTCATCATATTGTAAAAATTCTATTAAAAAAAAAAGTGCAGCAGGTTCACAGGCTGAATCACTTCAGTATTGTGATAATGACTATTCTTGCTCCTTCATGTGTGTAGTACAGTATTTGATCATATTATAACTTCCTTGTTTTCCAAAATGATGCAAATCTCACGTTTCCATATCCTCACTGAGACCTGGCAAATGCTGAGTTTTTAAAGTCATAATATCTCTTGTTCAACACTACAAATGAAATTTTAGATTTAGTCCCAAATTTTGGATTTTCTTGGCCTAAAAATATATTATTTACAATAACGTGTCTGTCTCTCCTTGTTTCCTTTACTCTGCCTATCTCTCAGTTCCCATGTATCATTAACAGTGGAGATATAGGGTAAAATAATAATAGAAAATAATCTAATCAGTAAACCACAGTAATTTTCACACCTGGAGCTCATCATCTGTATTTTTTGACTACCAAGAAGCAGCTCACCACTGGAGAAATAACAGCTCCAGGCACAGAGTGATGAAAAAATGCAGTATTTTTAAGAAGCTGTGCTGTTCTTCTTGAGACACTAGACTGAAAAGAACTAAGTGCTTGCTGAATCACTTTTATTTTAAATGCCCTGCTGAGGGTGAATGGATATTAGAGTGGTTGCACAAATAGTAATTTAAAAAGATGTATAAAATGTCTTTTTTTTCACCCTCTTGAATTAGTTTAATTCATCCAGGACTGCTCTATGTTTTCACATTTTTTCTTCAAGAACACACCTTAAGTGCAAGAGACAGCCTTGTACAAAAGTAGTAGACTTCAGATGAAGCTTGGAGGATCAAAAAGAAGTGTCTTAGACTCCTGTGCTTTCTAGGACAACAGAGTTGAAAACCTGGCTCCACACTTTATCCATAACAGAAGTTTCACTTTTCTCAGCAGGATAGAGCTCTCTTCCAGTTTCAACAGACATTTTTGTAGTTTCTGTCCTGACAAACCACTTCATCATTAGTTTAAACTCTCAGGGCTGCTGGAGATGGGGTCAAAAGGAATCTGGGTGGGAGGGGAGGAGGAGGAGATGTTAACTCCTACATACCATCCTTTTGTCCATTGCTCAGTTGTCATTAGACAGTCTAATGTGTTTCTTGTTTTCTTGGTAATTCTGATCAGGAGTGACAGAGCAAACCAAACCATATCCTCTTGTAAAGAAGCCTTTCCCAAGTGGTAGCCACTTCTCTCAGTGGACACTTCCAAATGAGTTAGTTTGCTCCAAGCTGTTGCAGGTCACATGAAGTGACCACCATCTATGTTGCTGATGGATCACCCTTGCAGCCCTCACCCCTACAGCCTGTCTGTTGCTGCAGTTTCATTTCAGTGTCAGTTATTTATCTTCATTTTCTTCATTTTGCTCTCCTTGACACAGAGGAACTCTTCCTGCCCCTTCCAAGAGCCTCTTTTCCCTGTTGTCTCTGAACAGTGCCAAGTTTTTGCTGGAGTAGTTGCTCCCTCCTCAGGGAGGAGGATTTGTATGTCGTATTTCATTATTATTTTATAACAACTCTGAAGAATCTTCTTCCTGCTTATTATATTCCAGAGTTTTTTAAGCTTTCCTTCCTATTAACAACACATCAACTCCATGTGAAATTAAAAATTCTTTACTGTTGTTTAAGAATAACCCTTTTTAAGTAGTAATTTGCAATAAACTTCCTCTGCATTTTGCACAGCTGTCACTGCTGGTAGCAGGAAGGTTTTGAGTTAGTATTTTCTATCTTATCAATAGATTTTTTTAAATAGATCATCCTTCTCTTGACTTCACATGCCCCCCCAAATCTTTGAATAGTTTTGGAAGAATTAGGTATCTGGTTTTCTTTTTGTTTCACTTAAAAAATTACAAATAAATTAAAAAATGTTTATTATCTGGTCTCATTTATCTTTAAGTACAATGTCTGTAGATTAAGAGGGGTGATGCTAAGGAGAGCTTGAAAAAGCCAGTCTTCAATAACTTCAAAAGTCTGAGCCAGGATTTTGGGTGGCAGCTGACCTGGGGCAGAATGCAGCCCAATATACTGTGTGCCAAATGCTGTGTTGCCCTTTGCTTGGAGAAGCAAGTGTGGTCTATCTGCAGCAAAAATATTCCTCCTCCTTCCCTGCCCCTAAAATACTTTGAGTTCCTGTTTGATAAGGACACTGGAAAAGGCCACGAGAGTTTGGAAAGAAATTGCATTTCTGATAAATGAATATTCTACTTCGTGTTTCCTTCTGGCCATAACTTATTGGGCAGAGCTGCCAGCCAAATTTGTTCCGTTTGACTTCAATCTGAAACCCGTTAGGAACTGTGTTGCTGAGCACAGAAGATCTACACAGGCAACTTCCTCCCAGGGCTAAAAATCTTCGGGTAAGTGTTGTAAATTTCCCCAGTTCCCTTTCACTGCCATTTTGGAAACAAAACCCTGGGCTCTTTTCTTCCATCTCCTTCCATGTCTTCCTTTACCTGAGCTGTTATCCTGACCACGCTGCACAAGACCCAGGCTGACATCCCTCCTCTGGGGACTTTCCATACTCAGGGAGCCTCAGGGTTCCTACCCTAATCACCACACCTGCTTGCTGAGGATGAGAGAAGATTTAGATACCTGCCTTAATAACCAAGAACATCTTAAAAACATTTCCTTCTTGGGCTTTTACCTCCTGAAGAGGAGACTGGACCAGAGTTGTCTAAATGGACTTTTAAACTTTTGCACAGGAAAATTTGTAGGGGCGCTTGTGAGTAAAAATGTTAAATATAATAGAATTCAGGGAATCCCTGAAGACATTTTAATCTAGGTGTTACAAGTGCAAGCTCACAGAAAGTCTTTATGTAGTATTTGGTATGTGTAAACCCCTGTCATTTTAAAGTTACTTGTTTGTCTATTAGAAACAGATAACACTGGAAAAATATTATTGTTTTTTCCTGTTAGTATTAAGTGATTCCAGACAGCTTCATAAAGATGTTGTCATTAAGCTGATAAGACAAATTATGATTAAAAATACTGTGATTCCACAAAAGCAAGAAGTTTGCTCCAAAAGCACTGCATTTACACTGTTAAAAAGGATTATCTGAGCATTTTTTGTTTGGTCAGACTCTTGGCAATATTTTACATTACATTTTGGAAGTCAAACACCACGGCATAGAGTCTAAATCCTTTGTCTGAAAGTCTTTTTGTTCTTAACCATCAGAGAATATAAAAAAATCAGCTGTGGTATTTTCAGCCATCTCATATTTCAAATGTCTTTTTATTCAGTGCTTTTATGACCAGTTGCTTCACAACCTATAGATATAGTTACTCCATGTGAACAATGCCTCTCTGCAATTGGTATGTATTTTTCAGGGCATATGTTGATATACAGTAGTTCCCAGCCAAGGGAGTTCTTTTTTTAAAAGGGCTTTGCTGCAGAGCGTTTTTACAGGGTGAAGAGATGTTTTCATTGAAACTGTTCCATGACATCCTCTGTAGGTTGCATCTATTTTAAGATACAAGTTTTGTTAATCTGGAATATGCCAAGCTCTAGTAGCGCAGCCTAAATTTTAACACCTAAAGAGTCTTTTACAGGTTGCTGTTGTGGTTTTGCAATAAAAATGAAAGCAAATGAACAGAGGAAACTATCAAAAAAGTGAAAAAGCCTCTTTCTCTAAAAAGGTTGTATTGGCAAGAGGGGAAATGCTAGCAGGAAGAAAGAAAAATAAAAAGTGGCAACAGACACATTAAAAATCTCAGTAAGTTCAATTCATGTGATAAAATAAGTGGTGTTCTTTCTGGAAGAGATTTCTTTATGAAGCTGTAATAGTCTATGGGAGTTTGGGATCATCTTTTAGGAAAAAAATTATATTGTCACTGTATGTCACATGATCAGTATAATGAGGTGGTGAGCCTATAGAAAGTATATGATTACATAGTAAATGCTACTTTTGGGGGACTAATTTCTACAAAATCCCACTTAATTTCTGCAAAACTCCACCAATTTTATGCTTACTGTATTCCTTTTTCATGAGGAATTTGAGATTATTGTTTTAACCTTTTCCTCCCACCGAGTGGACAATAAAGTGAGGGTGATTGCAGTAGCTTTTTAAAAAAAGAAATCGTATTGTCAGCTTCACCTGTGATTTTTACAGTTCTCACAACAGGGAATAGTCATGAATACTATGAAATAGAAATAAGTACATTATCCTACAGAAGAACCTTGAGCATGCTGCTGTTCATATGCAGTAAGTGCTTATTGATTTTGTTTATTAACAAAGAATTGCAGAATTTCTGTACAAGGAGCTAATGGAAAACCCAAGTGTAAATATTAGAACAATTTGCTTGTCTTCAGATCCTGTCTAATTTAGTTAAAAGATTTCTGTCATGGGTGAGGATCTTTTCTTAAAGGATTCAGGTAAATTTTTTCCATCTTAAACACAGTAGGAAGGATTTAAGCTTTTGTGTGTTTTTATACATTTTTTCCTCACTGGCTTCAGGTGCAATGGCATCATGTACCTGGGAATTCCTTCTGTGAAGGAATTCCTTCCTTCTTTTTTCTAGAAAGAAAGCATTTTGCACCTTGTCTGTTCCATGCAGAGCGAAGTCAGGGCATAAATATAAAAAGGTATGGTACAAAATTGGTAGGCTCAGTAAAACCATGTATCTTACAGACCAGTTCTGACATGATTGCATGTAGGGTAACCCAACATATTTTATTTTAGTTGCTAATTTAAGGTCAGTTATTAAGACTATTTTTACAACAATAAAGATGATCTCAGAAAATGTGCTGCACTAAGGGAGTTGCAGAGCCATTTTCAGTGTTGATCCTAAGCAGGGTTTTTTTCATGTTACCTCAAGTTTGATCTAGTGGGTCACCAAACCATAGACTTATACAAATTAAAAAATAGTTGATGGCAAATACAGAGAGCTGATATGTTTTCAAGGAGGACTAGCTTGCTGCACTTGAGAGTGAGGATAGATGTGTGTGAAATATAATCCTGATTAAAAATGCATGTGTGAAACACCTTAAAATACAGTGCTGTGTCTGACAACGTGTTCAGAGCTCCTTTATATGAGAAGGGCAGGGTAATGTAACAGCCCTTCTACCATTCACTTTCACTTCCTCACTTGCTAAACTCAAGTGAGCAAATCCAAAATTTTTGTTAGATTCAATACTAAAGAGTTACAAATTCAGAAAGCAGCATGAGGAAGATGAAAGGATTTTGAAATTACTCCTAAACCAAACTAATATTCAGATACGTCCAGCTTTTATTTTCATGCACTATAAGGACTGTCAGGTCTGAGATCCAGGGGATGATCCAAGTCATTCAGAAATTTCTTTGTTGGTCTCATACTAAAATTCTCAAGTATGATTTTTTGGTTGCTGTCAGCATCTCTGTTGAAAACATTTATCAGAGTTAAAACAGTGGAAACTTACAATGAAGGTTGGACATTAGAAAGAATTTCTTTACTGAGAGGGTGATCAGACATTGGAATGGGCTGCCCAGGGAGGGGGTGGATTCTCCATCCCTGGAGATATTTAAAAAGAGACTGGATGTGGCACTCAGTGCCATGGGCTGGGAACTGCAGCGGGAGTGGATCAAGGGTTGGACTTGATCTCTGAGGTCCCTTCCAACCCAGCCAATTCTATGATTTTATGATTCTATGAATACTAACGTTTAAGGCTGGATGAAACAAACTTCTGCCAGAGGTGCTTGAGCTGTATGTGACAGTCCTGACTCTGTACAGTTAGGAGGTATGAAACAAATGGCAAACACACAAGAAATATGGTGGACTGCCCAGTTTACAGGGCCAGATTCTGCAACTCTTCATACATATTTACATGCTTGTCTACCACATCTTTACTGCTGATCCTCAGAGGCTGCTGGCTGGATTTTGTTTGCAGGACCTCTTACAGGTAGCAGTTAACTGAGTTATGAGTGTTGAGAAGAAACGGGTGTCATTCCCTGAGTGCTTCTGTCTGTGGTTTTCTGCATCCCTTCTTTTTCCTTGAAAAAAGCTCACAGTAGAAATTGAAGATTCATGGTTGCTTTGATAAGTTGCTTCCTCCGAGCAAAGAGTGCAGTGTAGCCTTGTTGGGTGTGGGTAACCCTGGAAAGCTGTATTTTGAGGAGCTGTGCTCTACAGCCACCTTTCTTTATCAAGTCAAAAACCAGAGCTATGCCACGGAAAAGGGAAGCCTAGGGGTGAGCTATGATTTTTGAGAGACATTTCTTCCCTCTCCTTCTACCTTTCCTGCCATTATTAAAGGCCAGGGAGTTGTAACTCCTGCGCTGCACCTCACCCACTTGGCTGTGCAGCCTGTGATGCCCCAGAATCCCTGTTTAACCCCTTCCTCCTGCCTTGGAGGCAGCTTCCCCTCTGGCTCTGTGTGTGAGAAGGCTTATCCTGTGCACAGTGCAAACACCTGCAGCAGCCATTGAGGTGGAAAGAAGTAACCTGTGGGAACATGGAAGAAGGAAAAGGGGTGTCAGCCTCTCTTGCAGCATCTGAGCTATTAAAGTGGCATCTGGGTAGCCGGATACCTAGAGGTGCTGATAGGCACTCAGAGGGATTTTCCAAAGCCCACACTTTTAAAGGTATTTAGGCATTAATCCAACATTGGAACATCTAATTCTCAATTTCAGAAGTGCCTAAGGGCCAGATTCTTAAAGATCTTTAGGTACTGGTCTCCCCTTGAAACCAAACAAAAGTTATATCCAATGATCTTATTTCCCAGGCCAGAAGTACCTCCTGGAACAATAATGCCTGAAAGACCCAGTTGATCTGAACTGGGAGAATATCTGCAGGTTACTGTACATCTCAGCTTTACTCAGAAACCTTTGTCTTAAAAGATTCATTCTCGGATAAGGATCTGCTAGCTCTTCAATATAATTACTCCATACCAGTAATCTGTCATGATGACAACCATCTATTAACTCTGCAACTCGACTCAAAATAGCTCGACGTTCATTACATGCTTTTAATATATAACTTTGGTGAATTATAGAGGTTATGAGTGAGCAATGGCTGAGAGCCAGGATGAATATAGTGAACATTTCAAGCAGGTATTGCACAACCTTCCCTCCCCAGCACATTATTTCCTCCTGTCACAACAATGTTTTCTGCACAACTTGAGGTTATCAACCTGATGCTGGCTGTATTTGTATAAAGATGTGCACAATCAAGGCTCGAGAGCTCCTCTAAACCTTTTCACTTTGCATGCAACTCAAGTTTGAACACAGAGCTCAGAGGGAAAAAATCCCAGGTTAAAGACACAGTTTCAACTTTACTTTTTTTTTTTTTTTTTTTTTTTCTCCTTTTAAATTTAATTATATGCAAGTATTTCCATTTTAGGAAAATGCTTGTAGAAATAAACCTTCCTGTGCACATCAATGCATCTGTTCAGCGTTTCACACAGAGCACTGAGATGTGACCAAACTCTCCCTCTGCAAACAGCCCACCTGTTCCGAAAAGGAGGTGAACCCACTTTTCCCACTCTGCCTCCTCTTCTGCCTACATAGAGAAGAAGAAACTGAGTCAGGACCTCCAGAAACTGAGGCACAGAAGCAAATGAAATCCCTCACATCAGTGGCAGAGCTGGGAGCAGAGTAGAGCCCCGTGCTGGGAGCAGGGGGCTGCGCTGCCTCTGCCACAAATGCCGCTGGCGCCCGCTCTGCTTGCCCTGCACATAGGTATGGATGGTCCTGCACAGGATTTGGGGGGGAAAAGCCAGGTCAGCAGCATTTGTTGAGTTCCCAAATAAAAACCTAATCTAGCAGCTGTTATTCACAGGAGGGATTACTTGCAGGATCAGTCCCCGAACGAGTAAAAGAGGGCTGAAGCAATTCATTGAAAGCCTTATTATTTTCTTGATCTGCATGAAGAACAAGTAGCTGTAAATATCAGAGGGGAAAGGCATATCTTGCTTTCTTTTTCCTGCTATCTGCTGTCACTGCTGGAGGGAGCTAGTTTGCCATAACTTATACAATTACCAATAGTCTTTTTTAATTTGACGTTTTAAGAGCTGTGTTGGGTAGAGGATAATTAATAGCACTTACTTGCTTTGAAGTTGAGCTTTAAATTATATATAGCATAATTATGTCTAAAGCCTCTAACTTACTACTTACCCTAGTAGGTATTTCATCTGTATTTTACTGTAGCACAGCTCCTTCTGCACAGCAGCACTAATCCTTTACCTGGCCTATATAAGCTCAGAAACATTGATTACATATTGTGAATTTTCCTGCAATAACCTTAATTAACTCCTGATGCCCCTACCTTGTTTCAATTATTTTGAGTTTCAGCTCAATATTAAGCGAAATAAAATGGTGGATGAAATTTCATAACAAAATTTGTTGCAGGTAAAAACCAATGAATAAAAATTACTGTCTTCAAGACCCAAACCCACCAACGTTCTAAAACCTTTAAGACCCTGAATATTTTTTCTAATCCCTGGGTGCCTTTTAACGACTGAAACTATTTTTTATTTTTTATAAAATTGTCAATGCTTTTCTTCAGATTTATTGGTGCTTCTGTTTAGCTTCATATGTTGTCTTCTGCGTTCTAGCAATATATGCAGTAATACTTCTGTGTGTGGTTGTATTTTTTTTCTTTTTTTTTTTTTTTTTTTTCTGCTATCCTGTTAGCAGAGAAAATAAAGATGTAGAAAAGAAGATTCTACTTGTATAACCTACGTGGAAAATTGTACAATTAAGGGTTCATTTATTCATCTCACACACTCTCCCACAATCTTCTTTCCAATAAATATGCAGACATTAGTGACAATGAAATCTTGCTTATCCCTCGTATTCTCCAAATTTTACTTTGCAATTAATTGTCTTATCAGGTTACATCTATATTAGTATATGTTTCCCCTCAAATTCTAAAGAGAGTAGAGTCTCTAATTTATTTCCCCTCCTGCAGTTGATATAAGCAGGTTTTAATGCCAGTGATCTCTTTCTTAGATACAAATACACACTCTGAGTGCTCTGAGATTTATGTAAGAACCTGGAATTCAGACATGGGGTTTTGCACTGCTTCTTCAGTTAAGATTAATTAGCAATTATTATTAATAAAATTCGCAGTGTGAATAAAGTGTTATCTTTATGGTCTCTCTTGCAGCCTCTTTTATTTGGACTTCAATATTGACATGGTTGTGAACAGTGAGAGATGCTGTTGCTACCACAGTCACAGAAATCTGTGTTATGGAAAGATAGATGGTTGCTTGTAAATATTAAGCAAGGGGTAAATTGCAGTCTTGAATTAATTTTGGTTTAGGTGATTTTAGCAGTAGGGAGGGAAAGCAGTGACTGCAGTAGACACAAACATACTTTTAAATATTTTAAATTTCTAATGATCATCAGCCTCTCAACTGAATTTAAAATGAGTAAGCCTTTCACTGTGCTCTAGATAATGAAGCTTGAAAACAGTATTTAGGAGAAACATGCCCTGCTATCTGATACACCATTTTACTGCATAGTTAAAATAAACCCCCCTAATAATAGAAAATATCAGGTGATGCCAGAAGTGCTGCCATAAAGTTTTGTTTTATTTCTGACAGTCAATTGAAAGGTAGAGAGAAAAATAAATATACTATTTTGACTGATACACACAATGTAACATTAAAGGTTGTATCAGCCATATGATTTACCTCAAGAATGCACATTTACTGGAAGTGTGTTCATCTAGGTGGAAAACATGAGTTTGCTTTGTTTTTCCCACCTCATCCCAGTTCTTCTGTTTCGTTTTCTTTTTTTGAAAATGTGCAGACCTGAGAAGTTTGTCCAGAGGATCCATGGGATCCCTACCTGCATTTTGAGGGGAAAAAAGTATTTTATGTTCATCTGTTGCACGTGGCAGACTTTGTTTTGTGTAATGGTAAGAGCTGGCTCTGGTGGTGAGCAGCTCCTATGAAAAGGATGAGTAGGTGCCCAAGATTGGAGAGGCTGCTGCAAGCATGGGACTAAAAAAGGGAATTATTTGGGGCCGTGTAGTTTGCTGCTGGAGGAGAGAGCCCTGACCAGTTCTGGGCAGGTTGTAAATAAGGATTAGACAAATTACTCTTTGGTTCTGATTGACCTTTCCACTACACACTATACATAGGGAGGTTGTATGCATTAAATGGCTTTTAATACTCATTGTTTATATAATAAATAATTTTTCCAAGTAAATGTGTTTCTTCTTAACCCTACCCAATAGCTACAGGGAATGGTAACATGCCTACTGGC
The DNA here is from genome assembly GCF_036169615.1 of Heliangelus exortis. NCBI lineage: Eukaryota > Metazoa > Chordata > Aves > Apodiformes > Trochilidae > Heliangelus > Heliangelus exortis. Next base: position 4,390,114 of record NC_092425.1, read on the forward strand.
CTACAGTCCTTAGTTAAATCATCAGTTTGTTAACTGCTGTTTGCAATCTAAACCCTCCCTCTGGAATGGACTTCTTTAAAGCAAAATGAAATAAAATAAAGGTAAGTAAAAGTAAATAGATTTTCCTATTGAAAGTTATTACTTCAGGAATGAAGAAGATGGATATTGATCCGCGCCATCCTTTGCCATTACAGTCAGGTTCACATAGATAGCTCAGACACTTTATTCTAAGCAAACAGCCATTTTCTTTTCTGACTTGGATTCCAGTGAGAATTGAAAAAAGTAAAAGGTTTGTAAAAACATTTTTCTGTCCTTCTTACAGGGACAATTTATGTTGAAGTAACAGTTTCTGAGATACTTGCACCTGTTATTGATTTAATTCTTCTTTGTCATGAACAATCTCCTGTTTTATAATACAGTTACCCTTGTATGCTGCCCTAAGGTAGTTATTCAGAAATAGTTGTACCACAACTGTCCCAGAGGGTTTCAGAAGGTATAAAACATTCTGAATAAAGGAATGGACATTTGTTCATACATTGTTACTGGCATCCTATATGGCCTGATGTGGGAACTGGTGAAGATGTTATGAGAATGGCATTTTTACCTGCACAGAAGTTGGAAAATTACAAGAAAGCTGTGGAAGAATACAAGAGAACGTTCAGGGGGGAGGCTCAGCTATAAAATGCAGATTGTGAGTTAATAAACTTTGATTCAGATTGTCTCAGAGAATCTGGGTCTGTGCCTTAATCTGCCACAGCCTCTATCAATAAGAGTAATGTTTGTTTCCAACAGGACTACAGCATGACATGGAATTGTCATAACCCTCTAAATTGTTGGGATACTGAGAACCCATATGGCCCCTTGCAAAATGACCTTGAGAGTCCACAGAGTGGAAAACAATTTTTAAAAGTATACAAAATCATGGTTTTTTAGAAGTTTATAAAAATAACAATTTCAGGCAGTAATACTTTGAGACATGTATTTTCCTTTTGGGAAAAAGTACACTGGGTCTGTAATATTCATGAACTGGAAGTGAATGTATGGAAAATAAGGATCTCTTTTTCACTTATTCATGTGTATGTAGGCATGCACACACATGCACAATTCCTTGCTTGTTTTAATAGAATATTTCCATTATTTTTCTTCAGCTCCCTGTTTTATAGTTCGAGATTAATGTGTGACCTCTGCCTTCCTGACTTCAGCTGATTACTACAGAGGAATTCTTCTGTTTTTACTTTTTATCACATCTGACATTTTAGTGAATAATACTTGACAGCTCTGAACATCTGCAAAAGTTATTGTTATCATAACTTGAGCTCAGCAGAGCTACTGTCACTGATGCTTAGGAGAGATCACATTGCAAAAAAGACAGGGAGTGCGTTTACGTTCTCTATTTTTTTTTTCCTTAATTCTTGTTGGATTTACAGTAGGAACACTTTATTAGGGCACTTTTTCATCGGTGAAGACACATATCACTCATATTTAAAAAGGATAGATGTAACACATTGCTTGATTATACATTTGCACTCTAGCCAGGCTGTTTGATGAAGCAGTTTTCTTTTATGCAAGATTTTTACACATAACAGGGAATGACTGGTTGTTTTGGTTTGTTTTTCATTTTTTCCCTCCTCTCCTTTCCCCCCCACTTTTTTTAGTCTATTAGACAAAGAGCTACTGGCAGACTTAGAGCTGCAAAGCAGTTTTAAATAGTACAGACTTGTGGCTTTCTTGTATTAAAATAATTCCTCTTTATTCTTCCTATTGCTTATTCAGTAAGCACCCAAGGAAACTGCTATATTAGAGTCTCCTTGAAGGCAGCAATGGAGACAGCAAATGCAGTTACTCATTTATGTGCATATTACAGCCAAAATCACAAAGATTAAGGGCAGTCATTTTGGGGAGCACGGCAATCTTGCAACCAAAAGCACTTAAATAATTACCTTTTTAAGCAACTTTTATTGACTATGCAGGAGGATAAAAAGTAATCTTACTTGTTTTAAATGGCATCAAGCAACCAAATACCATTAACAGAGTGTTACATTTCTTATTTCACTTCGATTGTTGAAGCTTACCAGCGAGAGATAAAAAATGTATAAATTCAGGTGCAGTGGCTAGCAATATCCCAAGCCATTGTCAGTGGACTCCTACTTTCCCCTGCCAAAATATGTGGAAGCATGCATGGATTGTGCTAGATTAGTACCAAGGGCTTGTTTCCGTGGCATTAGCCAGGTATCTTAGCAACAGGATCATACCAGATTCTCGCAGTGCTCTGTGGTGGTGCATGCAATATCCTGGACATAATCTGTCTTTTAATTTTCTTTGGATTGTAGTGATATTACAGATACATGTGTTCAGTTATAGATCTTTATTTAATAAGAATAATGCTTTAGCTGAAGATTTGTACCATGTCAGAAGTGGGCAACTCACAATAATGTTACCGGAGGTTTAGCCCAGGTACAGCCTTGTCTTGCATTTCAGATTGACAGGAAAACTTACTCCCTTCATTAAGATGTGTCTCGTAGTTCATATCTTTATGCTGTGGAGACGGGGATGCTGCCAGAATTCATAATAATGAGAACGTTATTTAATGTCAGATAGAATGCAAATTGCTTGTACAATTGAAATGTCATCTAAAACATGCCACCGTATGCAACACCACTTTATTATAAGTCACCGAGAGCAATATCTTAAATTTGGAATTGCACTAATCCTTCATCTGCTTTTGTTTACCTTTCATCTATAATAGAGATGTCGAATTTCCTCCAAACTGCATTTGCATGTTTTAACTGCTTGCACACACAGCTGAAGAGGTGTGGGAGAAGCATGAAGAAGAACTTCCTTTTGATTTTCTTCATCTTTTCCTTGTTTGTTCAAAGCAAATTAATAGGAAAAGACAGCTTCTAAGTACAACACAAAATGCCACGTCAACCCTTTTTAGAAAATAAGCTGTAGCTTATGCAAGAACATTTTGCTATTTAAAGTATAAATTGTAATATGAATTTGATTGTATTGATTAGGTTCTAATTGATTTTCTTGGTAACTTAGTCCCATATTGTAGTTTGTTTCATATAATTGAAACAATAACAATAGCTTCTAAGGATTAACTTTGTTCACAGTAAGATGACATTGAATGTATTTATGATTTTGGGCATAATTTTAATGGAAAATGATATCCAGGACAATTAGTTTCCAAATGCAATATAAGGCAGAGTGAAAAATACAGTCAGGCAGGACTTCACAACAGTATTTTTTAAATATGGGTGCAAAAAGGAAGCCTTTTCTCAGACAGGTCACTTTTGAAATATTTGATGCAAACCCCTGGTGGCATCTTCACTCTCCTGCTCTCCCCTGGCAGCCCTTCTTCTGCCCTTCTGGAGCACCTCTGGAACAGTGGGAGAGGTTAGAGGGGGGACATGGAGCCTTACTTCCCTTTCTGAAGTTCCTGGGGGGTTGCTATGCTGGCAAAAAATAATAAAATAAAAAAATAAAATTGAAAATCATCTGAGTTTCTCTGGAGGTGCAAAGCAGCTCCAAAGCTGTCAGGGTCTGGCAAAAACTTTTCACCAGAGCCAGTTGCAGCCTCTCTGGTTGCACCATGATCAAGGAAGAAAAGGTAGATGCCGGAGGCAGATTTAGGAGCTGCAGATTTGCCAGGTGTGCTAAAAGTTTTAACTTTTGATGTCTTTAGTCTAAGACCAAGGAAATGTTGGAAAAGTTGCTTCAAAAATAATCACCTTGAAGAACAAGTTCTTTAAAGCAGAAAATCTGTTCTTTTAGGAAGTAATTCTTGCCAGAATTGTGTGATATTACTTGAAGGCAGACTTTTTTTCCTGGACAAAATTAATATACGAATAAGGAAAGCAATGATGTTTCATCTGGCTGGAGGTTCAACTTCAAAGTCCAAATTTACCATGGCAAAATCTACTCTCTTGTGTCCGTATGCTCTACTTCAGAGCCAGATCTCATTTTAAGGACTGTGCCTCTCAAGGCACAAGGAATCTCAAAACTGAGAGACACTATACAATTATCTGGAATGTGAAGAGAAAAATTCTGTAGCTTTGAAAATGTTTGAGCAAATTAATTTCTGAAAAATGTAATTTTGAAACCTTCTGTTGCCTAGTTCTTCAGGGTTCTTTTTCAGAATATTGTTTTGTTTTTGTTTATCACAAACATTTATGTTTTGCTTCAAGTGAAATGGAGAACCAAGGTTTGCCTGACATCTTAAATGTGCATGGGACCACTTCTCCTGGTTGGAATCACTGAGGTACCTATCTTATTGGTGAAGGATTTACAAATTACAGCCTTTCTCTTTGAGCTTCAGAGTTCTCGGAAGAGAAATCTAGTACTTAAATTGTTTCTAGAACAAAGCTTTATCATCTAAAAGGAGCAATGTCATGAAGCCTTGAAAACATGACCTAATGGGCCAAAGTAGCACTCAGAGAGCATCACAGAAAAAACATGTGATGTGAGGCTGGATGCCATAATCTGAGATATCAGTTCTGCTTTAATGTAGAGACAAGAAACCACATCCTGGAGGGTTTGGGTTTCTGGGTTTTTTCTTTTCCATGTGTAAAAGATTTTTAGTTTTCAAACAGATCTGATGTTCCTTTTAAGAAAATAATGCTGCCTTTTTTATTTAACTAGTTCAAAGATTTCTGACCATGTTGAATACACCTATGCTTGTGAACCAAAGAAATTACCTAGGTGAAAAAATTGTATTCTCTCCCACATTTGATTGTTTTCACTCTCTTAAGGCTTTTTCTGTGCAGTTGTTTCTTTTTGCAAGTTATTCCTAAGCTATTCCAAAGGCATGAAAGACTCTGTCTTTGCTTCCCTGTCTGTTATAGAGGCAACATTACTGCAGTAGCCTTTCACTTGAGGATGGCTGCAAACCCAAATTAACTCTTCATGTAAACCCTAATTGTATTTGTGGCCTAGAGCTGTCAGCCAGTCTTACTCTCCTATGCTAGACACTGAGCAAACATATAAGCTAATGATGGCCTCCACTTTGAAGAGCTTAAAATCTTTAAAAGACAAGACCTCCCAGATAGTTAAGACAAATAAATGGGCCAGGTAACAAAACTCAAAGACACACGTGTGCTTCTCTGCTTTTCATCTTCAATTTTGTGGAGAATTTTTTTTTTTTACTGTGAATAGAAAGGATTCTCAGGACTGCCTGTCCCTTAATAAATTAACACCAGAGATCTGATAATAAATTAATATCTCTCTTGCTTTCCTCAGTGACTTTTCATAGGGAACTGTCTGAACAATGAAATTATATGGATTTTTTTGGTACCAGTTTTCAGGAGGACTGTGTTAATTTACTGACTTTGATAACTTAATCTCTTCATTGTTTGGTTGGAACCCTTAAAAATATTTTTGTCGTTCTTTGTGGATCTCTGTCAATCTCTATGATAAGCCTGAAATTTTTTCCTTGTGTTTTTAAAGTAACTTAATTTCTTTATCAAATATGATTTCTTCCTTCAAAGTTAGATTCACAGATGTTGTTCCACATTATTCTAGGCTGAGTTATTCTTGTATATGATAACTCTCTGGGAGAATTATCAGAGGAGTGTTTGACAAATGAAAATGATTATATGTGCCTGCAGCACAGATGCTAATATGCTTTTCAGTTAATACCTAGAGGGAACTCAACACCCTGGTCTGAGACACTTCAAGGGTGAAACATGATAAGTTTAACAAAACTGAGAGACACTATAAAATTATCTGGAATGTGAAGAGAAAAATTCTATAGCTTTGAAAATGTATGAGCAAGTTAACTTCTGAAAAATGTCATTTTGGAACCTTCTGTTGCCTAGTTCTTTAGGGTTCTTTTTCAGAATTTTGTTTACCACGTTATAAAAGCTTGGGATTTTTGGATAATGCCAAAAACCATATATACATAACCTTCTGAATGCAGTGAGGTGCAGGGGAAACAAGCTCTTAATTGAATGAAAAGTTAGTTTCAGACTGACTAACTTTTAATTTGCTATTCTAAAATCCTGTAGTTATTTCTTTCTGTCAATCATCACCTTCAGGCTTACAGGACCTGATTTTTGGTATTATGATACCACAGAAATAGTGGATCCTTTGGTTTGCAAGCAGGCAACAGATTTCTGCATTTACTTTCTATCACTTCATCAGTCAATCTGAGTGGCCACTGTATTCCCAGTGAGGGAAAATAACATATACTTTACAAAAACAATTATTTGTACTCAGATATAAAGTTAATTGCTTCATTTTTTGGGGTATAATTCCTTCATCAGCTGTATATCTGATCTTAATTTTTATTGGTGAATTGTAATTCATCATCAGTGACCATCAGTCTCAATACCCAACGATGTGTCAATGCTGGCTCCTTACAGGAGGACACACATTAATTGCAGAGGATTTAGCACTTTGGGTGGGGTGTAAGAAAGCAGGAACAACTTAAATAATAATAAATTTACTTATGGGTGGAAGTTGAGTCAAATGTTTAGACTTGAGCCTCTTGGCTTCCTCAGGAGTGCAGAGAACTTGGTTTATGAGAACTGATGGAGTAGGAAACTTGTGAAACATTCTCCATAAAACTATTGTCCAGAGGGAAAGAATACAGGTATACTTTTGGGCCCATATTTGCTAGAGAATTTAATTTGAAAATTTGTCTGTGTGAAGACTGTAGCAGTGGGTGTACACCTTTTTTCATAATATGCATCATCACAGTTATTGGTTTTAAAGATTTTGTAAGCTGCAGCCAGTCTTCCCAGATTATTTCCATCATCTGTTACTGTATACGCTGGACTTAGTGCCAAAGATGTTTTTTTTCTTACAAATCATGAAAGAATTTCTGAGTGGCAATGTGACTTTGGGGACCTGCTAATACTGGCTTACTGAAGTGATCAAAACACAGGTATCACCCAATACACAAATATGACAGTCTCTTAATCAAAAAATGAACTGTCACAAAATACTTGCAAAGATTGAGCCTGTGAAATGGCTCTGTCCTTTCGTGTGAAATGAACTGAAGTGATCCTTGTGAGCTATGGGGCCATGGACTAGGGCAGGTAAAAAATTTTGCCATATGGCCTGATCCTAAACTGGTTCCATCAAAGCAAGCTCAGGATGCCCATGCTTACTCTGTTCATCTAAACTATGTGCAAATGAAAAGTGCTATATTGGGTTGTTCAACACTGTTAATTCAGGTTTTTAAATAGTGGCTCTTTTGAAAAGACTTTCTTATTTTGAAAAAAAAGATGCTTTTACACATTGAGGCTGGTAATAAAAGAACTGAAGTCATTTGTGTGACACATTGGAGTCACTGAATATCATTCAGAAAGTAATACTACTACCAGTGTCTGTTGGACTTTGTAAATCAATGTTCATTTTTCCCAAATACTGTTCAACAAATACCAACCCCAGAAGAGATGGCCCTTTTAATTCCTTCGTATAGGCTACAGTTTGTTTTGATTTATGGAAGACCAGTAGTCTATTTATAAAAGATGTATCTGCAAGATGCACTTTATGAGAAACTTGGCTTTTGGGACACATTAATTCTAAGTGCAGATGCAACTTTCATGTTTTATAATATAACCCTGACAGCTGTAAGTTCAGATTAAAGATTTTTCATTCACATTCCCATCTTGATTGCTCTGCATGGTCCTTATATTACCTTATTGTCAATAGCAAGTGTTCATCCTATTGGGAGTCATTTAATAACCAGCTGCCATTTAAAGTGTAGACAGAACATTTGTCTCAGCCAGCTCATATCAAGTGTAGTTTTTCTGCATGAGGAGCTGGGACTTCTTCAAGAAAAACAACAGCTGGACCTCACTATTGTTCCTTGCCTCTTCTTTTGTAGTGGCAATTTAAAACAAACATGGACACTATGCAAGTTTTCTGAAAATATTTGTAGCACAGGTTTGTTTATTTATTTATTTTCCAGGAACAAAGCATCCTCTTTATGAGGAATGCTTTTGCCCTTTCTAATGCCACACAGATCCAGAGGGGCTCATTTTGTGATATTTAAAGTTATTTACTGAAAGTTATTTAAAGTTATTTGCTGAAACAGCAAGATTTTAGGTTTTGTGCCACTGCAGAGCACCTCTGCCTTTCTACACATCATCATCTCCATGGGATCACACTACCCTGCTTGTGAAGTATTTTAAAGCCAATTTTAAAACAATACTGTAAGGCCACTGGTTTAATTTCAGATGTGATTTTCTAACCAAAGTCTTTGGGCAATGAGTATGACTGGTCTATATGAAAATGAATTCATGACTGGTAACGATTTTTTTTTAGAACTTACCTTTTAAATTTCCTTAACTTGACAGCTGGGGATTATCCTTTGTGGCAGCCATCTGTAACAAAAAAGGGGGGGAGGGAAGGTTTCAGAAAAAAATTGACTCTTTCATGGCTAATTAAACTGGAATACAAATCAATCAGCAGAAATAGCTGATGAATTTATTATGTCTGTGCAAGCTTGCTGTATCCTAATGTGTTTGATGTTCACTAAAATTACTATTCCCATCATCTTATAGGGTAATCGTTTACCTTAAGCTTTACCTTTATCTATATATTGATCTGAGACTCTCAGGCAAGCAATGGAAGTTTGGGTTTATGTAACTGTGGAGGGTATAAACACCAGCGCAGTGACAACTTGGAAAACTTGGCCTGGTGATAAAACCCTTTGTTTTTCTTTTCAGATCAAGTTTTCTGAGTTCCCCAGACTTGTAAGCTTACAATTTAGCTTAATTAAATTAATGGACGGCTGGATGAAGAGGTATAACCACCGAGAAGCTCTTTCAATCCAGTTTGTATAAACATTTTACCATGTAACATTTATCTATCTATCACCCTCTCTTAAAAATGCTTCTGTTGATGTACTCAAACACAACATTTGAAGGCATTACAAACGTTACTTGGAAAAGTGTCCAGCAGCCAGAAGTTAACAGATAAATATATACCACAGTGATGAAACATATTGAAAATTAGTTTTGAAATTTGAAAGTTTTTTTCTCAGCTATTTTCTGAATGCTTTGGTCATGTTGCCAACATTGATTTGGTGTTTGGTTTACCATAATTATAGACTCCCCTCTGCCCTTTTGGAACTTCAGCATTCTTTTGAGGTGATACCTAACAGTTGTTTCAGAGCTTTTAGAGATTTCAGAAGAAATTGGTGAATATCCTACATAAAAACTCCATTGACTCATGCTAGGAAGAATTTTGCTAACACAGTAGCAAGATAAATATCACGTGGTAGATATCTCACCCAGATTGTATGCTGGTTCTTTTTTCTGAAAAATGTCTAACAAAACACACTGCTTCATTTTTATTGCTCTAAATTTTTCACTATTATCTTTTCCAGGTAGTCAGCCTGGAATAAACCAACTCTAGTGGTTGCTTTAGTAGTTATTCTTAAACTACAGTTTTACATCTCGCCTGAGCCCCAGAGGTAAGAAACTCAATTCTTCCTATGAGCTCAAGCTAATTTCTGCCAGGCTACTGAGATTTTCCTTTCAATTCAGTCCTTGCTTGCAAGAAAAAGAGCAACTTCATAGCAACATCCACATTGCCTGAGCAAAGAATGAGATCAGATACTTGCAGTGCACGTCTTGTGACTACAGGGATGGATGAATAATAAATTATATTGGCTTTGTTAACAAAGGGTGAGAAGCGAATCCAGTCTCCAAACAGAGGAGAGTCACTGGGCTGTACACAAAAGAATATGCAGAGGAGGGAGGAATCTTCTCCCTGTGGTGTCTTGGAGTGGATCAGTCACCCTGATGTGCAAGTGGGCTGGTAATAACACAGGGTGGAGTTCAGAATTTCTTGGATCTTCTCACTGAACACCTCCCAGGATGTCACTCCTGTCTGCAACCTGCAGCATTCATTCATATGCCTCCCACTGTCTGCAAGTTCTGGGAGCAAAACTTGATAATTCCAGTGCACTTAGCACATGTTACAGCAAAGTGTTGAAGGGCTGGAGAACAATACCAGGATTCTGAATCAAGTTGGGTAATCATTAGTTAATGAAGGTTAGCAGACTCCCTTGGTAATCCCATGTAAAATGCTATATATTGCTCATTGTAAGTTACTTGCTTTTGAAAATGTACTCATCTTGATTGAAAGCTTCTTAACAAAAAGCAAAAATAAATTATATGTTACTGTTAAATTTTAGCGGTTGTATTTTCACCAGTTTTGTTTTCTTTTTTAAAGAGAAGAAAACAATACCCAGCACTTCCCTGCATGAAAACATTCAACTTTCCAGAGGGTCTGGAAGTGGGAAAAGCCCTCTCAGCATTTCCTGTGCAGTCCTCCAGTGGCTGTGCTCTGGTATTTACTGTAAACAGCCCAGCCTCTCCTCTGGAGGCTGCTGGGGCTGCTGGTTGGTGTTTGCTCATCACAGCAGGGGCTGGGGGCTGATATCTGGGGCTCCTGTGTATTGCTGAGTGTGGGCTGCCAGTGGGAGGTGCAGCCTGCCAGACAGCAGAGAGGGGGCTGTGGGGGCTTGTTAGCTCTCTGTGGCAAGGTGGAATGAGAGATCTTGTTTATTTATCATTCTTAGCAAGTCCTCTAGGACCCTTGCGAAGTCTACTGAAGTAGAATTCCCTCTGTTCCCCTGGATCTGTGTACAAGTATCTAGCTGCTGAAAGAGCAGACAAGATAGTTGCATGCTTACTTAAAATAACCTTCATGCATCTGATCAAACATCTACTCTCATCTGAAACAGCTTAGGAGCTCCACAGAGGCTGATTAAGCAGGTAGCAATTTGGAGTATGTCCTTGTCAAATAGCTGTGTGTAATGGTTCCATTATGTTCTCTCAAACTGTAATGCAAAGACAGAAAAAAGATTTGCACTAAGGACTGAATCAGGTTTAGATTCCAAAGAAATTTTTTTTTTTAATATGATATTAAATTCATAATTATTATCACTCATATAGCACTCAGAAAACTAGGACCTTATTTACAGATGTATGTGTCTAAATAAAAGAAGCAAAGAGGATGTTTTTGGCTAAGAAGAATAGAAAAGATGGCAAGTAGTACTTCTTACGTCAGTTTTCTTTATAACTTTTTGACATTCTTTTTTTCTAATTTGATGGTCTGTTCTGCTATAGATGTGAAGACAGTGGGGGGCTATGTATTTTTTAATTTTTTTTTTTTAAGTGGTATCTGGTTCAAGAGGGAATTCAGTTGAAACCATCTAAAGCAAGGTAGATAAGGGCATATTCAAATTACTGAGAAATATTTTTTAGGAAATGTTATCAGTGACAAGGAATTCCTTGTTGTTTGCTTTTTCTGAACCCAGCAAAGGCTTCACTAGCAGGTTACTCTTTGTGGTTCTCTCTCTCTCAAATTATTTTCTGCTCATGATTTTAATTGCAAAAAAATCCCAGTTTTGGTCATCCCTACATACTTTGCTACTAATTTTCACACTACGTGGCTGAGAGCTCTGGCCTTATCAGTGTATAAGTTGGAATTTGATATATAAGCAGTGTGATTTTTTTTTTTTTTCTTTTCCTCAATTCTAATCAGTGATGAGAAGCTGCACCAGTGTAAAATTTCACTACTTAAAGCTAGGCTGGGCTTGAGGCTCATGTGATGGAGGAAACACCAGAATGCAAACAGCCAGAATAGGATTAAACTGATAATGTCAAAAAGCAGCATCCTTAATAAATATCTTTTTTCTGTTGTGAAGCTGTGTTACTGCAAGTTTTTTCTCATATGACTGTGCTTATGAAGTCATGTATATTAATTTTTTTTTTTTTAATGTAGCAGTATATCTTAAACCATGAGCTGATATTTAGGAAGCAACATTAAGGTGAGGGTCTGCAGGATATAGATATTCTGGGTATTTTTTTCTATCAAGAGATTTGAAAGAGCACAAAACCACTTCTCATTTATGATGACTTCAGAGGGTCTGAACTTGTTCAAGGGCACTGAAGACCTGTTAGAAGGAGTCACAGATAAGGCACTCAAGACACAGGCTCCTTTGTTACTTAAGTACCTTAAAAATGCATAAAACCCATTTAATAACATTTATGTTGAGATAACAAAATAATGTAGCAGTAACAATGAAACCTACCTTAACAGAGGATGCAGCATGTATGAGCTATGTCTTTTCAGGGTGAAGATGCATTTTATTTTTTGAGCTTGGCTAACCCTGAATCTGTTGCAGTGTCTCCAAAAGGGAGAGGTTGTGTCCCTCCTTCCCTAATATCCCCTTTGTCAGCTCCCCATGTCAGCTTTATCCCCATGTCAGCTGTCCCCCTCTCAGGGGAACTTGTGCTGACTCAATTCACTAAGCTGGCAGGAAAGTTATCCCCCCAAAAAGTGTCACTGTGTTTGTCCAGGAGGTAGTGAGCTGAATTGGCTCAGCAGAGAGATGCTCCTGCTGGCACATGGGAAGGGTCAGGTCAAACCTGGAGCAGGAATGGTGGCTGAAAGTAAAAAGGGGAGGAAGATTTTCCTGTACTGGTGTCTGCAATGTATTCTGTTATAAATCCTATTTGGTGTATAAATAAGGGAGAACTTTTCTAGCATCTGATTAGTGCCCTTACCCACTGCTGAACTGTATGAGACCTGCACAAATATTTGCAAGAACAGTATTTCACCCTCTAGAGACCACCTCATCAAAAGTGAATATAAGTCACCCACAGCACTCCCCTCTCTCCCATGTGAGAAAACCTTTGGTTCATTTAATCTGATGCTTCAGCAGCTCTTGTCCTTTGGTGCATTAACTTTACATACTTTCTAATAGACTCTAGATTATTATTTTTCCTTAAAATATGTGAAAATGTTCATGTTTTCATACACAAAAAGCTGAGGAGCTTTTTAATTAAAGTATATAAAATGTGCTGAAGTTAAAAATCAGAAGTTGAGGGAGGGGATTCCTAAAAATATTTTTCATTCAAGTGTTTTAGAAAATTTTCTTCAAAATTTAATGCTAATTTCCATGCCTTCAGTAAAATTCATTCTGGTTTGAACGGAGAATATGATGTCAAATTGAAGCCAAAAATAGTCAGTGGTGAGCTGATGGTTGTCCAGCCTGAGGTTTTGCCTCTTCTTTCTCTGCCTCAGTCCTCCCACCTTATTGTCTGAACTCTTCTTACTTTACTTCAGTGGGACATTCCCAACAGCCTGAACTGCTTTGCCAGGACACTTTTTGGCCTAAGTGCCCTGTCAGTTACAATTAAAAGCATTAATATGACAGTCAAAGGTCATAAATTGCTTGTGGCTAGTGTTCACTGCTTGTCTTGCACAATGGCAACCAGGAAATTGCCCTGTCAGTTACAATTAGAGGTGTTAATATGGTGGCTAAGGGTCAAAATGCTTCAGCAGGAGGAAGGAGTTGCAGAGGACATTTGGTTTACATTAAGGGATGGTTCAGGAAAACTTTGCTTAAATGGGACGGTCACTTAATTGGGATATATTTCAAACTGAGTTAAAGCCTTGGCTAACAATTCTAGTGCATTGCTCTGGCAGAACTGATGGTTGGAATTATGCCCTTTTTGGGGTTTTCTAAGGCTTCCTCAAATGTGACACTGGGAAAAAAAAATGTTAACAGGTCCCATACTTCCTGGTATTTGATGAGATGCTGCTATTATGCAGGAAGAATCAGTGAAGAAAACCGCAAGTATTTATTATTGAAATTCAGTTCCACTAACAGGCTTGCTGTGCACACAAACTCCCTGTGAACAGTGTACTGAATTTCTCCTTTTCAGGCAGATTTTTCAAAAAGACTCTGATCTGATGTTATTTTCATTGACCTTAGCAGTGAAACTCATGTAGGCTTCAGAAACAGCAGGTCAAGCCCAAAATCTTTTGATACTGTGGTTTTCTACCCATATCTATTTCTTCAAAAAGTCTTTTTCCCATCAATTTCTCTGTGACCAGCTCCAAACTTACAGATGAGATGAAGTAAATCCATAAGAATATCCATTCCTTTAAAATGTCTTTGATTTTAAAGAATAACCCATTTGTGGATGGTGGTGGTGGTGCTTCAAAATTATTTTAAATGTTAACAATAAGAAAACACAACTGCTCTTGTATTTCCATTTTAAGATGATGTTGCTTGATTCCTGTGTATACCAGAGGCAAATTTTCTAGAATATCCACAAAACTGCTTGAGCAGCCAAGTGGTTAACTCACACTGAGCTCTGTTTTTTGCATGGCTATATAACAGGATTGGTGTAAAGCTAGTTCTGATGTGCCCACACAGATGGGGCAGATCTCCATGATCTTTAGGGACTGGAATCCCTTTAATATCACAAATGGAATAATTATAATCCTAGGAAATACATAGCCACCTTCTAAGATCTTGTTGTCTCTTATTCCCTCTTACCGCAGAAAATCAGGATATTAGACCAAGAGCACTACTGAAAGAAATGTTGGAGATCAAAATCTATGATAAACACTGATGATCACTGAGCTCAGTGAAAGACTGAAAGGAACAATAGTAGAGAATTATTTGAGTTGTTGGGTCAAAAATAATTTAAGTGTAAATATTCACTTGAATGAAGTCAGGGGATTTAAAAACCTGAAGTTTGGGATCAAGCTGAACAAGTCCATTGACCACACAGAAAACTCCTCGTAGTCTGACTGATGAAAGGCAACACAGACAAATAACAGGAGAGGATGTAGATCACACAGGACTTTTTTTTCATTTTCATTATTATGAGCCTTCCCCTGACTGGCTCTTGGTAACACTTATGTTATAGAAATAATGCTGGATATCCCAGATACCCCAAGCTAGTAGTACAGTGTAGTAGGGTCTGCTATGTCTGTAGCAGAACTTGACCTCCCAGCCTTTGATATCCTGCACTCAAAATAGGAAAAGATTATGTTCTCCCTGATCTTCTTTTCTTATATTTCTTTTTCTTAACATGGTGGTAGATAAACACTTATATGGTGAGATCAGATCAGTAGTTATCAAAACCAGGTTTTACTATTATCCTATTTTTGTAAAGAATTTAAACAAACTGGAGCCAAAGCAAGATAGAGGTTCTGAGGAGAATCTGAGTCTTTAATTCTGGCATCATTTATCAATTGCAGGGAAATAATCTCTGCACACAGATACATGGACAGGGAATCAAATTCGTGTCTTATGCTTCTTTAAAGTCATGAGCAAAAAGTAGATGCTGTTGGACTAATGTGAGGCAGAGATCAAATTTATCCCACTTGCTTCATAATACTGTGACTACACAGCCAAATTATGTCCATGTTCAGTTGGCTTCATTTTTTGTTACATGAGAGAATTTGCTGATCATATTTTGAAAGAAGTATTTGTTGTGAGGGCTTTTCAAGTCTAAGGGTCCTTTAGTCATGCTCAGTGTAATCAAGGGAATGGCTTGCAGGGCAGTGGACCCAGAGGGAAGAGCTTCTAGAAGATAATATTTCAATACACTAGGAAAGAAACAGAGGGCTTCATAACAGGGGCAGAAAGTGTTACTAGATCTTACACTTTAAATTCAATGTAGAAGCCAAAAGGAAACTCTTGAAGAGTGTAAATATTAAAAAGCTTTCCTAATTAATGAGATTCAATTCAGTATTTCTTGGCTTAATGTTTTCAGTCCTACCCATGTTCATGTAACTAAAAGTCTACCATTTGGTGGTCTTCATGAAATGCATTTGATGTTTATCTCTATCCTGGGAGTAGAGCAAAAATTCATACAGTGTCCCCATTGAAAGAGCCACGTAATTCTGGTCTTGTTTTTACGTGCAGAACTGAGACAGAATGGTCTTAATGAGACCTGGTCTCTTCTCCTGTCCTCACCCACCTCTAAGGGGAAGGGATCACAGATATCTGCATTTGAATATGCAGTTACATACATGAGACAGATGCAGTTTATTTGTCCCTGGTTTCTGTTCTGAGAAGAGGAATTTTTTCCCAGAGGTGCCAAGCTAATCCCAGGATGTAACAAAAAGTATGCAAACATGTCATGTGCTGACAAGACACTTTCGAAAGGCTGGGAAATATTTTCCTCATATTCTATTTGGGGAGATGATCAGAAGGGTTACTATTCTGCTGTGGCTCAGGTGCTAATAATTCATGGCTTTCAGCAGGCCTGCATGTGCAATCATTACCTAAAATCAACTCACGATCAATGCAAAATATCACATCACTAAACCATTGCTACTGTGAAAAATGGTTCCCTTGTTTGAATCAAGCACACTCTGGTCTGAGTCATCAGTTGCTCTCCCAACATCTGAAATGAATTAGGAGAGAGGGGAAAAATGTAATATCTGGATGGCTGTCAATAAACAAACATTGTCACTCAGAAGGTGTTTTCAAAAGGCTTTTTTACTTTTAAAAATAAACTTGCTGCTAATTGTTTACTGCTTGCCCTTCTCCTGTAGGTAAACAGTGTTAATGAGTTTAATTGGTCACTAAACGCTTTATTGGTTTTGTGCCTTCTTCCTGGGAAGAATTCCACTTAACCAAACCTGATGGGAAGCTGTAGCCTTCAGAGTGAGAGGCAGCAGAATGCAGGAAGGGATGGGTGTAAACAAGATTAAGGACATGAACAGGAAAGGAGAGCTCTGGCATGGTATTTCTCACCAGGCTGCACTGCTCTGTTCTCTAGGAAAAAAACCAAACAGTGCTGGAGTTAACCAAAACCAGAACTTTTGCTAACTGAGTGTGGCAGAAGGTTCTGTGCTTTGGTTTAAAGTGTTTTCTCGTGGCATTCTGAGGGTGTGCAGCCACACTGAGGGCAAGGACTCACAGTGCTTTGGAGGAAGCAACAAGCAAGGCATTTGAGAGATGCTGAGGGCCTAGGTGTTTATCAAGATACACTTCATCTTTCTCCTACAGATGCTGTCACCTAATACTGAAATCCAACAACAGCAATAAGTTGTGTGTCTATTAAAAGTTGTGAGGAACTGTGTGTTACCTATTACGTTAAGTGTAGCTTGAGCCTTTGTGAAAAAAAATTGTGTAGTTGTGTGCTTACTTGAGATTGGATTATGTTGTCTTTACTAGGACACAGGGCTGGTAAATCTCACTCTGACAAGCTAAGGTATTCCTTCCTTGTACATCTCACCTCTACAAGAGCTGGGATGTAGGTCTGTACAGTTCCTAAGCAGCTGGTGGAAAGTCCACACGTTAAACTGAGGCTGAAATGCTGCAAAGCTCATGTTTTAACTTAGCTCAGATGTTTGCTTGGTGAATACACTTATTCTTTTTAGAGCTGATGAAAAATCATATTCTGTAGAGGTGAATGAGCAAAACTAATCAAGAATGTTTCATCAAGTCATTTAAATAACTTTAACTAAAGACAATCATTTCCCTGAGCTGTCCTTCAGGCAGCATCATCCTGGTTTCTGTATGGATTCTTTGAACTGTAAACACTTCAGCCTCTAAAGAGAATATTCCTTTCCTTGAAGTATTGTTGCTGGGTTTTTTCCCCCTCTTTGATATCAGCATCTAAGAAGACTTCAACAAAGTTTATGGCAGAACTGGTAGACTGGGTCTCACAGTGCTGACACCTCCTCCTTCCACAGGTAACTGTGCTTCATCATGTCGCAGCCTGCAGAATCATGGGGAATCAGTAAAGCATTTTGAATCAAGAAAATTTTGTTTTCTGAATTTTTTGTTAAAACACTTACTATTCCTTTATGAAAACTCAAATTAACTTCTGTCCATACTTAGAAATTAGCATATAAATACTTTCTGATTTCTCATGAGCAATACTTCTGATTTCCCCTCATCTGAGGACTGGAAGATCTTCCCAAAATAATTTTTTTTTTTTAGTTGATTTACCATTATAAACCAATAATAGCTAAGTAATTCAGGGCTAATTGATTTTAGCCACTTCCCTTATTTTTCTTCTGTTCTTATAACTTCGAAAAGAAAAAGCTGGAAAAGGAGGAGCAGTGAGCAAGGGATGAAGGAAGAAGTATTTACTGGAGAAAGGAACACAGTGTGCTTACTTGGTTTCATTTCTTTGGGACAGGAAAGATAATTTTGTCTGAGTGTGTATGCCCACGTGTGTTTTCAGAAAAAATTCTTGCAAGCTGTCAGAGCACATAATTTATGGACAATCTCAACGTTCACAGTTATTTCATAAATCACTCCCTGCTGCATGGTAAATGATTTTATTTACGTCCAACTTTTTAGGCAACTGAAAAGGAATGAGAATATTGAGATATACTGAAAGGCACTGATGAGAGAGAGCTCGAGTTTTGGGCTAATGTTTGCTATATATTTGTCCCCAAAGAGAATTTGTTAGTTTTGTTTGCACTGTGGGGAGAGCTGCTGCTGGAACACTATGGGACTGACTGGTTCCAGTCTGTGTTCCTATGTGGTAGTGGTGACACTTTGGGTCACTGGGAGCTGTCTGTATGACCAGAGGCTGCTGCCTCCTTTGCAGGGACAGGGAGAGGGAACCTCTCCAGATATTCAGCTGCTGCAACTCCCAGGCAGGTGGGCAAAGCTGGGACACAGATGCCTTGACCAAGGGACGAAGGTGGTTTAAGGAAATATGTCAGGCTGGGAATTGCAGCGGCTGAAGGTCTGGCACGAGATTATTCCTGCTGCTGCTAAGTTTAGAGGTGGGTGACAGCTGCCAGTGGTAACTTCTTAAATCACAGTATCTAAATACTCCAGAGCTGAGAGTCACCCCAGAGCCTGGAGGATCCATTGATGAAACCTTTTTTTCCTGTCCCTAGCATGTATGTAAAGAGTGAAATAATAGCAAGTGTGTAAAGAGTGAAATAATGACACAACTGGAAAAACTTATCCTGGCTGCTTGCTGGTACCCAAGCATTCAGAAATTAGGAGCTGCATCTTTATTTTCAAACATGGAAGAAAAACTTCAGCCAAGATATACAAGCTACAAGATATACAAGCTGCAGCTGCTAGCATCTGATACAAAATCAAGTGCATATGTAGCAGCCCCTTGTACTTTTATTTTCAAGTGAAATGTCCTTATGTGTCATAAAAATGCTAGTTTAATCTAACATTGAAGCTCTCACATAATTTTGAGGACAAGAAGCTGTATCTTATGGAGAGCAGTGATTTGTTATCTCCATCTTCATTTGTGTCTGGTCAGGTGACTGGAGCCCATGGATATTCCACCCAAACGAGTCTGCCAGCAAAGGATTCACAGTCTGGCAATGTGAACAGTTGGGAACTGGATGGAGCTTGCCAATCTCATTTTTTTCTAGATCACCAAGAAATTCTTGTGAGGTTTGATGTTTCCCAAAAGTAAGTGTGTGGTACCATGATTACAGTGATTTCAGTTGCCCCACCAAGGAATGAAGTTTTGCATAGTTAAATGGTAACATCACTGGTATTAACTGCCTTTGAGGGAAACATTACATTTCTTAGATTGCCTTAAACTTTAGTTTTTTGGGTTTTTTTTCCCATAGCAAGTTTTGAAAATTAATATTTAAAGTACTTAGCAACTGTGGAGTGTGTTTTCCCCTTGATGTGTAGGCTTAATTCCCATTAAACTGAAAGGAAGAGAGACTGCACTGCTGAATGTGCGTGTAACATTTTGATATGGTCCCAGTTGGTAAAAATGAGAGTGACACCAACAGCTGCTCACAGTGTCAACAGCCTCATAGGATGAAGTGTGGCGAGCCCCCAACTGTTTCCTATTCAAATGAATTATGAGCTCTTGCTGCTCAGGGGCACCCAGATAAGAGACCATGTGAGTAGAGTTGTGAGACTTGGGGAATATCCACCTGGCAGGATGGTTCTCACCCTTCCAATAAAGTAAAATGAGGGGGAAGAATTTCAGCACACAGTTAAAATTAGGAGAGAAGATGTCAAAATCCCCCTAAGGAGAGCCCAGGGAAAAAGCAGCCCTTGGTTCAGGGAATAGGATGTGCTAAGGATGGGGAATGCTCTAAAGGAAATGAAATGAGGCAACATGAGATGTCTTGGGGGCCCACCCATCTTCCAACATCAAAGTCTGACTGCAGAGAATGCTTGGTTGTTTGCTGCTTAATGTTACATGCTCTGTATTGATGCCAAAATTATTGGCCTGGCTTCTGAGTGCTACTTATAGTGCTTTGTTCAATTCGCTCGCTTTCCTAATCCAATTGTAATTGTTCCTTTTTTCCACCCAAAGAAATGTCACATGGGGACAATAAAGCAAACTACTTAGTCATGATGAACAAGAACCAATATTATCTGTGGTCTGCACTTGTGTTACTTCCCATTTAGAATACTGAGGGCTCCCAAGACATTTTTTTCCTGCCATGTAAATAATGTATGAAGTATTTCATAGAAGCATTCAGTGTGAAAGGTGCCTGACAGATTTTGTAGTCCATTTCCTGGGATTACGGCAGAATTAACTTCATTATCCCTAAGCACTCCATAACAGATGGGTGTTTAGCCTGGCCTGAAAAATCACCAAAAGCTAATAATTCTCCAAAACTGTACCTTTGGATAGTTTGCTCTTACAGTTATCAAATATTCCATCAGAATTTTCCATACCATATTATGAAACTGTCACTGCTTTACTCTTAGATACTTAGACCAAGGACTCTTTCCAAATCCCTCATTTCTTCATCAAAAATAACTGGGTTTGTCCTTTTTAATTCTTCTAAAACAGTTCTTTGAATCTAGATCTCTGTTTATAGTTTAATCAAAGATGGGATGGTACTTTGATCTTGGGCTTGTGGCTTTATTTTTTAAAGCAGGATTCTGGTACTAATGCTTTCATTCAGTAACGTGCTTTCATTTCAGAGGACTCCTGATTTGTCAACCCCAAAGTCTCTGTGAGAATTGATATTAACCATTATCCCATTCAAGAAATTTTAGATTTCATTAGACATCCTGGAATATATGGATCATTGGTGTCCATATGTATTACTTCTTTTTGTATTGTTTTATTTTCTTGGTGGCTTTTTGTGTTTCCAACCGTTATTTTTGTGGTTTTTTTTTATTGCTGATTCTTTCCCATTGGTCTAACAATGACCATTAAGAAGTCCTTGCAGTCAGATGTTTATCCAGTGATGTGTTTGCTTTATCATGCTGTAAAACCTTGCTCTTGAGATTGATCCAAGAGTTATGTCAGCCAGCCCTCATCCCTTGGTTTTCATCTGCTGCTCCTTCTTTCCCATGTCAGCTGGTTAGGAAAACTGTGGAACAGAAACAATTGAATTGCTGCTAATATTTTGGCTTCAGCTAACTGGCTGAATAGTTGCCAACCACTCTTTCCTGATCCTGGGGAAGGAAAAATCAACCAATTTGGTTAGTTGGTTGCTTGCTTCATTCTTATACATTTAATCCAAAAGGGCACATGATCAGCTAGCAGTCTTATACAAATTTGTCAGATATTTATGTTTTTTGAAAGCTGTTACGGTTCTAAGTATTTTCTTCCACTGATCAAATACTGCTACTTAATGTCTTAATATTACATTTTTCTTTGTCTTCATCTTATCATTGGTGTACCTTTAGAAACTATATTTATTTGTATTATGT
Organism: Heliangelus exortis; assembly: GCF_036169615.1. NCBI lineage: Eukaryota > Metazoa > Chordata > Aves > Apodiformes > Trochilidae > Heliangelus > Heliangelus exortis. Next base: position 4,411,529 of record NC_092425.1, read on the forward strand.
TTGCAATAGATGCTGATATTTTAGCTGGAGCCAAAGAGATTTTTGCCCTTAGTAGCCAGTGTGCATAATTTTGATTTTTAGGTTGTTAACACCCCTTGGAAATTTTCAGGATGGGGAAATACATATTGTAAATGGGAGTTTATTCATGTTTCTGGGTATCCTAACACAGGGAGTGTGTTTCATTCTGCTGAATACCATACAGTGAACCCTAAGGCAAATAAATATCTCGTGGATCTTGTTGAGTCTTTAAAGTTATGATGCATATTTTGCTTTAGCTCTGAGGGTGGTTGCGTGGACATAATCTAAGAATGTATGGTACTGCTTCCTTAGATCCTACTGCCTTCTTTTTGGTAACTGGTACATTTTCCAGAGAGGGAGGTTAAAGTCAGAAGGAACTAAATGGAAGCAGAACTTACTAAGACAAAGTGGACTTTCAGGGATGGTTAAACTTATGGTGTTTAATGATTAGCTTTATGCTGTGACAGCACCCCTAAGGTGGCACGTCCTGGGTGGATATTAATGAAGCCCTCATTGCACCCATTTTTGGGAGTATCTCCATTTCACAGATGCAGACATGGAGGCAGAAGGTGTCTACTAACACAGATCCATTTCTTACTTTTCTCTGTCAGTAGAATTCAGTGGTTCCTCGTTTCTACTTTTCTCCTAATTTCTGCAGATCACTCTCCTGATGTAGGTTTGCTTTTCTTCCTTTTTTTCTTTTGGCTTTAGACAAAGTGTTCAAATTTATTTGTTGCAGGCTGAATGCAGCAAGGATAAGGGGAGCTGCTGGGGAGGAGGGGGAGTGAGAGCGATCTTGACTCCATTACTCTCTTTCTCTCTTGTAATACAGTGATGGTTGAGCACTGTCTGTCAGTTCCTAGCTACAGTATCATTCTATAACAGCATGTACAATAGATCTGTATATAACTCACTATGAATAGTCTTTTGCAGCATGTACTTTGTCAAACACTTCACAGATAAAAGAGGCATTTTGAGATAGTGTGACAGATATTCTACATTTATTATACAGCCAATGAGGTAGGAGACAAATGAACATTGCACATTCATTCTGGGGCTGAAATCATGGTGGATTTAGTGTGATGGATGTAATGCATTATTGCATATGATGAACAGTCTATCTGCCTGCATTATAAATGGTATTATTTAAACCAGCTAAATTGTTATCAAGAGCAATGTTTTCTCAAAAGAGGATTCCCCAGGGAAAGGGCTCAGGGAAAGCGTCAAAGATAGGATACAATAAAAAATTAAAAAAGAAAAAGACAAAGAGATGTGGTGTGTCTGATGTGTTTAATCCTTGCTGGGGAATCAGCAGAAGAATCTTCTGTCACACTCTGGCTGGGGGACTCAAAAGGAAACAAGCTCCAGGTCTTTGTAGTGAAGTGACACATTCAGGCAAGACCTGTAAAGCAGTTGTTCCAACTCCCTGTATCTCTCCAGAGCTTCTGGCAGTGCAGCTCAGTCCATTCTGGGCCATTCCTCAACATGCCTGCACCTTCACCCTGGTCCTGGTGTCCTATAGCTCCTGCCAGCACTGGCTGTGCACAACTGGGGTCTGGTCTGGGGTCTTGTGGGTCTGCCTCTAGAAAACTTGTGCCATCTTTTCATCCTCTAGATTCTCAGCTCCACTTCAGGTTAAAAAAAAAACCATCGACTGCTTTAAATTTCATCAACCCAGCCCAGGCTGTTTCTAGGGTTGTGGTGTTGCCTGTGGTGTTGCTGGTGTGCCTAATGCTGCCCCTTGGCACATTTCCTACACAGGTGTGTTAGAGAGGAGAGGAAGCAGCTTCAGGGAGTGATTTACTGGTGCAGCTCCCAAACAAACCCTTGCAACAGCAATGTATTAAGGGAGCTGGGCAGGGAACCAAGTCAATTGACAGCAAAGAGTGGATCCAGCTGCATTTAATTTAGTTTACGTTTCTCACTGGACAAAGGTGGCAGTGGTAAAGCATCTTTCCTCCCCCACTCTGTTACATGTGCAATGTGCACCTCTGAAATGCATCACTCTTCCCGTTTCTTTTTCTTTCTGGGAAGGGTTCTTGCACACTTCTCTTCCAGGATTGTCCTTGGGGAGGTTCACATATCATTTATGCTCCTTTAGGGAAAAGTCTTGTCTGGGACTAGGTTTGAGAAATGCAGAACTATCCAGTTGTGGCAGATTTCCAGCCTGTGGTTGTATAATAATAAAAGGCAAAATGATTTTGCAGTAGTTATGCAATAAACATATGTAATGTATGTATGTACAACTTGTGCAGTTCTTCAGGCATTTGAAGCAGAGCAATTTCATTTTTAAAGTTGGCTCTTGACTTTAAAACAAAGGAAATAATATTAAGTAAAACAATGAAACAAACTTCTGCACTAAGCTTCTGGAAGTCAGCAAAGCCACCCTAATGGACATTCTCCTGTCACTGTACAGTGTGTGACACATAGTGTGTTACTGTCAGCATGTTGTAAATAGGATCATGAAGAAGCATTCCAGCTCAGAATATGGAAATTGGCCTTTCTAGTAAAAGAAAAAGTCTCCACTAAATCTGATGATTGTGAAATTAATTTGTAGCCATTTTGATAGACTGGATATTCTATGGGAAACATTCATTTAAACTCCAGTTGTTCCACAGACTGTACACAGGAAAAATGACTGCAGCACATTAACATAAATCATCATAATGGTAGAAGCTACATTTACCAACTTTTCTTGAAGCCCCTTGGAACACGAAGTGATTTTTTGTTTCAAGGAGTTAATGCTGGTCTGGGTGAGTGATATCACATGTGGTGGTGAGAGCCATGTAATTAGTGTGTGTTTCTTCAGCATCTTTGACCAATCATCTGTCTCTTACAGAACTGCTTTTCACAGTTTCTGAAGTTACCTCTGTCTTTTTTTTTCTTTTTTTTTTTTTCTTCTTCTAGACACTTGCAAACTTTCCTTACATACCTCTTTTTTTTCCTCTAACATAAAGAGCACTTCATGTTGCAATATTTATTCCTCATTGGGATGAATGGCATATTCAAGGCTATTTTAAATGATTCCTGTGAAATGCAACTTTCAGCACATCTTGTCCAGCAAACTTCCTCATCTCCCAAGGATCTTTTTCAACATACTGCTTGTAAAATTTATCTTTTTGTTTCTATTTGGGTTTTATTATCTTGTCTAATATATGATTATATAGAATTCCCTACACGAATCATGATGCAGGCTTTGGTGTAATATATTTTTGAGGATGGAGAGTTTTTATAGTAAAGTCTATAAAATACTTCATTTACTTATCCTGATGTACAGATATTTATTAATATTAATGAATGTGCAATTGAAATTAGCAGGTTCCTTGGAAGGCTAAACTATTCCCTTTGTGTTTTACTTTTAAAATAGATCTTTGTTTCTTAAAGAACACTTCTAATCTGTGATTCTGCTGGCATGCAGCTCTTGTCCAGCTCCCCTAAAATTCAGCCATCTAACAAGAAGAGGAAAGAGAAAAAAAATTATGTTGGGAAGGAGAATTTTGCCTGATAGTTTTGGTGAATTACTCTTTGAGATTAAAATTCTGAATCTTTGGATCTAGGTCTGAAGAAGGAAAAAAAGGACAGGAGTTACTAAGTAGCACAAGCAGAGGAAAGAGAGGTTACAAACACATCTCTGAATATCCTATTTTGAAATCTACTGGGGAAAAAAATTTAGAAACATTTAAATCACAGCCTTTTATTGAATGGTGACAAATGGGGAGATATAAACACGGTGGTTTTTGAGCTCTGTGATCATCAAGCCTATAGCTCACATATAGGCTCATTTATTTTTAGTGTCAGAGGAGTCCATTATGATCATCTATCCTGAATTGTATTACACAAGCCAGAGAACCACACTGAATATGCACTGCTGAAAACCTGTTGCTGGTATTTTTCCTTCTTTCTTCCTCTGTTTGAACTGTAGAAAGGCCCTTACTTGGTCTAGAGTTATTTTATGGTGGTGGATCCCCTATATCTTTGGTGGAATGCTCCAACAGGCAACAACCTGTGTTGAAATCAGTATTTCTAATACCATCTCCCCTCCACAAGACATCATTTTGTCTTCCCCCTTACCCTAGGATGCAAAGCTCCCTCCCTGCTATCACAAATGTTTTCCTTATGTTGTGACCTGCAGTCTGTGGTCAGTCACCACTTGGATTTGACTGTGATTAAGTAAATGGGTTGAGTTTCTTTTGTGTCTCATTATAAAACCATATTTTCAAGATGCTGGATCTCATTGTGGCTCTCATCTGAGCTACCACCAGTTTGCCAAATTCTTTTGGGGAGCTCCCAGTATGCTACTTATGGTCTCACTAATGCTATATGCAGAGGGTAATACCAGTTCATTACTCCTACATACTTTTCCTCTGCTTATGCATTCAAGGATTGCATTAGTTCTCTTGGCCACCGAACCATTGTGAGATTTACTGCTGGGAGGACTTGGATAAAGCTCTGAGATGCTCAGACAGCAGTTGGGAAGGCCTTATGCACTTGTAATTGCTGGGGCTCCTCTGAGTAATTTGTCAGCAATCTGGAAGTTTTTACAGTTGTGATAGAAACGAGAGCGAGTTCTGGCTGCTCCTCTCCTTGTTTGAGAAATACTCTGCTTTGCACTCCAGCTAAAACACAGCTCACGCCAGCACTGCCAAATTCTACAGCTTTATTTCCAGCCCCCAAAGAGCCACAACATCACACACATGCAACATGCAAATACAATCCTTGCCTAGCTCAAAAGCCAGGCAGTGGCTGCTGTACCCAGGGCTCTGCAGAGATTTAGGAAATGATGTGCAGCCTTCTCTGTCTTTGCTTCACAAATACCCACAGTGGCTTCATTTTCATTTCCTCTGTGTGGCTCAGAAAAATCTTTTGGCTCATTTGTCCCCATATATAACATTGCTGTTCTGAGGTGTAGTGTAACCCTTGAATGAATTAACTGGGATCCCTGTGTGTGATGTTGGTTGTGACACCGTGAGATTATTGTCACCTGCTGAAGCAGTAGCAATCTATGCACACCTCCCACCCAACTGAACCCCAAGCAAGCTCTGTCTTTGTTATTACCAACATTTTGGCCAGGAAAGTTGGCATAGTAGAGTAGTTTTTAACCTGTTTTGGGGTCTTTTTGACTGTTTCACATTTTTCATGGTTTACACAAAATAGAATAATGAAGGGGTTTTGTGAAAAAGAATTTGGCAATGTCTTATCTCTAGTCAAGATTTTATTTGTGACTAGTACCCTTACTCTCATCAAAAGCAGTAGATTTTGATCTAAGGTGTTTGGGCTATGTGTAGTGGACAAAGAAAAGGTGACAAAGAAAAGCGTTTTGTTATGATTTGAAATGTGTTTCCAGATCTTCACATCTGACACTGGAAAGCACCTTTGCACCCTCACTGCAAAATTCTTTTGGAGTCAGACTTGAAGAGCACTGAAAATCAGTCCTGCAGGGTGAATACTGGTGGTCAAATGCTATTTTCAGTATCTGTTCTTGGACAAAACTGGTAATTTTTATGCCTGCAGTTTGTTCTTTTGAGCTCTGGAACTACTCTCTTCTTTAGGTTTTTTGGCTGGTTGGTTTTGGTTGTTGGTGAGGTTTTTTGGTTTTTGGTTTTTTTTTTTTTTTTTTTTTTTTTTTTGGCTTTTTTGTTTATTTTTTGTTTGGTTTTGTTTTTCTGTTTCTTTTCTTTTTCCCCTGTTATGAGAGAAAAATGACCCTACTCTTTCTGATGTGACTGATAACCAGACAAAGCCAGTCCTCAACACATACCAGTCATGTTCTCACTTCCTTTTGACAAACAAAGTGCAGGATTATGGAGGTGCAAAAATAGGGCTTTTAATGTTTTTCTTTTCCTATTTAAATAGGTACCAGTTGAGAGACCAAACGGACACATTTGGAACATGTAGGAACACAGTGAACACTGATACCCTATGAACACAAGTTTTGAAGAAGAAAATTGTTAAAATTGTACCTCCTTCCTTGGTGATTTCCAGACTAATATGAAAAACTGTCCATAAGGCTGACATGCAATGCAGCCACTGGGAACTAAAAAAAAAATCCAACACTGTCTTTTCTAAACCTTCATTAGAAGAACATGGGAGTTGTCTCTCCTGTGTAGAATGACTGCACAGGATTATGCCAAAGTACAAATTAAGCTTCAAAAGTCATTAGGCTCCTATTCCTATCTAGTGTATCTTTATGACTTATTTCTTATTATTTTTATTATTTAGAAAATCTAATTGAGAAGACTGTAAAAAAAAAAAAAATAATACTGGAGCTCAGAATCTACTGAACTTCTATGTGTTTGAAAGGAACCTCTCAGTTCTTTTCTTGGTTAATTATCTCCCAGCTTCATCCAGATTGTCTGTCCCATGCTTGGGGTAAAAATAAAGAACAAACTTCACAGAAGAGTGCAGCGTGTAAAAGTTTTAGTTTAATTTCATAAAATCTCTTAATATGGTTTGTCTGCAAACCAACATGCACCTATTTTGTTGAATATAACCCAGTCACTCTCGCAGACTGGGTTTAGAGGGGGTGCAACACCATTAAACACAAAGTTAAAAGAAAGATAAATTCTGTGTTAAATCAGCTGTGATGTTGTACAGGACCTTGCATAGGTTTGATTAAACAAGTTTAAAAATTTCATTGGAGACAAAATGTGTTTTCCTAATTAAAGGTGGACTTGTAATTCATACAGACTTTGTAACCAGGCACAATATCAACCCTTTGTGCCTCTACTTTGTTCACATTTGATTTTATTTTATTTTTTTCTACTCCCTCTCCCCTCCCCCTGTTTGCATGTTTGAATGACTAGATTATGATGGATATAGGCATGCTAGATTTCTGTGCTCAGCTTGGCAGCTTGTGAATGACAAATGAAAGCAACCAGTCATTTGATTTTCCTGTCCATCTGCTTTAAACATTAAAAAGAGAACCCAAGGAACTTAATTTGTATTACAGAAAAATAGGAAACTTATAATTGTGTCAAAGTCTTTGCTGAGACCAAAACCATTTTGTGTTTTACATGACCCAACTTTCTGGGTTGTGCTTTTCACAGATGGGCCTTAGCAGAGAGGCAAACTTTGCACTTCTGATGCTTTTAAAAGCCCTACAAGGTGAGTTACTGCAAGTGGTGCAGCACTGACAACTTCATTTTTGCCCAGCCTATAGCCTGGACTCTAAAGTGGTAGAAGTGCTTTCATTTTCCTAACAAAATGTGACATCTTGAGTAAATAAGGGAATTGGAATACATTAATCAGCATTATCAGTGTGAAGGCTGTGACAGAAATTTGAAAAAAAACCAACCCCTAAACAATGGCTCCTCTGTAAAAAGAATAATTTCAACCCAGTAAAAAATTTATTAGTAATTCAAACCAGAAATTGCCCTTAATGTTGAACATATATTGGAATATTTCATGGGCTGTTTTATCATTGCAACTTGTTGACACTACTTTGTATTTGTAACTTCATAGGCTATAGCCATTTGTTACCTCAGCATCAGACATCTGCACAAGCATTTGTCATGCTGCTGGTGATTTTTTTTTTTGTTTTTTTTTCTATTCCTCCCCCTGCCCTGTTTGGCTGAAGGAAGGCTGGAGCTAAGAGAACAATATTGGGGAATGTGAAGGCTATCATTAGGGGGCAAAACTGGACTTCAAAGAGGAAGCACATATGGTTTTGACTTTTATAAAAATGGCAGGTGGACATGAAAAAAAAAGGTTGATTTCAAATTTATTTTCATGATAGCTGCAACTTCTTAAAAGTCCAAGATGATTAATTTTCAATTTGGAATTCATAATAACTGAAAGGAGATCACAGTTTTACAACTTCCTGAGGCAGAGCCTGAGAGAGAGGACATTGTGTTGGGATAATAAACCCATGGCAGCCTGGAGCTGAAAGGTTAGAGAAAGCAGCAAGAAATGCTTTGCAGAAGGCATTCTGAAGGTAAAGTATGTATAAGAAACAAAACGTTGTTGAAGCCAGCCTGTTTTTGGAGCATATGTTAAACTTCAAGCACGTTGGGGTAGATTTGAAAGGTGAAGCTGGTGTTTATAGATTTGCTGAGTGTCACTCATGTTAGAAACTGAAATAGCAAACTTGAAACAAAAAGAAACAAACCCCCTCCTCCAGCAACGCTGTCTTCCCCTCAGTGATATTTGTTTCTTTTTATATGAAGGAATACATGACACTTAATTTTCATTTCTGGATTATCATATGTCATTTTAAATCTAGCATCTGAAATCCTCTTGGCTGGAAAGTCAGAGCTCTCTGCACCTGTGGGTGACTTGCTGATGATGTGAAAGAATAAGCAACTGTCAGTTCTAAATACTAGTTGAATTTATCCCTCTTCTAGATGCTGTATATGGTATTTTAATTGAAAAAGAATGTTACCCAGCGTGCCTATATGCATTAAAACATTAAAACCAGTAGCTTTGATGGAAAATATTTCTAGTAGTAGTTCTGGTCAGGGATAAGTTTGTTCAGAGCATCTCAGAAATATCAGTGCCAGTCCCAATGGTTCAAATGTAAGTACAGAATGCTGAGGATTGGGTTTGTATCCTTTTAGCAGCTCTGCTGCTGCTATGGCAAAAATCTTTCTTCCATCCTGGTTCCTGCATTGCCTGCATCTGCCTCTGAAGTTGTGGACTAGTCAGAATTTGTCTTGATTATAACTTGCCCAAAAGGGCATATATTTCCACTAAGTGTTAATTCTGTAAAAATAATCATGATATGTTACAGGGATGATTTTCTAAAGCCAGTGTTGTATCAGGGTGGGATGTGCTATAACAACACAATTCTTCAGAGAAAAAGGAACAACAAACTCTTCTCTCTTGTTATTTCCCCTCTCAGAGAGTGTCAAGACAGACTCAGTTTCCCCCAGATAAAAAAGAACTGAATATCTTTTGTCAAGAGATCAGAAATACAGTAAAACTGCTCCACTAGCTATCTGCTGATTGAGACTTGAATATGCATTGCTGCCACAGAAAGAGAATTGACTGCTGCTTCTTATAACCAAACCTTTTCTTACCTCTCTGAGAATAGGACTGAACCAGTTTCTCTAGGGGAAAGTATTTTTTTAATGCCTGAGGCATTAAGCTGCCAGGTTGTGTCTGTTCCCAAGAAACAGTCTCCAGAAATGGCTTTTTAAGGTTGTCTTTTGAGGATTGTCTTTATTTCTTTCTATCCAAAGTTACATGGGCTTTTTAGAGAGAGTGATCTATCTACTTCCCGGAAAGAAAAGAGATGTTGGTGCATGCCAGCATATCTCCTGCCATTGGATTTGAAGAAAGAAATGTTTTGTCAGCAATTTAGTTTCCAGTGCTGTGGGTAATGCCTCCTTCCAAGCTGCAAGCAAGAATTTCTGGGTGTTTGTCTTCTGGATTGGGTAGCTCCCCCCCAGCAAGTCCTGCTCCTAAAGCTCCCTGTCCCATCAATAAAACCACTCTCTGAAGCACCTGGACAAAGTGGGGCCTGTGGTGTGTGGTGATGGAGTTGGCAATGGCCCCATTGTCTCTGAGGTCTCATCAATTTCTTCTCCTGGAAACCTGGTAGCAACATTTTCAAGGGTTGTCTGAAGGCAGATATGATCATCAAAGAATGTGGAACTTAAACACACTTCTTACATCTGTATCAGTTCTCCCAGCTTCCTCATGAGTATAGAAAAATCTTTCCTTTTGTCAGTTAGTATGACTGGAGACCCCATCTTCAGACCATTCCCTTGCTAGAAACTTTTGTATCACTGAAGAATAGTAAAAGAGAAATGCTAAGCCTATCCAAAGAATAACAAGATGCATACACTCAGACTTTTTACCTCTTTCAGTGCAATTGCTCTCAGAATTCAGTACTGATATTTTCAAGAGCTGCTGAATGGATCCATGAAGTGGAGCATAAATTTCTTCTTAACTTGCACCAAGAAATGTTTAAAAATCAAAATTCACTCCTGACAGTACTTGTAAAGTTAAACACCCTCCTCTAGGAAACCATGAAGGTACTGTTGTCAGAGATGTTCACCTTTTCTAGCTGAGTTTCTCTTAGTTTCCTTTTACTTTTGTTCTGCAGAAAATGCAGACCCTTTCTATAGATGCAAGTAAAGAAAACATTAGTGTTGCACTGCTCATATAAAATCATTGTCTGTATGACTGGTATGTTTTTTGGGATCTTCAGAGAAATCAAGCAGTTCCACAGCTATTTTTTTTATCTAAAACTCATATTTAACTTAGTTTTCCAATGTCTGAATGAACAAGTAGGAAGTTACTTGAAAGTGTTGGAGTTATTGCTTATCATCAGGGTAAGTTATCAGTCACTTCCAGGTGAGAACAGGTCGATATTCAGCAGTTTACAAGTGCTGTTTGTATCTCATTAAGATAACTACACATGAACATACAGAACATAGTTGCAAGTAAATAAGGGTTTGCATCTGTACAGAGAAAGATTTTGCATTTGATATTACTTGCATTATTTTGCCCAGCTACAGTTAAGCATCCTCTTGTTTTTTGGTAGCCAACTCATAATGTTCTGCTCTACTCATGTTCTCTTAACATGATGAAGAAATAATAGAAACCATAAACCATTATGAAAGCCTTGTTTTGTTATTTATTATTGCTAAGTGTGAGAAGAGAAAGTCCCTGTGGTATGATTGCCATAGGGGAGCCTCAGGGAAGTTAAGTTACTAAACAAAATCTATTGTGATCCTTATTTGATAGATTTTTAAAATAATTCCTAAAATGAAGATATAAATATGTGAGTCGGTTTTTTTGTTTTGTTTGTGACTCAGCTTCCAACGCCTGTTTAAGTATTCAATTGATGCAAAACTTTTCAAAGCCTTTTAAGATCCAAATAAACTTGTCACTTATAAACCATTAAAAGATTCCAACAAACGGAAAAATACTTTACTGGAAACCCCTTCATAAATAACGTTCCAACTAAATTAAATAGTATTATATGGAATGCCTTAAAGTTTCTGAATGAGATATTAGCAAAGTGCTCCCTTAACCTTCAAGTTCTGATAGCTGGAGCATTACTCCTCCAAAACCTGGCAGCTCCAAGTCCTGGCTCACTCTGGGAAAGCACATGTGGAGCTGCTGAAGATTGGAAAAAGAGCTCAAGGTCAGGGGTCGACACAGTAAGGGAGTTTGCTCTTTAAGAGGTTATCTGTGGATCTGCAAAGCCAAAGTGTAATTGGGTTCTGTGATGTGATTTTAGTGTGTAATTGTATATGATCTTAGGTGGTTTCAAAGACAAGGTTGGAAGATTTTTCTAGCCTGCTCGTGATAGCAGTTTTGGGGAGTCTGTGTAGCTTGAGATGGACAATGCAGTTTCTTCTGAAATTGTCATCAGTGATCCAACTGGTATCTGATTCCTTTTAATTATAATTTTAGCAAGCTGGTAATATGGTTTGTTCTTTCTCCTCTCTGTATTACTACCCTGTTGTATTACCCTGTATGTTGTATGTTGTATAACCTGTATTACAACCCAGCAATTGTGTGGGATTTTACATTTTTTGCAACTTTTAACCTCCTGTTTGCTTCTGAGCTGATACAGCATCAGAGAAAATTTTGCATCTTTATTAAGACAGCAGAAGTTGCTGCAATTGATCTGCCGGGATATTGTTTTTTCTTTGGTCTCTGAGTAGATAGTTTGCCAGTGGGTTGTCAAGATTCTGGTTTATGGTTATTGAAAACAATATGAAATGAACATTTCCTATTGTTTTAGTTGTTTAGGGTTTCCTTGATTAAGCTGTCACTGCTGTCAGTTATGTTCTTATAAGCCTGCTCGGATCTATTTCATGTTAAGAAAAAGCTCAGATAAATCCAGGAAAGCTTAATGTTTATCCAATGTGAAAATAATTACTCAAAAGTGTTATTCTTAATCCAGATAATTAGAGTGAGGAAGGAGAGATCAGTGTCATTGTGAATTATGCCCTGGCAATTGACTCTTGGTCCTTGTAAGTTTCAGGTGAAGATGTGAATGGATAAAGGTTAGATTAACCATAATCCAAAGTAGCTGCAACCTTAATCTGTTATGATACAAGGATGATCACTTAAAAAGAGCTGGATTGTGGGATTGTTTCTGGTTGGATAAGATGCTGCTCAACTGGGACTAGTCTTAAAACATGCTTAGCACCATGTCACTGCAGCTGTGAGCACTTGTGCACGGCTTCAGCCTGCCCCAGCTCTGAGGCAGGCTGCTGGGCTCTGGCTGCACACTGTAATACTACACTGCCTTGCAGTATCTGGGCTTTACATTAACGTGCTTTACCCCTGTGCTTCATGGAAAATGGATGGGAACTCTTACACAGAGCAATTGGCTCCGTGGTTTCTGCTCTTTGCTGTTAAACATATTTCTTTTTTTTTTTTTTTTTGGCTCCCCGTTCAAAATGGGCAGTGTGAGCACAGGCAGCACGGTGCTGATGGAGACGTGGCTGCAGAAAGTGATCAGGCAAGGATGCAAAATGTAAAAGTGGCAGAATATTAACTTTGTTTTAGTTTATGCCATTATTTGCTATGGTTGCTGATCATAAAAAGGATGATTAACAATTTATGTCTACGTAATGACTGCGGCTGTGATTTCTTTGAGGTTGCACAGTTTTCAAAAATCCTTTGTGAGTGAGCAAGACCAAATTAAAAAAAAAAATCACTTAGAATGCAGGCAAAGGAGCATTAAAAAGGGGTTATGCATGGATTTGCCCACAGTACAAGCAGACACATGCAGAAAGTACTTGGTGCTTCAAACTTTTCCCTGTTTATAGCTACAGACATAAATAATAGTGACAACTCAGGTGACAGTGTGTGTGGTAACTCTTCCTAAATACAGGCTCTTTAGTGCCAGTTGTTACTTATTCAGAATAACCCTGCTGAAAGAGGAAGAGAAGAGGGTGAAAGACAGGTCATTTCTTGAAAAATAGTACAGGAAATGTTTGGTCTCAGTAGATAATTTAATTGCATGGTCCAGTCTGTATCGTTGTTTCAGGCCAAATGGAAAATAAGGTAAAGGCATTTTTTCCCTCCTATTCAATTTTATTATTTTTTTTTTTTTTAATAAATTGCATGCATTTATTTTGCAGGGATATATTGTGCAGACCTCCTTCATCCTTACTGGAAAACTGGAAGCAGCCTTGCTGCACCCAGCTATGCATGGCTAGGGTGAGGAAATGGTTAAGAAAGTAATTAATAGAATGCAAAAGCTAATAAGAGGAAAGTACTTTAATACACACTTGAGCTAGAATCTTCTCCGTGAATAATTAAAATTCTTTAAAGTTCATATCTGTATTTTTAATAAAGTATGTCTCAATAAGACTGGTACCTGCTTTTAAGCCTTCCTACACTTAACTCACTACCTTTTTTTAAAAAAATATTGTTAGAATTACATTAATTTTTTTTGAAAGGGGCTTTAAGTAATGTTTATGTTTACTGATTTGTTAAAAGTAAGTTCTGCAAGAGCCATAGTGTTCACCAGTCTTGTATCAAACGTACAAATTATTCCTATAGAGCATCCCACAAAAATGTTACATTTTTTCTAGTGCCACACTATGTGCTACCAATGTGTGTACATGTAACTGTTGTGTTCTCCTACATCCTAGAAATTTGAAATTATTTGAAGCTATTGTTCCATTAACCATTTATGTCACTGATAGAAATTTTCAGACTGCTGCCAAGAAAGGTTTCATGGCAGATATTTAAGTCTTTGAGATTCAGAACGTGAATCAACTTTCAGTTAAAGTAGATGAGGAAGAAACTTCCCACTTGGTCACTCATTACAAGGGTGTATGGCACGGTTTCCCCACCACCTTTAAGCAGAGGTTTTGGTGATTGATTTTCATGTAAAAGAGTGATTCTTACATTTTAGAAAGAGTGGAGGAAATGGGAGAAAATCCCTTAGTAAAAAGGATAATAAGAACTAGCTGGAAGAATGGCTCATGCACATATTGTCTATGAAAATAATAATAAGCTTCAAAAGCATCATTTGGAGAGAAGTGAAGGGTGCTGTTTTGCTCAGTAGAAAACATGAGTTAGCATGAAAATGACATTAAAGAACTCATAGTTGAGGACTCTTGGCCCCTTCTGCATTTTACAGTTGACTGTCTCAGCCATGGGATATCATGGAAATGTCATTTTGATACATGAGGAAAGTAAAAAATCATGGTGCTCCCCATAAAAAAAGCAAATAGTAAGAACAGTAAAAAGAAAAAAGTGATAGTAGCACATTAAGTGCTTTGGAGAAAAGGAAAGTCCTGAGAGTATTCACAGTCTCAAAGATCTCAGTCAACTTTGTACCAATATCTATATCTTTGTGTTCTTTAAATAACATGGAATTGGTTATGTTTTGGGATTTAAAAAACAAATAATCAAAAAGGAGGTATTGTAACTAGACCTATCAAAAGAGAAGTAACGGAATAATTTAAACGTCAAATTACAAATAGTAGCATAGGACAGAAGCTTTTACTGAGAGGAAACTGAAGTTACTGGTAAAAATGTGACATTTATCACTTTAAAGCAGCTCCAGTGTTGAATGATGACCAAACTCTGTCAGTCTTTTTGAGTAGTGATGATCCCAGGAAGCTCAGGGAATAGGAAACAAGTTCCTGATGAATTGGGCTGAATATTGCTACAGGGTGGACAGATTTCTTCCATGTTCAGCCTTTCTGAGGTCTGGAAGTTGTATGTCAATGGAAAAAGCCTTGGCTGATTTCTCTAATTTTCCAGGATTAGTGGGTTTTAAGCTAAAATTATGATCTTCTGTAACTTCCATTAGTGTACCAGAAAGGCAGCTCAAGAATAAAAGATTATTGTAATAACTTGAAATCTTACCTACTTACTTACATGTTCAACATGCATGAAGGAGCCACATTAGTGCTTCATATTTTTATGAAGTATTATAAAATAATAGAGAAATAAATGCTAGAATTTCTCTCCTTCTGAGACAGCACAGTAATTTACTGACCATGCACAATTAAGGGAGAAGTGGGTAGCTAAGGACAACCATGAAACCAGTGCAGATTAGTCACAGCTAATCTGTTCTTGTAACACAACAGAGATTTTCAGTTTCAGAGAAAGAGGAATTTCACTTGTGCTTGAGACTAGTTCAAAGTAAATTGAACAACCTTGGAATTTGCATTTAACATAGTGCAAGTTTCTTGGTTTGTACTGAACTGAAGTATTTAAAGCAAAAATAATAAAAATTAATAAAGAAAATATAAGTATTTTTGTCAGTCTTTTCTAATAACTAGTTCTTCCAGGCTACTAGGCAAATAAAATCTGTTTCCTTGACTTTTTGGTATAAGAACTGTGGGACTGACTGTTTTGAATCATACCAAAAGTACATTTATTCCACCAACCTGTTTCTGACAGTGGCTGGTAGACTAGGGAAAGACTACAAGCACATATGGAGAGTATTTTCCATCTCCTAATGATCTCAGTTTTAGAAACTTTATCATATTGTTAATTTTCATTCATTTGAATGTCCTTAACAGTCCTCTCTTCAATAAAATTGTAAAACCACATTTTACTTTTGTTTACACTTTTGGTGTGATGGAGGGAGAAGTTTGTTAAGCAACTAATTTAATGATGAACTATCTGAAGCAAATAATTCCTGGTAAATTGCTTATTTTAAAAGGGCTGCTGAACAATTTTATTTCATATTCCCTAGTTCTCTTGTGAGACAGTGGAAATTCTTACTTCATAACATTACCTTGACAACACAAGCTTGATAACAGGGAATAAATTCTCCCTTGCTTGCCCCTTTTTTTCCATTTTGAAGGGTCCCACACCAGTTAATGTATTGGCCTAGAGAATGGCTTGTGCATCTTTGTTAATTCTTGGTCACCCTGGGCACACTTTGTATTTTTTGAAGCTCTGCTGTATTTTTCTGGAGGTCAAAACAGCATCCATGGCTGCTACACCAATGCTATGCACAGTGGCATAAGAATTTTTTCCCCCCTCATCTATTGTTCACCTAATTCTGAAACTGTTTTTGCTGTTTCTTTCTCTTGCCATACACTGAGCTGGTATTTCCTGTCCACGTTGTGTCCCCAGTTTCTTTCCTGAAACTTGAACTTAGTATCCATCATGTAGGTATAACTGGAATTGCCTTTCCTGTCTGTATTTTACTTCATATTCATCAACAATTATTTTTTCCCAATCACATCACAAAAAAAAAATCTCTCTACAATCAACTAATTAATTTTTGTGGTGTGGCATCTTTATAATCTCAAAGCTTGTTCTTTTTCAAGGTGATTTAAGAGGTCATAGAACTGCTCAGATTCCCAAGGGAATCTGTTGACAATTGTCCTCCACTGTGCAAGCTGGGTTTCTTTTAAAATCTTTTTCCTTGTATCAGACTTCTTTTTAAACTTTTTTAATAACATGGCCTTGTATTTTTTTTTAGCAGATTACCTCAAAAGCTATTGGAAAGGACTCCATAATTTTTATATATATACAGATAGACACACACGTATTTTAATTTTTTTTAAATAAAGGTACTTCCAGGCAGTTTACTGGGCTCACAGATCCGTTTCTCCATCTGCTCTTACTGAGCACAGTTAATTTAAAAGTTTGGTCAACCTGCAGGCAACTTTGCTCTGCACTTGGTACTCATCTTGCTCAGATAAACTTTTACTTCTACCCCAGATCTTTGTAAAGCTTTGGGATGGCTTTGGAGTTGGAGGATCAGACTTTACATTTGGTTTGAGTTGTGGGACTTGTGTCCCACAATCTGTCTGGCTGCTGCTGTAGGAAGAGTAATAAAATACATGGGAATTTGATTCTTTGAAATTGGAAATTCTTGTCTCTTTAAGGATGTTGAATAGAGTGGATTTCTCCCTGAAGCTCTCTCATCATTGTCTCTTTTATATGCAATTCAATAACCCTGGTCAAGAAACGAAGAGTAATTTCAAAGTATTTCTCTAACTCCATGATTTGTTTGCTATTTCTTCACTCCTGTGTTGCTTGATTTACAAGACTGATCAGTAAATTTTCATTATTGGAGTAATATTTGGAAAAATATGTCTATCAGAAGTTGTTATTCCAGCTTGCTTTTTAAAAAAAATATTTCCTGCATTAGCTCTAGGGGAACTGGAAATCCCTAGTCTAAACAAGAGAGGTAACAACATAAACATCAGTAGACAGGTATAAATATATACAAATATATATATATATATAAAGAATGGAGTGTAAGCTTTTAAAAGTATTATTAATTTAAAAAAACCTTTTCTGCTCCTAGTGGTAAAATGACTTAAACAACGTTTTATATATAATAACTTATATTTTTATATATATATTACATATAATATTAATTATTATATATAATAATTTATATATATATAAAATAGAAATTTAATTAAACAAACACAACCAGTCATATCTGTAGTTTGAGCTTAAAAAAAAAAAAATATACATTTTTTCAGTTTGTTGTTCTGTATTAATAATATTTAATGATAGCTCCTGCCTTCTTCACAGTCCCTTCACTGTTAAGCACAAGATGAAAATGGATGAGGGGACTCAAGCAGTTTTCTGTCACGGTAAACACAGAACTTAAAAGAAATCCCTTTTTTGTAGTATTTGAGAATAAAAAAAATGCTAAGTTTAATAAATTTTCTGATGCTAAAAGAAATTCACTTAGAGATATTTTATAGTGAAATAAAGAATTAGAGCATTTAAAACAAAGGATTTGATTGTGTTCTCTGCAGTTGTTTTGTGGATTTTTTTTTCCCCCCTAAGTGGATAATATGTCATGTTTTAAGGCATTATTGCTCTTAGCCTTTTTTTCTTCTGAATTCCATTGTGGCTGCAGACACAGCCAAACAGAACACTTATAGTCATTTATATGAAGCTAATAATTTTCTAGCCTATTGTTTGAACTAATAAATGTTTGATGTTTGAACTAATAAATCCTATGATCTCTGCAGTGACCCTGCCAGGTGATTAATGTACATTTCAGGCTAGCAAAGTCAAATACAAGATTTTCTTTGGTTGGGACACCTGTCTCAAAACATGTACCCTACGGCATAGTATTTCTGGAGCTCATCCTATTCGTTGTCATGCCCATAAAGAAAGCTCTTTTCCAAATTCCACAGGTCTCACGTATGGCAACAATAATCTAATATATAATGCAGGGAGGGTAGAAAGAAAATCTGTTTCTGTTTTTGCATGCTCTTCAAATGCAAGCCTTTCAAATGCTGCAAGATACAAGGCTGTGCTCACGATGGTATTTCTCATGTACCTGCTTTTGCTTTGCTGTCTGGATGCCCTTTACTCTGACAAACATGGAGTTCCTCTCCTCAGAACAAAATTTCTTGTAAATTGGTCCTAATCAAAGGATTATTGCTCAAAAAAAATTTCGTTTTGGTGCTTTGCATTCCTGATTCCCATCCTAGTAAACAATAAAAGTTGTAAATAAAGTAGTATATAAACTATTAAATAAAAACACACAGAAAAAAAAATAAAGAAAAAAGGAATATAAACCAAATTAAACTGCTTCTTTCAATCATAGTGTTTAGACTAGCTTTAGTTCTGAGCTTAAGGTTCTATTTTAGTAAATTTCTAATAGTATCTGAAATAATTTATGTACCATAAATTTATTAGGAGTTTGATTTTCAGATACAGTATGGGATCCTTTTCTTCTACAGAAAAGCTATGCTTTTCTCTCATACAATAAACATATGCAATAAGCACACAGTCAGACTATATGCACTCTGTATGTAGATGTCTGCATTTGAATTATGAGTCCATACTCTTGCAATCCATGGAAGAAAAATGACACTTTTAGGGTGCATTCCTTTTTATGACTGGTACCTAAAATTTGCCTGACGAACCATCCTGTTGATCTCCCATTTCTTTCCTTTGAATATAAAGAGATAACCAGCTGCAACCTGAAGTTTTGTATTTCTGGCATCCAAAGTAGGGGGAGTGAACCCTACCCCTGACAAATAGGATAACTCTTGGGAAGGCTGGGGGAGAAAGGATGCAGCTGCAGCATCTCTTAACTACTGACTGTGTTTATCTGCCTGCTCAGAAATTGCTCACAAGTCAGGTGAAGTATGATGCATTAGTGGTTTTTTCTGTTTTCCCTTTAGGAAAGAAAAAGTAACCAGAGAAATAATAAAAAAGCTGTGTTTGCAGAGTAGTCCAAAGCTGTAAAACAAGATACAGCTCCCTTTAGCTAGGGTGGCTTTGGATTAAAACAAATTATTTTGGTTTTAGGACTCCAATTTGTTCAGCGAAACCGGTTCGAATCTACCGGTTTGGCCAAATCCTGCTTTTCCTGTCACACTTTCTCATCCTTTGTCTTTCTCTTACATCCCCCCCCTTCTCTTGCTTCCTTCACTAATGTTTAAACCACCTGCACAGCTCCTGACAAACTTGGAGGACATTCCAGTGTTTGGTTAAGTCACGGGAGCCGCAGGGGTTTGTGCCATCCTCTTGCTTACGCGCTGCGGAAGTGATGACAGAATGGTCCCTGCAGTCACTAGAGAAACTGACACATCACACCCAATTATCCAGCCTCCCTGGCCCCTCCTGCTGCTCTTCCCTGAAATATAAGCTTTCTGTCTCATACTCTATTTTATTGTCTTAAAGGAATTTGTTGTTTAAAAGAAAACAAGAAACGGGGGTGGATGGAGGAAAGGAGTTTGTGTAGCGTTCTAAAGAAAACTATTATAGAGTAAGTCTGCAGGGATATTCAATATATCAGATTAAACATAATGTAAATGCTTGAATGCTTGGCATTCTTTTTTCTTTTTTTTCATTTTGTTTTTGGTGGGGTTTTTTTGTTGTTTTTTTTTTAAGCTTACACAGACAAAACACCAAATTTCAACCCATGGTTCTAAGGAGTTAAGCCTTGTCATTTACTGTGGCACTGCCCACAACTGTCATGAGCTAGTGAGACTTTTTAGTCAGTAATTATAAAGCCCAGATATATGCACCAATCTCTATCTACTCAGGATTCCACGTGAAGATCAGTCAGCCATAGAAAACAGAGGATATTTTTTATTTTAGTACCAAATATGCTATCAAATGCAGCCGTGTTTTTCTTTTTTCATCCCTAGAAGGATCCATCCCTTGGAAGTGACACTGCATGAATGTCACAGCTTCCTCCCCCTTGTATTACAGTGGCTGATAACAGCAGTAAAGCTGACTTTCAGTACTTTGATTGCATTTGTAACACAAGGAGTAATTAGAAACAAAAATACAAGTTCCTGTGATAGAGGTGCATTTGTCCTACAACTGCCATGCAGACTGTAGACATGGAGCACAGATTACTAATTTTATACAACTGCCTCAGCAGAAATTCTCTCTTCTGAACTTGCACGAGAAACTTTTATATTACAGTGTCTGCCGCAACTGGAGTTTTTCTCTTGCAGCTAGTGCTGAAGGTGCATAAATGACTGTGGACTTTTTTCTGTTCCTTGTTAACTTAAAGAAGAGAAAAAAAACTTTTGACAGCTGTCTTTAGAAGCAGGAATGCAACATCCACTGTGTGATTATTTGGCGATAATTGTAATACAAATAATGCACATATCTTTGCTGTGAACTGTATACTAGTAAGTCAAGAAGATTTTAAGCATGAAAGACTTTTTGGCTATTCTTTCTAGATCTAGACATGGAATATTGAAAATACACAGGACTGTGAAAGTGGAAAAATGTCCAAGAACCTGGAAAATGAGTGGTTACAGTCACCATGTGGGAAAACAAACTGAGAAGGAAGGAATGTACTTTCCTCCCTTCTGAATGCCATTGCAGCAGAATAGCTCATAAAGGGTAGCATGGCACAAGAATTATCACTCTGTGTACATTTTCTGGCTTTCTGCTCTGCAGCTATAGAAGCTAAAAATTCTATGATGGTTGCAAACCAGTCTCCCAGGAGAGCCTTTGGGATGCCCTTCATCCCCTTTCCATAGGCTTGACCAGAGGCTGGGGGCAGTGGCCATCACACCCTGCTCCTGCCTGAGCACCCTGATGGCTTTGCAACCTCACACTCCTTTTCTTCTTTTTCAGTATTTGACAATTCAAAACAGGGAAAAACAGATTCATGCCACTTCCCCCAGCTTTCCCCATTCCTTCTCTCAGTGCCCTGGGCTCACTGATTCACCCAGTCAGTCTGCCCAGCCCTAGTGCAGGTGATAGACCATGATAGACCTTCTACTCTAAACAAAGGCACTAAAATAATTCCCCACCCCACTGAAAGTCCAAACTGATACAGCCCTAAGAGAAATAATCAAATAAGAATTTATTTTCTATATTTCTTTATGTAAAAGTGAGGGAGAAGGCATTAATTATTTTTAAATTAATGTGTAGCAAGAAAATATATCCATTTCCAAAACTTTGGTTAAATCATAGTGGTTTTATTAGTAAGATGGTAACATTAATGTACATTTGGAAGCTGATGAAATCGTAGTGAGGTACAGTTTCATCCTTATTAATTAGTCCACTTCTGTATGAATAATGGTATTGAATCAGCCACTTGCTAGTATAGGACTACTACTGTAGAAGGTTCTTTGCTATTTAGGATGGAGATCCAGTAGGTACCATATTATTTTTCAGTATTTTGTTAGCAGCTTCTTTTTAACAGGAGTCCCTTTAAAGCCCTTTACACTTGTATGGCTGTTAAAAACAGAGACACGGTAGACAGCCTAGGATTTTGAGGAAGCTGGAAGTGTTATCTGAACATCTTTGAGTGTTTAGATATGACCTATGAAGTATCATCTCTTAAATTTGCATTCTTACACAACTCTTCAGCCAAGCAAGGTGACAAATACCCACTTGTGACATTGTGAGCCTTAAATCTGGTGATCCACTCACATTGTATGGAGCCTCAGTGAAATGGGGTTTAATGATCAGCCCACAGAATTGTGGGTTTTATTGCTACATGTAGCCTCATGGTTTAGAGTCAGCTATTGTCAAGATACCAAGGTCTAGCAGAGGGGATCTGCCCTGGGAAAATGAGCTGGAGATACAGAGTAGCATGTTAAAATTTATGGAGAAAAACCAAAATTGTAATTTTCAGTCAGTTTCTGTAGCAGGGTTGTGTCAAACTGGAAGTGAGTGACTGCAGCCAAGAGTCAGAATATTGCAAGCACAGTTTTATATTCTTCCTTATTAAATAGATGATAAAGTAATGGTGATGTTAAATTGAATAACATTGGGTAGAGAGTGATGGGCTCTGTGTTTATGCCTACATGAAGGTTGGTATTAGAAATAGAATGTTGACACATTCAGTGGACATCTGACCTCTGTGCACACAGAAAATTATCTAATCATTTGAGATGAAGCAAGGCTTGAAATACAGGGATTACCCATTCAAGAGAGAATATGTTATTCCCTGTTTCCTTTCTATGGAAGTGAGTTCCCTTTCCTACATGAAATCACATAATCCAAATATACTACATATTCTGCGGAAATACAGTCTAAGTTTTTAATTTTTTTTTTCCAGATGCCTCTTGTATTTAAAACTGTCTGCCTGAAATCTAAAGATACATTCCTTGGAAGGAGCAAAAAGCACAGAATATTTTTAGAAATACTTAAATATAGCTCCAAATAGTTTTCCCATTCATTAAAAGTTTGCTTGACCCAAAATGTCAGGACCCACCAGTGTGAAAGCAAGAGATGAATATCTCTTGTATCACCTTTCCACTGGTATAAGCCCCAACTCCATGCCTGCTGGAGCAGGAGGTGTCTGGAGTTAATCCTGTAACTGCAACTGCTTCTTGCAACTCAGCCTCGGTGTATTTTGAGATTTAAATTCACAAATGAGGGAGGAAGAAGGAAACATCCACGATTATTTTTTTCCATAGCAGCTGTTTGAAACTGTTAAGATGCCTGTACCTTTAAAAGCAAATCCTGGGGGAAAGGGAGACTAAGAGGCAGGCTGCAGTTCAAGTACTGAGAAGAGCACAATAAATGTAGTTAAATTCAAAGGGGTTTTAGATAAATATGTCATTATAATGGAGAGAAGAAGGGAAACTGTGTAAAGAGATTTGCACACACAGAGTTTTGGCTGTGCTATATGGGGCACCAGATGAACACAGAAGATATAAAGTTGTGTGCAAAAAATGGTTACCTAACCATCATTAAAAAAGCAAAGTTGTATCTGGAAAGACTTATAAAGGAAAATTAGTATTTTCCCATAGGAAAACACACCTTTGATTAATCAGACATGTTTAGCATCGTGATTTAGAAAACTGTTTGAAAATACAGATCTGTGTTTGAAATCAGCCAAAAAATAATGGTTTACAAATCACTCAATTCTATTCTTAATCTGCTAGAAACGTTATGAAGGCTGCATATAACTTTTGTGCTTTAAAGTTAGCTAGGACTGGTGAGAAATGTCTTAAAAGAATAAGCTGTGCATGATCTGGCCTGCTGGTAGAAAATATTTCTTTGCTTAATCTTCAGTAATCTGAAAAGTAGCTTCTGAAGTGAAGATGTATAGACAGATTGCATAATTTTTTACTAATCACCATTGGTTTTGTTAGCTGTTTTTAAATGTAAGGTTCTTATTGTCCACGTAGAAAAGGGGAGGTAGAATCAATTTCCTCTTTAACATATTGATAAACAACTCCAGATATAGTGGTAGGGGGGGAGGAGGAAGCTACATTTACCTTTGTGTGACCTATATAGGAATGCTGGAAAAATTAATTCCAGAATATTATGATGACATTCCTTTAAGCTGTGGATATGATTTACATAGTAGGTCCTCTTGAACCGTCCAGCTTCTTTCATCTTGATACTGTAAATTGCTTTCATTCCCCCCCTCCCATCTGTATGCTTGAGGTATTGTTGTGATAAATTATGGAGGTACAGAACTGAAAATGGTGTGTAGATTGTCTAAGAAATTGGGTGCAGTCAGCCTTCAAAGTGGTGGATGATGTGCTAAAACAGCTACCTTCCCCTGCTCAGGTCGCACATGTCGTCAATGAGCAGCTGCTTTTAACTTTGCCTTTTGCCCAGAGCACTGAGAGCAGCTGGATTTATTGAATTAATAACTGCTCCATTTGGGGTGTTTTGTTTTCCCATGACCATGAAATCTGGCTATAATGTTAGCAAAGTATAAGACAGGTCTCCTTCAACAAACTGTGGTGGTGTCTTTTTTGGTTTGTTTTTTTTTGTTATTATATAGCGCTTAATTCTTTTCACCTAAAAGCATTTTATTCCCCCACAGGTACAGTTTTCCAGTTATTTTCTGCCATACTGATTAAGAAAAACAGGGACAAGCACATAAAAATGAGGTAGGTGATATGCACATGCTGAGTGTTGTTTTGAGCACACTTGTACCAGTTCCCAAATGAATCTCTCTGATTGCTGTGTTTAGCAGTGGCCTCATTAAATTCCCTGATTTATTCTAAACAGCATTAGAATGTTCGCAGTACTGGTTGAATAAACAGTTTCTGTGCTTTGGAACAATTTTTTCATCTCAAAGCTCTGGATTTCATGAAGCTGGCTGAAAAACAGGGGCAGTGTGGGCTGCAGATGGGGATGGGTGAACCAGTGGCCCCCCAGTTCCTCTGACCACACAGGCATGAGGGACATGCCCTACCACAGAGCTTCAGGGCAATCCTGCTTAGTAGGATTTCTTTGGTGTGACTTTGGGTTGGGCTCACACATTATCTAGAAACAATACATGAGGTAATGCCTTCAAGTTTTATCAATAATGGCACATATTAGATTAATTTTTTTTCATGTTATGGTTAGTCTGCCATGCTGCAAGTGTTAGAGTTACCTTATTATGAATGAAAAAAAAACCCCAAAGCCACCAACCAACCAAAAAGAAAAAAATCTACAAGGGGAGTTGTTTAGCCCTCCTCTTGGGACAGCAAAAGAAAAGAAAGGGGTTATTTGGAACTCACACTTGCATACCAAACTTCTTTTGTACCCTAGTTATAGCAAATAGACCCTGGTGTCAAATTCTGATCCTGTGCCTTCCTCAGCATGTCAAAGGGCAAGTCTTGAAGCACTTCAGGCCTTGCTGACCTGATTTCCTGCAAATGGATGGCACCAAGTCAGGAGAAATGGAATTGAACATCAAGCTGCCCTTCCTAACTGCAGCTGTCCTCACTGGCCAGGAATAACCTGTGTGACACGAGGAGGTGTGTGGCTGCTGTGCCCCTGATGGGGCTGTGTACAGGTGCCTTCTGCCTCCTAAAGACTCAAGGGAATATGTGGAGTAGATCTGGCCTGCCAGAGCTCAAGAACTGCGTTCCATTTTCTAAAGAAAATTCCATTTTCTTTGTCATAAATACCATCCCCAGGGCTGGCACTGTTATGTGCCAGCCTCCTGCTGTATCTTCTAACCCTTGAAATCTAAGTTTCCCTTGAAATCTAAGATTTTGTCAAAAGTGTGCAATCTCCTTTCAAACATGGGGAAATTCACTGGGATTTACTTTTTAGGTTGCTGATGTTTCTTATGTGGATCTAGTGCCCCTGGAGTTCTGCAAATAGAACATTTAGACATTTTGGTTTATATGTACAGATTTGTGTCTTTATTATAGAAATGTCTGCCCTAGTAATTTAAAAATGTGCCAGCACTTAGGAGTGGAAAAGGTCATTTTACTCAATCAGTTCTCAAATTCCTGAAGAAATAATCTCAAGAGTCTGTCTTCAATGCTTAGATATTTCCAGAAATGAGGCATGTTACATAAGTGTTATAATCTGCCAAGTATTTCCTTGAACTTCTTTTCTATTGTCACAGAATATTGATACAGGGTGTTTCCTCCAGAAAACTGGAGAGTTCAAATTCCAAATGGGAAGAAAGGATATTGGTTCACAAAGCAGCTATCCAGTGTTCAAAGCAAGTACCAAGAAACTTGAGAGGGCTTGAGATGAGCAAACAGTCTCCCTGTTTATTGTATATTTTTTTGTAAGCAAACAGTTCCATCATCAGCTCCAGCAGCTTCTCCCCACCTGCACAGGGAGCAGTAACAAGGAGCACAAGAAATGGTGATGCTCTGCTCCTGGCTACAGTACCTGGCAACAGCCCTGGAGAGGAGCAGACCCTCTGAGAGAAAATTTGAGAAATGCTTTCAGGGCACCCTTGCCCTGGGGTTTGCACCCATCCTGTTTTGTGGGGGCCAGAGTGAGTTCATTAAGGTGAAATCTTCAGAGTTTTCTCTTTGGGAAAACCCTTAAAGATATTTTTACGGGGCTTGTATGAAGGATGATTTTTATTGTTTAATTTTTCTGCATAGTTTTACAATTTGGCCAACTGCAGTAATTTTTGAGTAAGTGGTAACAAGACATCCTTGCTTTGAGTACAGAAGCATTCCTGCGTTTCAAAGACAAGAGGGAAAATATCAAGATATTTTCCAGAGTAACTATGTCTAAGTGGGAAATGTTATCTTTGGGAGTTAATTTTGCAAAATTATAAGCAACACAAAAAGATCTTATAAGGAGAAGGATATGGCAGCTTTGGGAACAGGCTGAACTGCTTGCCCTGTGTGCAAGAACTTTTGTCAGTCTATTGGGCAAAAGCTTCACAGTGGAAGTCCAACACAAAGAAACGTGACTTTTATATATTATTAAAAATAAATTTTAAAAAAGTGCAGCTGTGGGCTAGCTCAACATTGGAAGTAATAATAATAAGCAGTAATAGGTACACCTTAACAGATGCAGAAATGTATTGTTAAACCAGAAGAATTTTGGGAACACAATTACCAGGTTTTCTGCTTTAGTTACATCGGACAATCTGCCCTGAAGAACAGGCTAGACACACAAATCATCTCTCCCTCAAAGGTTCTCATAATTCCTGGTTCCAAACTGCTCACCTAGATTTAGCTCCCTTTTTGATTTCAAGCAAGATAGGCAATCCAGAAACTAATGCCCATTAATATAACTGAAAATGAGAAAAGTTATCTTCAGGATTGACATCCTAAGGGGATCTTTACATCACTTTTAATTTTATGTGCTCAGTTTGCTCTTTCCTGCCAGGCTGCAAACCCTGATTTAACTGCTCAGAATGTTAAATGGCAAAAATATTTGGCATTTCTCTTCTGCATCCAAGCTGATATGAAGAGATACTGAAATCCTGGAAGGGCTTTGCAGCTCTCTGTACTCTCATTCTCCTGCAGTGGGACGAAAAAAAATCCCAAAAGAAAAACTTTTATCTTGCCTTACTGAGACAGTAAAAGAGAAAAAGCAGTGGTGGTGTGGGTATGTCTCACACTATGAAACTGAGTCAGATTCATCTCTGGCTGATCCTGCCTTGGTTAATGGACATCAAAAAATTCCTGTTCACTTGGGACTGAAGCAAAATTTTTGCCTATTAAGTCCAATGTGACCTAAATCTGGAGTTTAGGTAAAAACTACAATCCAGCCCTAAAATTGCTGTGGACTTTTAAATTCTGACAGCATTAAAGGAGCATGAAGGAGCCCAGCTCCTTCAGTGTTGATGTTCTGTGTGTTGCCAATAGTGCCTTCAGATGAAAGAATTGCAAACCTGAGCAGAAGCCAATTAAGTGATTAAGTCAAAACTGCTGACCTTGTCTCTTATGTAGCTCTAGTTTCAAATACTTCCACCACAGCACTTTCTAATTTTTTTAACAATTTTAGCATAATACATGAACTAGGGTAGGATGCTTTGCATAGTAATTAACAGCTGATTTTCATGGAACCTGGTAGATTATATTTAACTATACTATCTTCACTGAAACAAAATAAATCAAAAGAGCATCATTCAGTGGTCATTTTGTGCAAGAGAGTGTGCATTCCACCTGCTCTGTTTATGTTTTCCCCAGTTTCATGCTTTGCAGGACATAAAAAGGCACCTAAAATTGTTTTGATCCTTTACAGTTACATTAAAATGATGTGGCTGTCCAGCTGATAAATTGACTCCATTGTATCTCTTCGAAATTTATATAGATAGCAAAGTTCTGCACGGTCATAAATGATTTATCTTTTGTATTTGGAGCAGAGTCATAATCATTCACTCTTTTTCAAGTGTACTTTGGCAACTTTATCTCACTTGCAGTTTGCATTTCTGAAAGTGGAAATATATTCTGCAGCTTTTGATGTGTTGATTGGTAAGAAGGTAAAGACAGCTGCACACACGTCTCCAGAGACCCAGCTCAATGGCTAAATGAAGACCTCTAGTGCTTTCTTGTTAGCCAAGATAGATCTACATCCAGATGAACCACAATTAGTCAATAGTGAAGGCTATAGGTTCATGTGATCAGAAGCCACAAATCAGTTTTCCCTAGGACTTAGTTATTGGCAGATAGTGCCTCAGGCTATGCCTTGCTGCCTCTTGCCTGACAGTAATTTTTCCCCGAGTGAAGTTTTTAAAGTCACCTACAGAGACTGGAGCAGCCATCTCCTGACAGCAAGGCTGTCACTGGCCTGTCAAATATCAATTGCTTATCAAACAAATCGTCTGCTTCTTTAATGTATCTGCCCCCTGTCTATTAACAAAGCTTAAAGTGCTGCTCTTGGTTTGCACTGCTATTTAGTCTGGCAGTACCTATCTACCTGTGAACCTCATTATTTTGACTCGGCATGGGCCAAATCTTTCCTCCCTGCAACTTCAGTGAAAACACACCAAAAGGATTTATAGCCAAGGTGACTCCCTACTGCTGTCAACTTCTGATACTGCCTCAGTAAACCAGGAAGGAGCTGTAATTCCTGCAGGAATCTGAACCCTGGTGCAAAATGTTTCTGTTTCAGAGAGTTTAGTTAATGTATTTCTTTTCTCTCCTAGCCTCACATTGCAACACAACTTTGCATTTGGTTTTGGCTAAAATTAGATGCAGAATTATAGTGTGAGGAAATTTCTTCCAAGGTTTTTTCAGAGAACTTGGGGGTGAGGGGTGTGTAGAGCCTCACAGTGCTCACAGATAAATATGATTCCCTGATTTTATGGGTAGCTAAAATGAGTCTCAGAGAAGCTTCATTACTTTCTCACCCAATGAATGACAGAGCCCAAAGGTTTGAGCATCACTGCCCCTATTTGCAGGTACCAGCCAGCCTGTCTCTGCAGATGATTAACATGCCAAAATGGCATCCACTGTGGCTTCTGGGCAGCACTCTAGTGGAATCAAATCCCACCTTTCTCATTGCTGCTCTGCAAATAAAGGAAAAATGAAGGCCAGTGAAAGTAAAACTGAGCATATAAAACGTGCTTTAAAATTTCCAGCACCCTGCAGTGATGGTGATTAGTTAAAGAAACACCACAGTCTTGTTACTATCACATCTTTTAAAACCTTTTTGCATTACGCAAAGATGGTCTAAGGAATTAATTAAAATGTTGGACAATAACATAATCAGGGATATCTATATTTGCAGTCTTTTCTCTGTGCTTGCATACATCTTTTATCTGTCAAGTATAGCAAATAGCTAATTAGCCCCCTTTTAAGTGCTTCACTGCTTATATTGGAGCTATAGTCATGCCATAGTGGGATGGTTTCCAGGAAACCTGATCCATGTTCTCAGCTGAAAGAGAATTCGACAGGAAACTTGTAGAGAATAGAAAATGCTCTTTTAAAGAAATCAGTTGTTTGTGATTCTCAGAACACATCTGATCCTCTGGCATTTTAAATGGAGTTATCCCAAATCCGGAGTCCCTGCGTGGCTCCTACACAGCAAAATTCTTGCCAATGTCAATCAGAGGGTTACTAAATATGGGCTGTGGGATATCACCTAATGTGTTCCCTAATAGGTAAGTTTTTAATGTGGTTGGTATGACTCATCCTTTTAAATTCTGGCTTTTATTCACTCCTTTTCTGATAGGGCAAAAACCCCACATAGCTGGAACTAAACTATTATGCACTTATTTTGATGAACTGCCTTAAAAGCATTAGCCAGTTAATGGGTTCCACCCCCTAGCATTACTGCTGAAGCACTAAATTTGACAAATAATCAAATCACCTTAATTCGACGTTATTATCAAGGAAAATGTATTTACAGCTTAAAATGATGTTGGGAGTTTCCACCCTCTCTTTTTTCAGCATTAAAATTTTTAAGAGTGGAAAGGCCTGCTTGAGGGTTACTCCAGCATGCACTGGCACATGACAGCTCACGCTGACCACAAAAATAACTCAAGGCGCCACTCTGCTGCAATTAGCAGCTGTAAGATTATGATGTTTTGACACAGGTGAGGCAAAAGGCTTCAAGCACAGAGTGAAGATGAGAGTTACACAACGACTTCCCCCCAAAATACAATAAATTATT
The DNA here is from genome assembly GCF_036169615.1 of Heliangelus exortis. NCBI lineage: Eukaryota > Metazoa > Chordata > Aves > Apodiformes > Trochilidae > Heliangelus > Heliangelus exortis. The sequence goes on from NC_092425.1 coordinate 4,441,685, forward strand.
TAATTTTTAGGCAACTGAAACTAAGTTCTGCCACCAGTTAATTTGCAACATGACAATTGAATTTGAGAAAACTTATTTAATAATTTCTACTTTGCCTTTTTATGCTGGTGTCCAATGCTCTGCCTCACTAGAAGGTATCAGTTATGGTATAAATTTTTATATAGCAACTTTTGCTGTTGTCTCAGTACTTGTTACAGTTAAGAAGTAGACTCTACCCCTTCTTTATTCCCCAGGTAGAATTTTACTCTGAGTAGTGTGCCTGAAGATACACTAGGATGCTAATGAAGCAGAATATTATAAATTTGAAAATAATCACATAGCTCTATGTTTTATTGGCCAGGTAAAAGTGCATCTTAGTGATATCAAGCAATTATTTTTTATAATATTTGTTTGAGATGTGATTCATATATGTATTACACAGTTTTTCAAATGTACCTTGGTAGCATATCATTATGTTAAAAATGCGTAAAAAAGCATTCAATAGTTCCCTCATTCTTTATCTTTGTGCATGGCTGTTTTGCAAGGCTTGGCATTTTCCTAATATAAACTCCTCTGATATCTCTAACATTTAAGCAATTTGGTTTTATTTTTAAAAAAGCTGAAATCTGCAGCTATAGTAAAAAGAACAGAGAATCAATATACCAGATGAGTTACTTATATAATAAAAGCCCTTACACAGTGCCTAGGAGCACTTCCACAGTTCACAAGAATAAATTTCATTTGATTTGCCTTGCTCCACAGATTTCCACAGGATGTTTGCTACCTGTTGGGTTCTGCAGGAAAGGAAAGACTGTGCTGGAAAACTGTCCCCTGGGAGGAAGGTGTCTGGGTATGCTGTGCAAGAGGGTCAGGTGGCCTGGGTCTGACCTGAGCTTTTTGTGTTCAATTTTCTTGGTAAAGAGAGGGGAAGGCAGGGAGAGAATTTTCACTTCTCAATATAAACTAACTCAAGTGCTCACTGAGGGGCAGGGGATGGAGCTGGAACATTCAGACCTCTGCTCACCATCACTACCAGTGAACTGAGTTGCCCTTACCTTAATGTTTTTTAGTTTGAAAGTCTTGCTAAACGTTCCCCTTTATCAGGAAAGGCTGCAAAAGTGAAACCTGCAGGCAGGTTTTTGGAAGGAAGACGAGGGTCTGGCCTGACCAGATGGCTCCAGGCTGAATTTTTGAGTCCTGGAAAAGGGATAATGGCAATCATTTGCTTCCCACCAGTGTCACAAATTGACATATGTAGTACCTTTGAGGAGCTTGTATTCTATGGTGAGGAGGAGTGAGGGTGGATGGCAGAAAATGATAAGTGCTGTATTTCCATTAAATATTGTAATATGACCCCCATCCTCCCTCTGTGATCTCATCTACATCCAGGAGCACATATGTAGCCATAGCAAGATACCCAGTCAAATGAAAGTCTGCATCAGCCTTGGTTTGATTCAATTATCTGAAATTAATTTTTTGACCATTAAAGCAAAGAAATGAAACTGTAATTCAGTAGCATGGGGTAGGAGGGAGGGAAGTGAGAGGGCGTGCTAGAGAAAGGTAAAGTGCACATAAAATTGGATGTCACCTGCTGCGCCCCATCATGCAACTTAAGAAATGCAGAGGAATTTACAATGTACAAATGTTCTGCTTTGTAACTACTGAATTTCATGGTCGCATATTTGCCACTTCTAATTTTGTAACTGGATATTAGCAATTTTCAAATAGTTGGAATGTTTGTGCACGTGTAGTATTTTGAAAAAGTGTCATAAATATATGAGATAAGCTGCATATTCACTGCAGAGGGCACAAAAGGAAAAAGAAATGCTAATAACTGTCATGCAGAGAGCTATTAAACTGGCATGACCAGCATGAGCTGATACAATCTCCAAAACATTTTCATATATATAGGGTAGAAGCACTTACATTATCCAAATAAGATGCTAAAGCCAAAGAGTTGTGGACAGCATGGTTTAAATGTACTTAAAACACACAAAACTGTTGCCAGGGCAAACCCCAACTTTCATGTAATCCTTTTGTGTTACTGTGTGCAGAACAGGATGAGATTCAACCTGTCAGTGGAACTGACACCATGATGAGAGGTAAAAATTGCAGAACTGAAATACTCCCAGTTCAATTGATCTCTTCTGAAACATCTCAATGTCACTTTTATAGGACACACTTTCTTCCAAAAAATATAAAAAATTTTCTTTGTCCTACAGATTAGGAGACCAGAACCTATAATATCACAGCTACCATATCATACATTGATATGCAGGTTTTCTTCTATTATTATTATTATCAGTAGTACTATTATTATATACTGTCACTATCAAAGTGCTCAAAACTGCCTTTTAATTTCATATTTTCTCAGCACATAACACAACAAGCTTCATGCTTCTGCCTTGATATCCTCGATTCAATTATCCTATCATATCTTAATTCTTCTATTTTAATGTTATGATATTATATCCTCTTATCATCTTCTTGATCACATCATATAAATTACAAAATTTATATGGTTACAAAAAGGTAAAATATAAAACCACACAAAGTTTTAAACAACATTAAAGAACAACTATTAAAGTTTACACAACAAACACACTCTTAAAACAAAGTTTTCTGAAAATAACTTTTTTTTTTTTGCTTTGAAATATTGAGGGTTTTAAAAAAAATATATCCTTATTTGGAAGATAAATTAATTCCAAAAGGTTAAAAGAAAAATGCCATTAAAAAGAAAACTTTAAAAATATGCATACTGTACAATGTATTTGTGACATGTGGCAAAAGGCCATGATTCCTCAGGTAATGTTTGCAAATAATGATCAAATCAATGGATAGCAGAGAAATGTGTTAATTTCCCCTTTCCTTTATTGTTCTCAAACTCTTCCTTTCTGTACCTTTGGGTTAGGAAGCTTTCCCCTTTTCATTGAGGCCCTTTGTTTGTGACCTGCTGCCAAATTCATCTGTATGCATCATCTTCAGGAATACTGAGAGTTGTACCTTCCCCGAGTCTTTGGCACTGCATGATGAAGCGCTCTATTTATATTAAAATGAAGAAGTTCCTCAGGGAGACATAGAACAGAATGAAACAACAAACAGAGCTTTAGAGACTGGATATGTGAAGTGACAGTGACAGCAAAATGGTAGCTCTTGTTACAGAATGGCCCAAAGGACTCCAGAAAGACTTATGGCGTGAGCCACACTGGCTTGAACTTGGCAGCTCTTAGGGGCTTAAACACTTGCCATGAGGAGATGTTTTACAAGGCAGAAGTTAATCAAATAATTTCTCGCAATTGCACATCTTGATTTGGGATGGCACGGACAGGAGAGGCTGGGTGATGCTTTGCTACGTATAAATTAGAGGAATTATTTTAACGTCAAGCCATATTTCTTCATTTGAATCAACGTGCAGTCCTGTTGCTGCTGTTATGATTTACTTAGTCCAGATAATAGGAGAGACAAGACTTAGACTTCATCTTATACAGCAAGTAATGCTCTACCATTTTCAACTTGAGGGGAGAAGGTGAATTAAGCTGCTACTGAAATGTGCCCTGCAGGTCAATTTGAAAAGGACAAGAGTGCTCTGGAGTGGTTTATGGTGGCAGGGCAACTGGTTGTTAAATCACCTGGAGAACTGTCTGAGAGTGACTGTGAGGAGAGGAGTGCTGAAGTTGCTGTGCCTTCTGCTGGTGGTCATCCACAGGTATCAGGTTCAGGAAGAGTGAAAGGATGGGAATTAAGAAGGGTAAATGTCAAAGAAAAATAACATTGTGCAAAGATTGGGGAAGGAAGATCGGATACAATTTTCAGAAGGAAAAAATAATAGATGGAGAAGGAAAGAGAGGGTATTGCAAGTTGCTGTTTTCTTTGCACATTGACACCCTGTCTGGGCCCAAAGAGCACTGCAGTTGAGGATCCATGGTACTACCAGGACGGTTAAGACTGAGCACCTGCAAAGAGGAGGGGCTTTCATCCCATTCCATTTTCACCACATGATATTTGACTTTAGTGTATAATTCATGTTTTATGTAGTGGTAGCCAGATACCCAAAGACCAAACTTGGTGGGGAATAAAATGAGTTTTTCCCTGTGGATATAGACCTGCAGGTGCTGATAGCACTGGCAGGGAGGAAAGACCACCTTTTACAATGCAAAGATTTAATTTATCCCATTCCTCGCCCACAGGAAGTCAAGCCCAGGGAATATCCTTTTATGTTTGAAAATAGTTTATATTAAGAAAAAATTAAACCAAAGTTTTAAGACCTATGAAAACACTTTCTAATTTTTTTAACTGACCTTACCGTTTTTGGTTTTGGGTTGGGTTTTTTTGTGTGGGTGGGGAATAGATTTGTCATTTTCATAAGTGTCATTGCAGAGGGAAGGAATCATCAAAGTTACATAAGAAAAGTTCCCAGAAACTAAAGGTAGACCTCTTTTTTTTGGATACACTTCCAGACTGTATCTACTAGAGAGGATGCATAGAAGGGCATTAGATTGATTGCATTTGATCTCTCAGGGGTGAAAGGCTTAAAACATGCAGGCTTAAAAAGCAGAATATTGCACGTGTTCCCACCACTGCCAAGTTGAGTTAATTCTTCAGAGTCCATGGTGTGGCTAATTCAGCTAACAGGGAAAATATGTGGGATGTGCCCCTCATGACCTGCAACTGTGAACTGGACCCTACAACTTGGCACCAGACTCCTATCATTCCAGAACTGCCATACTGATCCCACACCCCTTCCCCTTAGAACTAACATTACCAGCATGCTGATCACTGTGCCAGGTACCATGGTTTACAGACTTCTAAGGGTTTAATCAAGTAGTCTGCAAAAATCAGCTAGGGACAACATATGCTTTATTGTGACTAAATTGCTTGAGACAGTAGCATTAAATGTAAATTACACCCTGCAACAGTAATTACATATTATTGGTTGTATCTTCTGTTAATGTAAATTCAAATAACCGAGTTTGAGGCCATGTTTCTCTAAGTCACTCTGTAAAGATTTCAAGTAAGAGAGATCAATTTTAATTAAGCACATGTTTTAGAGATCATATAAAAGTGGATAGAAAAAAACCATAATTCAGGTTATTGACTTTATTGTAAAAGATTATGATTCTGCTTTTGTTAAATAGACTTTTTTACAATGCTACGTAATTTGGAATTAGTCCAAGCTAATTTTTTATCTAAGAAAAATTTCAAGAATAAAAAATAACAGGAATGATAAAATGACCACTTAGAGGGTGCAAATGGGAGCAGGTTGAGCAGCTACCTCTCTTCTGGATGAATTCTTTGCTTATGTTTCCACAAAATGGATCATGCCATGTTTCTCTCTCTGTGGGTTCACTAATGGTATTGCTTCTTCTGCCTGGGGGAAATGGGCTTGGAAGAGGGTTTGGTGGAGCATGTGGGCACCAGGACCAGAGGCTCTTGTTGATCCTGTCTTCCCTTCTTTCCTGAAGTGCCTCATGTCATTTCACCCCAACTGTACCACAGATCTTAGCTCAGAAATTCCTGGGCAAATTCTTGCTTCTTCCTCTCTGCATTATGGCCATGGTCAGAGCTTTTTTTGAGCAAAAGCTGTAGAGCAGAGTCCTTACTTGTGAACCTTTCATTATTGTGTCTTCTGTATTATCTTAAAAAATTTGCAGTTAGTATCAAGAGAAAACTGATTTCTAAAGTAGGGAAGTTGCAATTAAGGGAAAAAATCCATGGCAATGTAAATGCACTTCCTGCAGAAAGAAATGGAGGAACACTTTCGGTGCACTTTAATTCATCAGATTTTTAACTGCTGCTGTAATAATTATATTACAGCATTATATATCTGGCCAGACTGAACAGCTTGGCCACTAGGTTAAGGCAATGTTTTGTAGAAAGCTATGTTTATGCTAGTGTTAGTAGATATGCTCCTGCTGATATCTTTTGGTTTAAAATTCACCCTGTCTTTTTCTCAGAAGCCCCGAAACAGAAATACAGAGACACTGTATGCAATGACAGGCCAAATTTGCCTCTTCACTAAAAAATAATCACTGTAAGAAAATTAAGGTGCAAACCCATGCCTGCTGTAATTGTTGCATGCTTATTAGAAGCTTTCCCTTTCCATATTCTCTGGGTATTTGTTGCCCATGATAATGTGAATACTTAAGGGGAAAGTGTAATTAGCGACTGTGTAGTTCATTCAGTAAACATTTCTGAGCTGTTTGATGTGACTGAACTGAGCGTCACATATAATTTTACACTTTTATCCTACCAGGCAACTGACAGATCTCTAATCTCAGTCTCAGAGCTTTCACTCTGCTTGAACTTTGCTTCATAGAGGTCATTTTCCAACCACTTGGGAGCAGGAGCCACGTCCGCTAAATCCCACGGAGTCGATAGATGCGATAATAGCTTTAGGCACATTTTCTTAGAACTCGGGGGAAAAGACAATTTCAATAAATGTAAAGCTATACTATCTACAATCTGTGGAGTGTGTAAGCAAATCTCATAGGAGAACATCTTTCTTTTACCTCCTGGCAAGAATCTCTTCAATAATAACACATATTTGTTTGTTTTCAATATAAACATTTGTTAAGGCCAGAAAAGTCACGTGTGACTTTTTAAGGAGAGGAGAAAGAGGGTGAGAATTCATGAGGTGAAATGACCAGCAAAATATTCCCTTGGATTTGGATTTTACAGACTATTAAATAGTCTTAAGTAGTCTTATTTCTACCCTCAGTCTTATTTCTACCCTCAGAAAAAGGTCTATAGTAATAGGGTGTGCTCATGGTGGTCTGAGCCTCTTATTGCAAATATGAAGGCAAGTGCCAGGTCAACATACAAACTACTGGTAGGAGAAAAGTAGAAGCCAAGCATCTAGAAATACATGCTGCTGGCATGCTAAATAGGCTTGTAAACATAATGCTTTGATATATTTTAGATCATATAGATCACAACTCATCAAAACAAGCTTGCAGGTTGTACCTGTCAAGATAATTAACAGGCAATTCCTCTGTAGCAGATGTCTGAGATAAGTAGAAAGGACAGTTCTTCCCTTGACAGAGCATCAAAGGGGAAAAAATAATATATATAAAAAAATAATGTGAGTTATTTCAGGTTGATTGTAGCTGCCTAACATAAAAATTAACCCTCCTCACACAACAAAACAATCTCTGCTTTACTGTCATACTCTCATACTGAGATTGAAAATAAACTTTCCAAGGCTTTCGATATTTTTTTCTATTGTCTTTGATTTTTTTTTTCCTTGATATATTGTGGTGCAAAGGAATAAATTTTGAAAGTGAAGTATCCCCTCCAGCAAAATATTTTACTCCATTTGCCTTGGAGAATTCTACTGCAGGGGAGAGAAAAGGAGGGGGGGAAAAAAGCCTTTCAGAGTAGCTGGAACAGCTTCAAATTCAATAGCCTGTGAGATTTTCCTTTAAATGATCTTTCTAAATATAACAGTTCAATAGGTCAGTGGTCAATATGAATGTTATCTGCAAGCTGGAGCTATTAATTTCTGCAACACTGTTCCAGATGCCAAATGTTTTATATGCCAGCTTTCTCACACATATGCTTAAATGAGCATTACACAAAAGCAATTGAGCAAGTGGTGCTGGTGCTCCCACATTAAAAAGGAAGATAGCTGTTAGAGCACAATACAGAACTTTAATTTTTTTTTTTCTTTTTCTTTAAAAGGTTTTTTTTGCCATGAATGGAAGAATGTATCTGATAGCGAGGGTGAGAATTGACAGCTTCTTGACAGAGGTAAGAGAAACAATGCAGAAAATAATGATTTAGAATAATTCAACTCCATTCCAAACTCAGTAAGACATTACACATGTACGCAGAGTCTGAACAGCAGCACAAGGTTGAATCTTATCAGGAGCATCCACAGCTACCTAAAAGGAGGTTGAAGAGAGGTGGTTGTCAGTCTCTCCTCCCAAGTACCATGTGACAAGTCAGTCAGTGTGTACACCCTGTCATGTCACGGGATTATTTTGCACCTTCAGATGCAAAGAAAAGAAAGTCTGAAGTTTTTCTCTTGTAAACAGTAGAAAGGGATGGTTCTATTTTCTTCCACATCTCTAACCAAGAGAAGTCAATCCCACCCTGCAGAAATCCACTGAGCTGCCTTTACCTTGTGCAAGGTGCTAGCCTGTTGTGCCACATCCTCAAAATTAATATTTCCTTGGGTAACCAAGGCTGGACAGATAGTTCTAAGATACTCTTATGTGCTTCAGTGGTGCTGCAAGAACTCAGAGAAAACTTCTGCAAGAAAATATCAGAGGATCACTATGGGCAGAGGGAAAACACTGTCAAAGAAACCAATTAAGGAGTGGAAAAGAGCTCAGAAGGTTTGCTCCCTGTTGTGCTGAAGCTGGTTATTCTGTTTCCAATCACGGCTGCTGAGCTGATTTTTCTATTACAATATTTGTGGTTGCAGTCAGGCCAGAAGTGTATATTAGCACTCAAAGGACCTTATTCATGTCTTTATTTCTGTCTTTTGTGTGACAACTTTATTTAAGCAAACTAACTCCTCTACATTGCTACCCTGGGTCTATTTTCTTTTACTCAAGCTAGTACCTTGGCCACTTTCTTTGCCATTTCCTCTCACACATTTTGTCATCACCTCTGGTTCAAAGATTTACAGTGATTTCTATTTCCTCTTGGTAGTGTCTCCTGTTTCAGTCACTATATACAGGTCAGGTCAGCCTGACTTCTCTACAGCAGCCTGTCAGCCAAGCCTCCTCACTCCACCCAGCTTTGCCCAGATTCTCTCTAGATCCTCTCATCCAAGCTATGGCTAAACCCAAAAGATAATATTTTTTCTGATGTCTCCACCTGAAAGGTGGAGTCTTTCCTTCACTGATTCACCTATTTCATTCTCACCAGGGTTCTCTTCATTTGTCAGTTTGACAGCCTTCTTTTCTACCTATGGGTGCTCCTAAACCTTTTATGCATATAAACCTTGGCAGCACTGTCATAAAAAAGTCTTCACCTTAAACACCAGGTTTTGATGTGTTCTATGGAATAGTGCAGGCAAATAAAAAGCTGATTTTTAATGTTTGGTACTTGCTTAAGCAATTCTTGTGTCTGGGAAACTTAGTGTGGGTGATTGATTTATTGCTATCATTTTGCCGTTAACATCTTTAGAAATTCTTTTATTCACAATATATCCCATGTACAAATAATAACTATTACTGAAATAATAACAGATTTACTATTTTTAAGAGCAGTTTATGTCCCCACATAATCCTAAAAAGAAAAGTCCACATTGGAAAGGAAGTCCACATTGGAAAGGAAGCTACCAAGTTTTATTATGTCTGTGCTCTAATCATCCTCTACAACGCAGAGTAAAATCTATCTATGCCAGAAAATATCATATGGAAACCAGAGACCCTTAAGATTTTACTGCTGCTCTCCCAAATGGAGGTATATATGTAAACACTGCTGAGCTCAGAGTTATGGGCCATGACCAGAAGTAAGTGCCAGAGGACCTAATTCATTACAGAGGCAGGTTTAGCATATTTGTGTTTTACTTGAGCATATGGCTGATGATGGCTGATGATGGCTCTCAAAGATTGCACTGGCACTCAGGGATTGCTGGGAAGCAAACCTCTTTTTTATTTTAGCCAAATTCTTCCTAGCAGAGAAGCACTGAAGAAGTGTGTTTTGTTGGTCCTGTGCTGCTCATCATTTCTGCTCAGTGTTTTTCATTTACTGACTTTTTGGAAACTTGCTCTTGTGAAGTAGTACAAAAAGTGTCTGTAGAGCTTGGAGTCCAGGAGAAAAGTTTTCTTTTTGGAGCTTTAGCACTCTTTAAAGAGTAAGAGGTGCTAATTATATGATTAGCAAAATTTAACAGCTTTTTTTGACCTTTAGTAAGGCATTAGGCAAGCAACCTTACACAGGGGAGTGTCTAAGCAGTAATTTTTGTAGTAGAGTGTGTTGATGGTCTAAAAGATCCTGTTTCCAACCAGCTGCTTGAAAAGGCCACAGATAAAGTATTATGTCTCTGAGCTGAAAGTGACCTCAGGGAAAAACATTTCCTCCCTTAAAAGCTAGACAGAAAAGCAGTTGAAAAACTTAAAAATGGTTTCTATGCCACAGAAACGGAGAGACAAATCTGCAAATGGGATCAATCTGCCTCACTTCTGTTGCTTTAAGCCAACACCTCAAGAATCAATGTCTCAAGTCATTCCTCCCAGATGAGGTGCTGACTGAGCTCCAGGCACTTCTAGTGGTAGGAAGAAAGTTGCTTTGGGAAATAAAGGACCTGTCTCCTCAGAGGAACAACTTTATTTTATATAAAATGGTAAAAGAGCCATTTTCTGCAGCAGTAAAATTTGAGGGCCTGGGTTTCTGCTCACAGTGCAGGATGAAGCTCAGCATGATCACCCCAACCAAATCTTCCTGCCTTTAGTCATGGAAAATTGTTGATGATTTCAAGAGTGAATTGTGAGTTAAGAGCAGTGCTGAGCAATGTGTCTGTCTCTGTATTTTGTCCTGTCATTTCTGGTTAATCTGACTCTCATACATGAAATACTGCAAAATATTTTCAGACATCCAGTGCTGGGAAGATTAGTAAGGTTGGTAACCTAGCAGGAAAGAAAGCAAAAAATGCCAGGAAAAGAGAAATCTGTCGTGTGCACCTACTTCCAAAATATGTCAGCAATTTAACAAGCAGAGACACTTCTTCCTGACTCATTTAAGACTTCTTTCTCTCCATAAACAGCCACATATTGCTGGTAAACAACCTTTAGGAAGGTATGTGATTATTTTACAGCTTTTGTGGTGTTTGTGCAGATCTATCTTGTGCTACAGTACTTTCCCTCGAGACTGTGGTCTCTCAGTGTCACCTAAACAATACTTGCATGTACAGTGAAGCCACTGGGGCAGTGGAAGTGCTGTAGTTCTGCTCTAGTACCCATCTGTTAGCACTATTGCAAGAAGAGCTGTATTTAAATATCTTTCATATAAGAAGTCTGGAAGGCCAGTGGTCAGATTTTCTAATGGAACTAAGATCAGAAGCTGAACCATTTTGATCTCTCTCTAGGGTGGGGGAGGATAGTGATGGAGAATGAATCATTAAAGATGTATTTCACATGAAGAATAATCTTCAGGGATCTCTAAAAGATCAGCAGGATGCTGATATGATGTTGAGTTGTGAATTGGTGTGATCTCTGTGGAAAGAGTGGATAGATGGCATTTGTGTAGAGGCTGCATGAAATAGTTGGGGTTTAATATTTAAGACTAGCAGATTATTCTAGATATGCTAGGAAGATAATCTTTACTTTGACAAAAGGCAGAGATGTTTTAGCACCATAGCTCTCCTCAGGTATCAGGTCCTGTCCCAGCAGACACAAAAGGGGACAAACAAGGAGCAGCAGGATGGCAGGGAAGATGCTTTTTTGTGCTGCTTGCCCTGTTCACAGGGAAGATTTTCTGCTCTGTTCCACCACTGTCAGCAATTATTATTTGCAAAATGCAATTGCCGGCTGGTTGCTCCTTTCCTTGCCTGTGCTTGATTTGGGGAAAAGGAGGCGGCCTGCCTGCTGCCCTTACCTGTACATATATTTTTTGGTGTGGACAAGGTATCTGAAACTCCAGCGTGGCTGAGGAAGCCCTCGAATGCCAGTTTGAGGTTCCACAGAGCAATTTCTTTCATTAGCATGCTTGAAAGTAAAACAAAGAAAATCCATCCAGAGCTTTACCCAATCCTGCTCAAAGAGTACAAAGCCCTCAAAACCCCTATGGTTAAAAAAAAAATGTTATGATGGTTGCCAAGTCAGGCACTAAGAAGTTAGTAAATATTAAAATGGAGCCTTCTTTAATATAGCACTTTCATGCATGTAACTTGGGATTTAACTTTGAACTGAATAAACACGGATTGGGAATACAAAATGTTATTCTTATCATTATCTCATTACACTGAGATGTTGCTCAAGAACTTTTCCTCATGCAATGTGTGGGATATACTGTGCTCTGGGACACACGGAAAATGTGACAAGGGACCTTGGGCAGAGTTCCCTTGGTTCACTTAAGGCAGAAGTTGCTCCAGTGCTTTGAAGCTATCTGATGTTATAGGAATGCTGACTCTAGAAAAGCCAGGGAGAAAATTAAGAAAACTTTCTTCAGAGCAAGTTTAAATGTGTTTTTGACAATTCCTTCATTATATAATTCTTTATAATAGTTCTGCATTAGTTCTGTATGAGGCCAATCAGTGCTTGAACAGAAGTACTTTGTGTTATTCAAGGTAGCCCAAGAGCAGAGATTGATGTGAGGTGGGATGGATGGGAAATCCGAGCAATTTTGTACAATGGGACAAAAGGTAAGTCCCAGGTAGCCCAAGTGACACTCAGTGTCTGTATTTATGCACCTCATTGGTACTCTGATAATTACTGTTCTGCTTTGTGAAAGAAATATGTGAATGGAAAAACTTACTATGAAGAGTTTGAGGATTTTTTTGGTTTAAGGAGAGTAGTTAATTATAGGATTGAGTTTTCATGAGGAAAGGGCTAACCATAGCCATCTGAAAACACTTAGACATCTTAAACCGAGCCCTTAAATTTGGGCTGCTCTTATTCACTGCAAACAAGATTGACAGTAAGTTTTCATCTTCCTTTGTTTGCCCTCACTGCAATCCAAGAGGAATCTGTTTGGTAATGTGTGGATAGGTACACACTGTACCCATCAAACCATCCCCAAATACTTGTGACGGAGCAACCAATGTGGCAGAATAAATTACTTTATTTTTATACCCACTTTGCCTTGTTTTGGTGGTCCATGGATATTAGAATTTTCTGTTCTCTTTTTAAAGGTGATGATTTGTGCTACCATAGGCAGAAAAGCAATGCAAAGAGGGTTTTTAATAGAATCATAGAATGGCTAGGATTGGAAGGGGCCTCAAAAATCATCCAGTTCCAGCCCCCCAGCATGGGCAGGGTCACCTTTCACTAGACCAGATTGCTCAAAGCCTTATCCAAGCTGGCTTTGAACACTTCCAGGGAGGGAGAATACACAAAATCACTGGGCAACCTCTTCCAGCATCTCACCATCCTCACAGTAAAAGAATTTTTTCCTCATGTCTAACTTAAATCTCCCCTCTTCAAGTTTTAAACCATTCCTCCTGGTCCTCTTGTTACACACCCATGCAAAAAGTCCTACCCCAGCTTTCTTGCAGGCCCCCTTCAGATATTGGGATGTTATTGGTATTGGATTAATGTTTACTTGAATGTGTTAAAATTCATATTTTACTTTAATTTTGTAAAAATACTAGCTGTAGATTTTTAGTAGCTTTCAAATCTGGACAAAAATATTTAAGGCTTTTATGGATGTTAGGATTTGTTAAATTGTTTTGGGGTGATAACATCTCTTAGCAGTTTTACACTTCCAGCTGACCCGATATGTTGGAAAACAGAATGGAAGGCCAGGAGGATGATTCCCCAATATTTTTTAGTAGAAGAACTGAGGAAACAATTGGCTTTTTCAATTCTATCACTATATTCAATGGTGTTACCTCTTTTTTTACATTAATTCCTGCACTGTTTTCCCACAAGCAAAGAGTTTAATGTGGCTAAATGAGCCACGTAGCATTTCCAGTGGTTTCATTTTGCTTTGAGTCAGGTTTCAGATCAATTTCACTAGCACCAGACAAGGTTGAGAAGAGTATATCCTTTGAGAACTGGAAAACATTGATTTATTTTACATGTCCAATTAGTTCCATAAATTAAGCAACAATGTTCAGGTATGTAATACAACACTGCTCCTTTCAAAGGTGAGGAACAAACCTTGTATGAACAGGACTGTTACTGGGAAAAGGGGTGCTGATCTGAAGTGTTTAAAAGTCATTGTAAAGATTCCTACTGGTGCTGGGGGCAAAGGATCGCAGATCTGTCTTTCAACAAAAATGAATCCTCGGTTGTATTCTTTGGTTTTGGTTTGGTTGGTTGGTTTTTGTCGCTTTGTTTTCTTCACAAAAATAATGCTGGTGTTTTTCTAAGTCTGCACTTTTTAAATGAAACTGTGACTCCTCTCTGTCTCACGAAGTGGCTGAAAAATTTCTATGTCCAACTATTCGGCTGCAACAAGAGGCGTTAAAACACACGCACCAAAAACATTTGAATTCCCCTTTGAGGATGACTGGGGAGGGGGGGGGCTGTCAATAAAAAAATCTTCCCCCAGTTGCAGATCAAGCCAAGCAGCCTCCTCCTTGAGAGGGTGAAGGTTGCCAGGCCAAGCACAAGCAATTAGCTGTGTGGTGCGGGTTGGGGCGACGGCCCCATCCCCGGCTGATTGCCCTGAGCTCTGCTGCTGCTTGTAATGCAAATTGTATCTGTTCCCCTTGGTAATGGGGATCAACGCTGCCTTCTCCATCCCCTCCCTGCTCCTGCTCCCTCCACACTGGGATAATGGTTTTGGTGGGCAATCAGGGAAGATGCCTTCTTGACTCATCTCTCATAAATAGATTGTCCTCCTCAGGCAAAATTGAATAACCCCCGACATGGCCTGGAGGCGAGCAGCCTGAATTCAATAAGTCTGCAGGGTCAATGTCCTGTCGTCTTTGGCAAGCAAGTAATTATTCTGCACTAACATTCAGTAATGGGAGGAGGAAACTGCTGGAGATGCCTTCTTCTGCACCCAGTATAGCCACCTTAATGGGATATTCCTCCAATAAGTAATTCTGTCCCATTTCAACACCCCTTGCCTTTAGGTTTGCTTTTCATGCACGTTTCATGTACGTAATTCTGCAGAGTCTTTCTCCCAACAGCATCTGTGGGAAAGTTTAACAACTTCACTGTCTGTTGTTTAATATTTTCCACTTTTATGGGTTACAGTTGTGCTGTCTATTTGCTTTTACTGATTTGTGAAAGATTTATTATAAACCAAATACAGCTGTTCTCTCCCTTCATAAACTGAAACTATTTTGGCAAAACCTATTTTCCACTATGAAAATAAATTTTAAATTGCTTCCCTCACCCAGCTTTCCAAGCATGAGCATCCAGTTGTTATTTAGTGGTGCAGAATAGGTGCCAGTGTGGTTGTAGGCTTACTTAAGAGAAAGAAAATATCTGTCTTTCAAAAATAAACAGCAGAAATGTTTTTACTTCTTCCATCTCCATTTTTCAGGGGATTTAATAATATCATCTGCAGATCTCAAGAGTTATGAATTATAATATAAAAAACTTCTTCAGATTTAAACCATTTTTGCAATCTGATTTTGCATTTATGTTGAGGATTGCATACATTTTATTTTGATACCTAATGTTTACCTTTTCAACCTTCAAACAAAATTCAGTATTTTTTCCATGGAGCTTCAAATAGCTCTCTACTTACTCTGAAAGGGCACACATTTCACTGGGTCAGTTTCCATTGTCAAAATTTGGACCAATGCAGTGTTCCAGGTCATTTTGAAAGGCAATATTAAGTTCTAAATTCTTCAGTTATATTATTCTGTGGATTCTAACATCCTTTCTTCTTTCCTAAACTGGAAAAACTTTTCTTTTCTATTTCTCAAATGATAAAAGAAATAGAAGAATAGAGATACAGAGGTCCTTCACTAATACTACTGCTTCCATCTATGTTTGGTACTTTTCTCCTGTTTTAAGTTTAGCTTGGGTAGGGCTGTGGTTTTTTCTGCCCTAGAATTAAACATGTTTTATTGCATGAAAATTATTGCCTTAATAATTGAAAGAAATCTTTATCTCTTCTCTCTTGAGAACAATGCACATATAATAACGAAGATCTTTGAATAAATGGCAGAATAAGCATTTTCTAGGAATGATTGATGATTGATTATAAAGGGCTGTTTCCCTGTAGCCGCTCATCATGATGCTTTTTGACAAGTGGCATTCATACCCAACACAAAAACTTTGTTTTGATCTGTTCTGGTTTTGTTTAGCAGCCAGGACAAAACTTCAGCTGATGCTGCTCGTGTTCAGCTGCTGCTGTTGGTTCAGAGTACAAGTATAAGACAATTCTGTGCCAATAATAGTCAGAACTTTTGTGAAATGCATCAGTATTGGTCCTCCTTACCATCTTGCACCATTAATGATCGTTTTTCCTTTCTCCCATGCTTTCAAAATGCTATTTGCAATAGAGCTTCAATATGATTTAATTTATTGCTGGAATGTTCTCCTCATTACTCTGTTGACAAGCCCACGTAAGATCCATCTCCACTTGTTTGTTTGCCAGTTTGGCTCCATAACAAATGCTGCTTCAGCCTTTGGCTCACAGAGATATATTTTTTTTCACTAGTACTGAGTTACTTTTTCTTGTGCTCCAGCCAGAGCACCCAAGATTCATGGGCCTTGCACTAAAAGTTTGCAAATGCTCATATTTGGACCAGGGTAAAGTTTTCTTTGCATGTGTCACTTCACTGCAAAAAGTGGAATGGTTTTCTTCAAAGAACTGTTGGGAACTTCACCAAAGGAGGGGTGTAATGCATGGAAATTAAATCATGGAATCACCCTGTGATGGGTCTTTTAGATACCACTCCATGTGTGTGTCTTGGACCTCTATGTCATATATAACAAAAGCCACTGATATTTTAGGCAGAAGAAATCAGTACTCAAAAACTGCTGGCACAAGAAGACCTAAAGAAAGAAATTCACCTTCCTTAGTACAGGGGTGCCCTAAGAAAGACTGTATTTATTGCTTGGGGGCAGAAAAACTCTGTTTGAAATGTGTCTTTCTGAACCTTTTATGTTTCACCTATTGATACAACTAAAACCTAATTGATGGCTTGTGATTTCAAGGAAATTATATAATTTCTCCACCATGGATGAAAATTTTCATTTTTCTATATATACTACACATGGTGCACTTATACACGGATGACTAAGTCAATGTTTTCTTTTGAAATGTATTTTGGAACAAGAGAGAGCTGAAAAAGGTTTGGAATTCAAAAGAAATCTTATGGATGCTGAACCCAAAATTTATAAACAGGGACCGAACTTAGAGTTCTTGCCGTCTTCTTTTATCTTCTGTGCTTTCTACACAGCCTGTTTAACTTATATGTACTATACTTTACCCCAGGCCTTTGAAGGTATTTGGTTTTAAATCAGTCTAAACATGACAAATAAATTTACAACCTGATGCTGTAAATCTTTATTTGATGGATTTGTTTTACATGTCTAAATTTTCCTATTGATAAAATGACTGCTTGTGCGGTGCTTTGAAATACCTGGATGGCTGTTATTAACCTGAAGTTCCTACCTATGTCCAGAGACCTTGCAAAGTCAGAATCTTACATTTTTTAAAAAAAGAAACTTAAGTTCGAGCACAATGTACTGGGTTTTGTTGTTTGGGGTTTTTTTGTCATTTTTTGGGGTTGTTTTGGCTTTTGTCTTTTGTTTTTTTCATTTTATTTTATGCAGGCTGTCCTGAATAAAAACCTAAACTTCACACAGCTGGTGTGTTTTTAGCTTTAGTAAGTGCATAAACATTACTGACAGTAGCAAAATGCTTTCTTTTTTATTTGAATAGAAAATAAAGAAAGTGGGCTTGTAAAAATGGTATTTCATTTGTTGGCACTAAGTTTCAAGTCTTCTTGTTCTCCTCTCCCAGCTGTCTTTCCTTAGTTCTGCTTTTATTTAGTCCAAAATTCCTGCTATTTCTTAAATATGTGCTTCAACATCAACTATTAACGCCCTTTGAATTGTTTGGGTTTGATTTTGCTTGTCTTATTAATGCTACTGTGAAACATTCCAGTTTTAAATCAAATCTAAAGGCAATACATTATTCCAGAAATCTGTTAGTCAGCCTGACGTTTAGAAAAAATATTATTTTAATCTTTTCCTAGCTCTTTTTAATAATAGCCAAGTATACAGAAAACTCAACATAAGAATAAACACCCCAAATTGAAAATACATGCATCCAAAAGTGAGTACAAAATCCACCAGACTTTTTCAGTAAAATTCTCTTAGCATCTTCTCTGAGAGACAGCCAAAATGGGCCCAAGGAGCTGCAAGTTAAACAACAGAGACAAAGGTGCCAGCCAAGCTGAAGGAGGCTCGTGGGATTCAAGCCCTAAAAGCCAAGGTCTCATCTGTTTCTGACCCTCTTGTGTGGGTGCAGAGAGAGGGGACAGAGACTTCTGTGTCACTGAACTTAAGGGTGTGCTGCTCAGGAGTGTACTCTTATTTTCTGGCACAGATTTTTTTCTCACAGATGTATTTGGGTTGTTACACAGATGGTTATTTCCTGCTGATGTCAGAGACAAGGAGGTGAAAAGCAATAAAAATGAGGTAGTTCTGCACTTGAGAGAGCATCCACCTGAAAGAAGTAATCGCAGCAAGATGCTCAGGCTCTGCATATGGAATTCATATAAAAACGAGTAAATATAAATATAAAAACTAGCACTATAGCATGACTTACAGTTCACTATCCAAACAATAAGAGAAGGTGGAGTGAGCAGTGCTATGCATGACTGTGGGCCAAAGCCATCACTAGGGGACAACAATTTCCTGGCTTGGTATTATTTTTTCTGTCTGATATGCTGTGTGTCATCTGCATGTCTCCCTCTCATTTCCTATGACTGCTTCTTTTCCTCCCTGCTTTTAGCCCTTGCTTGTTTGTTTGGATTGCAGGGGTTTTGTTTTGGTTTGGTTTTTTAGGGACCAGAATTAGT
Organism: Heliangelus exortis; assembly: GCF_036169615.1. Classification (NCBI taxonomy): domain Eukaryota; kingdom Metazoa; phylum Chordata; class Aves; order Apodiformes; family Trochilidae; genus Heliangelus; species Heliangelus exortis. The sequence continues at coordinate 4,460,280 of NC_092425.1, forward strand.
TTAAAAGGAAAGTATAAAATATCATCTTACAACATGATTTGTATTTCACTTGGCTTTGTTTCCCCACCTCCCCCCCTGCCCATACTTCATTGCCATCACTAGGGCTTTTTTATGTCATGTTCCAGAAAACTGCAATGAAATGCCTTTAATATTAAATACCTAAAGTGTTAGGTTCTTTTACTGTTGTTCGTTAGTATTATTGTTTCTTATTTTTGTTGGGTTTTATTTTCATTACCATCACAAATCAGAAACCATTCATGAGCCAGCAGCTTGTTTCACTACTTGCTGTACCAAGAGAGAAAAAAAAAGACACTGAAGTGTTTCAAATACTCAGGTACCAGAAGAGAGAAAATGGGTGGATGGAGGTGGAGGAAGCACTGGGAAACAAGGATTGTCTCCCTGTGCAGTGGCAGAGCATGCACCCAAAGGAGAGTTTTAAAGATGGGTTGGAAGGAGGTTAAGGAAGAAGTTTCACAGATATTTATGGGTAACTCTATGTGCAGCATGGTAGAAAGTAGGAAAATACGTATTTTAATATGAGAGAGGCTGGAGGTCAGAGCAGACTGAAGACCCAAGGCAGAATTTGATAGCAATGGACACATGTGATGGCAAAAAGCTCTGAAAGCAAAGACAAATCACTTATGTCTGACTCTGCAGAGAATGAATGCACAGAGAAAGTAATCACTGGCAAAGCAATGAGCTGGGAAAATGATCATAGCAGCAATACTGCTCTGGGCAGATATTTGTTGGTTGAATTTGCACTTTCTTTGTCCGTGGAAATTAGGAGATATCAAAGTTTCATTGCACATCCAGATGGGGAAGTTTGTATCCTAACTGTGTTGTAGAAAGTAGGCACAGGACTTGAAAACAAAGCTGAGATATCTAGCTCAAAGCTAAGATGTGGGAGATGTCTGAGAAAAACAGTAGAGAAAAGGTATGAGAGAGCTCCTGCCAAAGACAATCAAAGGAAAAATGAAGAAAGAAAAGAACTAGATGTAGAGGTGCTACAAAAACCTGAAAGACTGAAGAATTTCTCAGGACCAACCGAGTCAAAAGCCAAAAAGTTGGTGACTTCTTGATGAGTCCAAGGCTGGCCAAGGAAACACTGACAGCTGCACTACAAAGATTCAAAAAAATGTGTAGGAAGCCATTTACCTGACCTTATATAAGACTCTTCAAGGATATTCACAAATTGCAAAGCAGTCAAGTTGTGTGAACAGATGATACAAAACTCTTTGCTGTTATGAGTGTCTGAGGTCCATACTGCAGGCACCAAAGCTAAGCAGTTTAAACCAAAATTAATCATCTCTGTGATGCTCCCAACTTAATTCTGTGACTCTAACATCCCATCTTCTAACTGGGAATGTCAAAGAGGTCAGACAGAAGTAGGTGGTTGTTATCTACCATAAGGCACAAGAACTGATCCTGACAAGGATAGTGTAATGTCTCCCCTATTTTATTCCAGTGACGGAGTAGAAAAAAATTATATCAAAGCAATATAACACAAGAGGTTATTATTTTCTCAAAAACTGGCATCCTTCTCACATCTTTCCATTTCCTGTCTTTACAAACTCTATCCATTTCCTAGTGAACTTTTCTCCTTTGTAACTTATTAATTCACTTTGTCATTCCACATACTGGTCTTGAACTGAGTCCAGGAGTTCTATGTGATGTAAGGATGAAAATTAAATGCCCAGGATATCTTTTTTTTTTTTTTCTTTAGCTTCTTTAGGCTACTAACTCTCATTTGGCAATCAGGTGGGAATTTGGGAAAGTGGATTAGAGACAAATAGTGAAGAGCATAAAATTTGATACAGACAACCATTGTTCTCTGTCTCTCTGCAATGCCATGAGTCTCTTGCCACTGCCTTCTGCTGGAAATAAAGTAAGAAGATAGGCAGACAGAAGATGTCAATTTAAAAGGGTATTTTTCTGATTTTGTAGACTTGGTTTCTATTGAAATGAGTGTAGCACAGTGACTCAGGCATCACAAGTCAAGTAACTAATTGTTTATTCCTAAACCAAACTTGTTTCTATGTGAGGAAAAAAAAACTTGTGAGGCTTAGTCTTAAAAAGAGTTATCTGGGTTCCTCTTGAGGAATAGTACATATGAGCAATATCACAAATTTCATAGATGGTTTTATTTTTTCAGACCACACTCAGTGGCACACAACTTTCCACTGACACATTTGCCCACTAGTATCTTAGAAAACACTTCAGTATGTGGGTTATTTTAGAATGTAGATTCTTGTTTCTGCTTTAAAAATAAAAATGTAGCAACAGTAATGGGGCAAAATGAGACAAAAAGCTGTCATTACAACCACATGTCTAAGATCTGAGTCCCCCATGCACACATAGTAATTACAGACTTAGCTTGTGGGAAAAGGGAATGGTTACTATATGCAACACTGTGATTAAAGCATCTGTTACTAGTCTGTTAATTTTTTTAATGCAACTGTGGTGTACATGATCTGCATGATTTCTGCTTCTTTCACATTCTCAGAAAGGATAAAATGAATGTAGTGTCTTCTGAGTCTCAGCTGGAATGCAGATTCAGCAACATTGAAGCTGGAAGAGAAATAAATGGTATTAAATGTAGATGTTTGGAAAGGGATGATTTGGAACCTACACAGTGGGATTGAGTATATACAGGGCTGGGCTGAGCTTACTGGGCTCAGTACTTTGCTGGTGTGAAGGGTGTGGACTTGACTTCACACTTCTGACTTTAGGGACCTAATTATGTCAAATTATTTTCTTTCTGACCTAAGGATCAGTTGATCTCTGGCAATGTAAAATTCCTTGGCTTTTAGGAATTTGAAGACCTATAACCTTAGCAGAGTTTAATTTTCACAACTGGTGGGGATTTGTAGTATTTGCTGCACTGGTCACTTACCAGCTCAGTTCTGTTCCTCTTTAGAGTGTCATTGCTTCTTCTGAAGGGATGAAAAAGTAAAGTGGAATACTCAGCTGGCTGTGAAGGGTGAGAGTTTTCTCTAAAACTCTATCACTGCAGTAGAAGACACAGGTTCAGTAGTTAGAAGGCTATGGAAGCATTTGCCAGCTTTTGAAATGTGCACTCAGATTCTCTTTGTAAAGATGAAGCCCCACTTGCTGAACGGGTCACGCATAGCTCCAAGACACAAATAGTGAAAAACTCCCTCCACAAACAAAGGGTTTTTTTTTATATTCTCCTATGCATTTCCAAGCTTTTTTTCTCTTTTTAGAAAGGTATTGCTTACTTCTTCTGGTGTGTGGCTACAGAGGGGTAGCCAGAGCCTCTGAATCCAGCTGTTCTGCCTGCCTCCCCATCTCATGATCACTTGCAAGAAAGTGCATTTGCTGCTCTGGTTCATATGTCTCATTCTGATGGCACAGCTCTCTGTTCTCTCACTTTACATGCTAGTGTGGTTTTTACGAGCTTGTTTGGCTTGTTTAAATGACAGCTTATTCATTGGTTTGATATTTTGCTGTATGCTTTATTTATGCAGTTGCCTGTTGCAGTCTGGAAAGGATTTCCCGTAATGGTAGATTGACTGGGCAGACTGGATTTTTCAGATTCCTTACAGGCATGGTACTAAATGTTAGTGATTAAGTATAACCTTATGTCAGATATCAATAACAGTAACCAAGGCTGGTTCAATAATATGTCTAGAGGACCCTTCCTAAAATAAATAAAACATATGGCTCGAGCCCATACCTAAAGCTCCCAGGCTTTAGGGACTTAAATTTTAAGCCCTGTAGTCACCTTTACAGGTATTTCTTCCCCAGTCTCACTCTTGGGAATATAAAACCACAGGCACAGAGCGTAACACAGATATTTATATTAAAAATGAAATGAAGCATACCTTGAATAATGCAGCAGAGGCAATACCAGCCTCTGAGTCACAATTATTATTTGCCCCACTGACTGAGACCTAGTCAGCAGTTTTCATATCCACAGCACATTTACACTTTTAGTTCATCCACCTCTCCCTTCACTGTGAATTTTAACAAGCTCTGGGATGTGTGACCAGGTTTAAGGGCTCTCTCCTCTAGACCATGGGGCTGGGGGCACTTGGGGACTGTTCCCAGTGCTGTGTCCCTAGTTGGATTTTCAAATGCCTGGATGCTTTGTTAGCTGGTCCTGCAGCATCTCTTGCTGGGGATGCTGCTCCACTACCCCCCAAATGGTAGCACAGAGAGCAGACTTAATTCCATCAGGAACAGCCCCATCTTGTCAGCATCAGCTCTGAGCAGGGTATGAACCTTATCCAGGGAAAAAGAGGGATCAGTCGACCGGACTATTTCCAGTTGGTGGGCAACTTTCTACAGAGCATGTGTCTTCTAAAAATTCCTGTCTTTACTAGAGCTATACTGTGCTTCCTCAGCAGTTATAAAACACAGAAAACTTGTGAATCTTTGTATGTTCTGGTTTATTTGCAAAGACTTTAAAAGGAAGGTAAATGTCTGTACAACTGGTAAATTTTACTTGCCAAGGGGCAAAATGTAGCAAATGGCAGAATTACATTTTCTTGCTCCTCCGCCAGAAAAGTAATATCTTGACCACGCTCTACTTTTTTTTTTTCCTTTTCCTTTTTTTCTTTTTTCTTTTCCTACAGGGAAATTAGTGTATTTAGTGCATGGGTTCAAATACTGGTGTGAGGAATTGTCTAAAAGCTACATATAGTGAATAATCTTTGTTCAAATGTATCTGGTCAACCTGAAAGCATTTAGGTTTTTTTGGCATTCTGGAATGAAACATATGACTCAGTTAAGGTAATTAAAATTATATTTTGAATGTGGATTGGGCTTTGTATTGAAGATACATTGATTTCTGTTGCTATAAATTGTACAAGGAAAGACAACTGGAGAAAATCTAATCTGACAAATTAATAGCATAATAACAAGCAGGATGGCTGTAAATGAATAATTAGAATAGAACAAATACTATCATAATCAATTTTATTCTCTTCAGCCTTCACAGACACTATTCCTACATTATAAGAAGACTGCAAAACATTGTCATACAACACATCCTTACCCCTAAAACAGTGGTGCTCTTATTGCCATTTCTGACAGTTAACCATATAAAAAATGCACTTTTAATTGCTGTTAATATCCTATCTGAAAGATTTCCTTAGCCTATTCATTACTTTGCTGATAAGGAAACATTTTGTGGTATGTCTACTTATTTTAAAATAAACCTTTTCTTGAGGTTTGCATAAAGGCTAAATTATATACACATGCAAATACACAAACATAGCTCTTGAAAATTTATTAATTGCATTAGGTACCTAAACAGGTATTTTCAGATTATTTCTCTCTATTATTTGGGATACAGTGTACAGTGAATAAAATAAATAAATAAATGAAAAGAAGATCCAACTTTTTGTATCTAGAAGCAAAATTTTTCCCTTTTCAATACAAACCTTTATAGTGCTCAGTATTTAAAAATGGACATTTTTACAAAATACAGCTGTATCATTCAGCATTTTCAGAAAGAAGTGTGCTGTAGCAAAGTCAGATGCAGCAAAGATAAAAGTTTTTAATGAAATGCAGAACCACACAAATCATTTGTAAATGCAGCATCACTACAAATACATCAGCCAATGACTTTAATGAAGGTGAAAAAAAATTTTTTTAATTGCTGTTCTGTAAAATTTGTGATTTTAAATGCTTCTGCCCCTTTATTATTTTAATTCTCCAAGTTAACTAATTGGCAATGAACCTCCAGACCTTTACTGAAGAGTGGATGTTCAAACTTATTTATATGTGTTGGCAGCATCACCATTGTAAATTGCTTGAGCTATTGAAAAACAATAAACTGAAGACACTTGAAGAGGAAGTAGTGCCTCTCATTGGTATTACCTCTTTCAAGATGACAGGAGACCTCCAGAGGCCTGAGAGTTCTTGGTTGTATGAGTTTGTGACTAATAAGTGGTTTGATGGGACAAGAGCTCACCACCTAGGGAAATAGAAGCATCTCTGAGCTCGATACCCTTTGTGTCCCATCCTTTTGCAGGTTATTGTTCTGAAATCTGCAGGGACCTCTTTTACAGTCTGCATCCATAGACAATCCACAATCAGCAAATTCTTTTGACTTTTTACTGTTGCTATTGATCTGCTGCTATTCCTTGCTGTGGCTAATTTGCTTGTTAGCAGTAATTTAAAAAGGTAATTACAGTTTTATAGTCTGCCCAACTCTTGTATATTTATTTCTTGCCTAATTAAAAGTTACAGTCTTAGCAAGAGGCTCACTTTTAGCAAATGAGGGATGGTTTGTTTCCTGATTTTTAATTTCACTCTTATTCTGAAGTTTACTCTGAGGATAGGTGGAGACAGCTGTATAGTTTAAAAAGCTATGTGCATTTAGAAACCCAAGTGATACAAGGGTGCAAATAATGTAGGGATTTACCAGTAGTACCCAAGAAACTCTTCTGTGTGCTGAACAGAGAAATGCCTTGTGTGAGGTTTCATACTAAGAGAAACTACAGACTGAGGAACATATCATTAGAGTTTGCCTATCTGTCCTCCAGGTTTTTCTTGATTTCATGTAAGCATGAGGTAAAATGTGGAAAAAAATGATAGCTAAACTACATACACTTTAAAAGGAAGGTGCTGTAAATGTCTGTAAAACTTGTAAACTGGTAAATTTTATTTGCCAAGGGGCCTCTCACAGACCATTTTGCTAGATAGGACCTAAATGGAAAAAAAGTGATGATCCAGTGACCTAACAGCACTGTTTTGCATGGCACCTGCAGAAACCACCCCAGATCTATTTTAATACTTGTGAGACTTAAGTTACCCACAGAAATGCCAGATTGTCCTATCATCTATTTACAGCTCTCTTAACGTGACTGTAAGATTGAGGCTTCCTGTCAGAGAAAAGTGTCCAAAAATGATATTTTTACCCCTCTGCTGGATGAGACAATTTGGAGTTCCCCATTGGATATGCTCTGGTGGGAAGGCAGCAATCCAGCAGAGTGACAGACAGGGACTTCCAGCCCATTGCTGTGACCCCAGGAACCACTGAGGAGCTGCAAGTTATAGATGAGGGGAAATGTTAATTCATGGCACTAAGATAGCACATCAGGAACAGCCAGGAACCCCTCTGAGCACAGCAGGAGCTACATTAGTCTGAATTAATCCTTGATGCTGAGATGACAACCTCACAGCCTTCTGAGGGTAAGGGTCAGCCTGGTTTTGAGTTGCCCCTGAAGCAACGTGGGAGGGAGAGAAGGGTTTGAGGTCAGTTCCCTCCCACCAGAGGGATGTGGTGCTCATACCTCCCATCACCATCCCCTCTGGTTTATTTCTGCTTCCTGAGAAGTTGCCTTCTACAGCAGATTTGCATTAACAGCCAATAGCAGATAACTCACCATTGAAATAGGTACAGAAAAAGGAAGTTTTGAAAAATGTTTGGGTACATGGAGACCTCCTTGACTCTCTGGACCCTGCCGGTCACCCTGCCAGATTTCCTGGCTCTCAAATACGTTTTCACAACCAAAAGAGTGCAAAAGTTTAAAAACAGGTATCCACAACAAAAGAAAAAGTGGCCAAACAGCTCAGTTAGCCATTTTTAATTACTTGCTGTATCTGTGTTATTTGTTTTCAGTCCCTATCAGTCAGCTGGGGCTCATTAAGCCTATAACCAGAAACTACTGGAGGTAACAAGCAGGCAAGAGAGACTTCTACATCTTTTCTGCTTCCCCCTCCTCTTTTTTTTTTTCTTTTTTCTTTTTTTAATAATTAAAAAAAAAAAAGGGGGGGAAGAGTAGTGCAAGCGGGAAGAGTAGTGCAGATCTGTCTTTTCAATAGTTTTTCTTATTATTTTTCCATTAAATTATACTTTATAGTGTTGCCTTCCGTCCACATTCCTCTGAAGGTATTCCCAGTTTCTTGATACATTCTTCTTGGCCAGGCCTTGTATCTGCTGGAGCCTGAAGTGACTGGAAACATATCCTGTTTCAAATCCATGATTATTCAGGAGGTATGATATGGTCACCAGTGACATTTCAGCCTCAATAATTCTGTGATTCAGGTATTTTTTTGAAGTGAGATTTTGAGGATCCTCTGAATTGGATCCTGTGAAATTTGAAAAAACTCTGAATTTCATAAATGTGTCATTTCTATAACATTTTCCATCTTGGCAACCAACGGTCAAGTGTTCTGACAGTGGAACAGCCCTAACAATTTCTGAAAAATGGTTTTGTCCACCATTCTCTGATGGATTACCTTTTTTACACCTGTGTTTTGGCATTGTCTTGATGAATAAGTGCTAACAGAGCAATTAAAAACCTGTGTTTTCATAGCATTAAAATATGCACTTCCTGTGATCCCCAATTTCTAAGCAGTCCATAGAGTCACCCACACAGCTCTCTTTAAAGCTAATGAGTCAAAGGGCACAGAACATTTTGGCAATCTTATCCCAAATAGCTCCAGGATAAATTTTATTTATGGAAGCTGCTCAGGTGTTTTTGAGACCAGGATAACCTTTGTCTTAAAAAAAAAAACCAACATAAAACAAACAAAACATTCTTTGCTTCATATCTGATTTAATGAGACACAACATAGGATGATTCAATTACATATCTGACAGCTAATTGACTCTTCAACACAGCAAGGCACAGTTTCAAGTAATAGATGATAGAACAACCTCTGATTGCCTTTTGGCCTCACTCCCATCCCAAAGGACCCCTGGACTCTAATGGTGAGGGTGAAGGCTTCTGGGAGAAACCCTTACAGAGGACATGTCTCTACTGTAGAAGACTCTGTGGAGGGCAAAAAAACAGAGGAAGATGGGAAAGATCCATAAGAAGCTTCCAGGAGTATAATCCAGCATCTGTATCTGTTCAAATTCTAATACTACCCCAGTGAAATCAATAGGATTTTCTCAGGATGAATAATAACCAGTCTGATGATATTATTATGCTTGATTAAGGAACAGCCCTAGGAAACAGAGTAAAAAGTATTGCTTGAATCAGTGACATTTTCAAATACACCACCTATGAGAAGTCCAGTAAAGCTAATAGTGTATGGATCTTGTTATTTTGGATTAAGATACATCAAGCATCTCACAGAAGGATTTCAATAAAAAGAAAGTATATGATACCTAAAATGAGCTTTCTCACACCTGTTTGTAATGCTTCCATGCACTCTGCCCTGTATAAACCTCATACTTGCTTGTTTGTGTAACCGTAAAAATATTTTTTTATGTTTGAGATGGTGTTTTCTAACTTTCAAATCCTTCAATGAACTTCAGTAAACCACTTGTTGACACTTACTCACTTACTGAGTCCATGAAGTTCAGGGTAAATCAGAGTTACTCCAATTTTTGAGGAAATTTGGTTTGATATTCTGGTTTTTTTGAAGCCTTGTAAAGATGAACTATAGCCACAATTGTCAACCCACATCTGATTCTCTCAAAATTCAAAGAGATTCAGATCCACTGCCTAGAACCCATCTGCTCAAAACCCAGGCTGGTCTTTATTTGTATCACACACTGTAAATGTAAGTCACAGGGGCAATTTCAATGTAGTTAAGTTCTGTATAATTTCTTCCTAAACTTGCCCACCACTAAAATCAAAAATATTAATATTAGATTGACAAAATTCTGTGTGTCCAATCCCCACTTAGATATTTTTTTTTCTTATTTCTCCCTTATAAGCACTGCTGATGTTGCTTTCCTTTCCAGGAAAGCTAATAAAGCAAAAACATTTTCAAAGTTCAGGCCATTAAGCTACTGGGAAATCTATAAGAGGCATCTATTCTTGTAGACAAGATTTAAGAAGAATTAACACTGAAACCTTCGTAATGACTCTTTAAGTCTCTGAATAGTTAAAAAAACTATTAAAAAAGACAAGAAAAAGTGGAGGTAGGCATGTGACTATGAAATCTGACATTTTTTACACCACTTTGTGGAATACTGTAGTTATTTTTTTAAAAATCAAGTAGTGGAGGACATTAAAACTATCAGAAAACCTTTTTTGGAACATATGCTCTACATGCTTCATAAAAGATGTATTAATCTCATCTCACGGGAGCTGTCACAGTCACAACTAACTCTGGAGCTATAAAACGAGATGTAAACCACATTTGATTCCAGAATATTCCAAGTTCTGTCATTTTGGGTTAGATTAACAACACAGCCTGATGGAGGTCTAGGGCTCTTATTGATTCAAGGATGTCTAGGGCAAGAAACAGCTTCATAATTATAGCTGTCTTAGTGGAAATAAAAGGGCAAAAGGGAACACACTGAAATAATTATAGGTAACAGAGAGATGAATGCTCTGAGCAAGGTAAAAGTAAGATAATTTCATGGGGACAGGTTATAGAAAGGGTTACCTCCAAGGTGAGTTAGCAGTTTTATTGCTTGAATAAAGTAATGTATTTCTGTGCGGCCAGACAACAAGATGGCATTGGGTGAGCTGTGACAGTTCAGAGATTTTACCAGAGTTATCATACAGACTCCTATGTGTGTTCTGTTGTCATCCATGCCTTTGGGATGTAAACATCAAAGTATTCGCATGTGAAGAATATGGGAAGTGCAACACATGCTGGGAAGCTAGGACAGGGGTGATTTCCTGTGCAGTTTCCTTGCAGGCAGAAGCCCAGTTGTGTGTGCATTTTATGTGTGACACTTCCTGACCTCTGAATTGGTTTTACATTATTAAATTCTTCAGTATTAGTCAACTATTCTTATAGGTCTACTACGGGCAGTTTTCAGCCAAGTGGCTAAATGAGTACATAGCTCTTTCTTCTGAGAAACTTGCTGTTCATTAGTAAATTTAGCTACTTACAAGAGACTTAGCTGAAAGCAAAAGTACAAGACAAAAAATTACCTTTATCCTGGCCCAAACCAGGACAATTACAATTAAAGTCCAGTGTTGTAAATAGGGAATGCAGGTCTAGAAAACCAGTTTAGGCAGTTGGTCCAGTTAACCAGACACTGGATTCCCAGCCTTGAACTGGCAACCTCTGGAAAGTGGTGATTTTGCTTTTGACTTCAGCAAGGGCATCACTGTCGTAGTTCTTGGTGTGTATTGTGATGGATCACAGGGACATGGGGAGGGGTATGGGAGCTACCTCTGTTAAACAGCATCCTGTGTAATGTATCCTGGGTTTCCTGGACCCACTGTTCTGGTTTCAGTTATGGACCTGTGCCGCCCATTGTCTGCCACAAGTGTCTCCAGCACTGGCATGAAAAAGAGCAGTGAAACTGGCATGTGACATGCTGGGATGTTCTGCATTGCTAACCTCACCCAGCTGCTCAGGGGAGGGACAAGGACAGGGAGGTAGGGCCCCAGGATGAAATGGTTTGGGGAGGAAAGAGGGAGCGAGAGGTGGGATGTGTCATGGTGTGGAGGAAGCAGAGGGAACAGGAACTGCACGAGATCAAGAATGAGAGAGAGAACTGGAGGCAGAGGATTTCAGGAGTGGGTTTTGTATGTGTTGTCACTGAGGAAAGAACAAAGCTGCAAGGCAACAGAAAATGTGGAAAATAATAATAAATACTTGATTTTTTTTTTCCTTTTCTATACTGAGAGGTTTGAAAGCACAAGTCAAAATTCATAGTTTGAGTTGTCATTGCATAACTTCAACCTTATCTCTTCAGTCCTTGTCAGGGAGACACAGGACAAACCTCCTGAAAAGAGAGAGTAGACAATGATGCAGCTTAGAACTCTACACTGAATAGAATGTTCTTTTCTTTTTGCTGGCTTGTGTTAAGTCAGTGTGCTTAGCATGCTGATGTGGTTTCATTTGACTCCATACACTTGTATACTTCCAGGTGTGACTGCAGAAACCACAAGTGAGATGGAAAAATGTACGAGCCTTAATTCTGCCACAAGATCAGGTCCAAAGATGCAGTTAGGTTTTGCTTTTGAGGATCAACAGATAGTAGTACATCTGACAACATAGACACATTCCCACTCTAAATGCCCAAATCATAACTGGGAATTCTGGAGAGAGGTTCCTCTAAGACATGTCCCCAACTTATGGCTCCATGCAAGAGCAATTCTGATCTAAGCAGCTGATTGCCTCAAAACACAGTAAGGTTTCTTGAGTGCAAGATGGATCAAGGCTCTGTTGGGTTCAACGGTCTTCATCCCTGGCTTCCATAAGTCCTGTTTAGCCTTTAAGCAGCAGGTTCTTGAGTTCAGAAAGTCAGTTGCTTCAACATGACTCCTTGTGGGACCACCTTTGGTATTCAGTTTACTTTAAAATATCCAATGCTCCAAATATTTGGATAACACAGGAACATCAGGAGTGAAACAGGGCAAGAAAGGACAATTGTAAGACATAAAAATCTGCAGCTGGAAAGAAAGGATGATTTTTCTCATGGATGCTGTTTCATCACAAAGGACCAGCAAGAGAGTGTATGATGTGAATCTGTATCTCAAAGCAGTGACTACTAGGAACAGTTAATAACATTTTTTTTCTGTCACTTGTTTCTGCAGTTCATTCAGTTTGGTGTCTAGTAACAGGCCTATGACCTCTAAGAGCTTGCAATCATTACATCTGAGCTCAAATTCACAATCTGTATTGGTGTTAACAGGGATCATGCAGCTTAAGAGCTGAGGCAGCATTTTAGAAATGAAGGAGTGTCGGATCACTCTGTGCATCCCTTGCCAGTTCTCAACAATAAGTTGCTGTGCTCTCGATTGGTAGCTGTGACACCACTGCTACTGGACATTCCTGATGGCACTGGAATTAGGATGGGACACAAACTCAGTCATATTTGCTGATCTGCAAGATCCAAGAAGAGAAAGAGACTTTGACATCTGAACGTCAAGAAAATACAGGAATTAAGGAGAAACCTACAAATTCCTCATGCATAGTATGTAATACAACATAGGATTAATTTTTGTAGGAGAATAACTGGTTCTGTGAGCTCAGCTTCGTAATTATTTATATCAATGAAAATAATTTTCATTAATAGATTGGGGTTTTGTTTGTTTGTGTGTAGGAGTATTTCTCTCTCTAAGAAACGCATGATGTCCCCTGGCATGAGATGTGGATGAAAGACAGGAGGATAAAATTACGTTAAATTCTAATACCACAGGTCTTAGTCAGACTACTAATTACTGCTGGGTCTCTTTGTCACATGAGAAGCTCCAACAAGTATTAGTATGCACCAAGGGTTTTTCAGATATAGTGAAAACACTGATGCTGCCCTGCTGTGGTAATTTACACACAGGATATGGGGTAATGGACTTTGATTATGTATACACCTAACTCCCTCCCTGTGATGGACTGTGATCTGATCTACATTCATAATCCTTTGGTAATGCAGTGTGTGGTTGCTGCAGGTTAATTGATAGCAATTGACTAATACAATATTTCACTATTGGAAACAGGGGGCACACACTTTTATCTGGAATAAAGATAAAAGAATACAAAAGAATCTAAAACCAGCAACACTAAGACAGTTTGTAATTGGACATACATGATTTAAACTGTATCCTCAGAGGCAAATTTTTACTGTAAGGAGGGGCAGGATATCTTCAGAAATCTAGATGGTTTGGGCTTTTTCTGCAATCCTTTTCAAGGTACAGGTTGTGTAAAGGGTAATATTGTCTGAGGAAGAAGCACCACTAGTGACCACGAAAAGGCAGAAAAGTAGAGGGGATTAACTTTAATTAGTATTAAAGAAACAAAATGAGCCTTAGGTATGTATAAAAGATTCAATTAGTTGCTCTATTTCTTTCTTTCCCTGCTATCCTGTCAATATGTTTTGCAGTTTTATCAGAAAAAAATGAGTGTATATTCCATGAACATACTCAGTCTGACTCTTGGATTGCTGTAGACCAAGCTAGAGTTGATGTTTAAAACAACACTATCTAAAACACGATGAACACATAATTGTATCTTATCACCATCAGCATTAGTGTCTTAACCCTCTGCTTAATGTATTAAGCTGTGAGGTTTATTTTAGAATCAGGTGTGCAATTAGTCTGAGCATGGGATTCTTGGAGCAAAGTGATTTCTGTGTGCTAGCCAAATTACTTGAAACTGTTGGTGCTTCTTTTCATTAGATTAACATTTAGTGTTGAATAATTCTATGATTAGACTTCTCTTTTTTATACCATGCCCTGAAATCCCTTTTTTGTTGTTGTTTTGTTTTTTTGAGTTTTGAGTCTTTTTTTTTTTTGTGATACTTTGTGTCTTCAGCTATTCTTAATGTATGTTTTTAGATTAATTTTGTCAGTAATTTGTTAATTATTAGAAACATTGACACAAACTTAAGTAGTACATATATGTTTATGAATTATTAATTCATATTTATGACTATAAACAATTTTTTATTTTGAAATCCAGATACTAGCAATTTGAATAATTTAAAATCTTAAAGCTAACTACTATAGAGTCAGGAAACCACATCTCTATACAAGATGAAAGATACTAATTAAAAAAGAGAGACCAGTAAAATACTACTTCTACATCTGTGAACTTTTTGTAACTCCTTCAGAGGACCTCACAATTTGCTTCTTGAAAATATTCTCTGTAAAACCCTTTAAATCTTCAGTGCCAGTGCTTACAATTTTCCATGTAACACAGAAAGTCTGACTTCCATAGGAAAGTAATCAGCCACTGTTTGGCTGTGATCCAAAGACAAAGATTTGTGTTGGAAACAACCTTGGGTTTACATGCTAGCAAAAAAACCAGATAAAATCACTAGGGATCAGTATCCATTCAAAGGCACTCAAAGCAGACCAGCTGAGACCCATAAGAAAGTGCTCAGGGGGGGCTGGGAGTTTAATATGGAATATTGGGGTATTGCTGCTTCTCATCTCACCCCATCACTGGCAAAGGATTTCCAGAGGCTGCTCTGCCTTTCCTGGGATTCACATGGTCTTCCCCTGCCCAGAGCAGAGATAGAGGAAAAAATTCTTGAGTTACAACCCCAACACAAAAGCAATCACATGTCAAACAGAAATGCCTCAAATATATTATGCATGGGCTAATTAAACTGTGACCTGGAATTAGCATGTGGAGAACTGGAGTATTTCACATGCAGGATACTACCCATGAGTGGTGTACAAGGGCAAACATTACCAGAGTAGCACCATGTTAATCTTATTAATTCATCCCTTGTTTAATTAGGGGAAAGGTCTCAGCTTCAGAAGCAGTGCATTTCCATCAAAACACATGTGTACAACAGGTAAAGTATCTTACAGCCACTGGGATATAAACATTTTAACAGCTCATATTTATGGTTCTTTTAATATCATTGGCATCTAAGCAATTGATATTGAAGGTTTTATTAAAGGGCCATTTAAAAGACACCCTTTCTCAGGAAGCCAGGTGGTATAGAATATTTAGAGGTCTCCCTAGGAAGGTGGCAACTCTCTTGGACAACAGGCAATGTTGCTGTTGTGCCAAGGGTTTGTTTTTTTCTCTCTAGGATCCAACCTAGAGAGGTGGTTGGGATCCACTGCACTAACACAGACCCTGTTTTATCCCTTCAGCTCCTGCAAGCACAGACCATCAGTTTGTCTTCACAAACAGAGTCTCATCAGGATTTTTCTCACAACAGGTCAGGAAGTCAGGACAGAGAGAGACTGTGCACAGGATGACACCAGTGACCTTCAGTTTGTCTGCCTCTTGCTCTTCAGGTGGAGCTGCACCCATCCATGCAAACTGATTCCTCTGCAGTAAGTGGTTAGCAGCATTGACATTTATATAATTTGGTTTAAGATAACTTGTCCTTACCTCATTCATTGTAGGTTGCCTGACATATTTTTATTGCAAGCATTGTTTCCATCATTTTTTTCTCCGGATTTTGTGTTGCACGAAATATCCGTAATACTCAAAGACTTTTCAAAGGAAAACTCTGAATGGTTCCTAATACCATGGGGCTTCTGTAAGTAACTGAATACTTAATCACTCCAAATAAAACTAATTGCTACTAAACAATACTATGCTGCAACATCACACTGTCACAAATTGGTATGTAAACTTTGGTGGTGCCAACAACAGCTGCTTTATTAGAGTTATTGTGACCATCTCCCAAAGCTCCATGTCTAAGCCTTCTTTGTGGATCATTTTCTGATGGTCAGTCCAGTCAAAAACTCTCTGTCCTAGCATGCAGCTAGTGCTTTGTTTTTTTTTAAATGCTGAGGAGCATTAGAATTTCTTTTCATATTTCTTAAGGGAAATGGTGTAAAGATAGACTCCTTCAAGAGCTCTCTGACCTTCCTGCTTCAGATAGGGTTGACAAAATGAGTGAACAGCATCTTTATAATCTATTGATTAGTTCTAACTCTAGAAAAAGAATGTGACATGCTTCAGTGAAAATTTAAACTTTTTTTTGAAACAGAAATGTTGGAAATTTTGGAGTGACAAGTCTGATAGCTCAATTTGCAACTGCTGCCTCAATTTGCAGCTGCTGCTCTTGCATTTAAGCCTGGCATCTGACAGAAAGACTTTACACAGTGTTCTGAGATTGTGGAGTGGGTTCAACTCCATTTTGTCTTCAATCTGCTTCAATCATGCCTCTGGTACTTTCATTGCTCAAATCTTGGTGTACAAAGCTTCAAGTTTCTGATAGGTTTTGCTTTGCAGACCCAGCCATTTGGGGTTTGCTATAATTTTAGTCTTTTGTAAGAGCAGAGATTAAAGGTAGTTTCTTGTCCACTGTTTTCCTGTGCCACACCTTTTACTTTGCTTGTAAGAGAGCTAGCATAAAAACTAAACTTCCCTCCTTCTGACACTGTCTAGAAACTCCCTGAGAGAGACATTGGTGATTGCATTAGAACTCTGGGCAAAATCAGCAAGGAGATTAATTATGGACCCACCTAGGCTCAATTTTGTGACGTGGAAATAGCTTCCAGCCACACTTTATTAATAAACTCTACATGAGTCCTAAATTGCCTTGCCTTCATTCTCTGCTGTTCTGATGAAATCAAATAAATAACATCTAAAGGCAGGAGCTGATGTTTCCAGGTCTCCACTGATTTGGCCACCTGAATATGTGAGCTGTAAACTGGGACCACTGTGTCTACTACACTGTCATGGTGCTGAACAAGGTCTTGCTGCTTCATCTTCTGCTTCAGTTTGTTTGGCAGCCTCACAAACTCTGTGTTTGTTTGTTTGTTTGTTCTTGCTTTTTAGCACTGTGCTTCTTCTAGTGAGGTAAATAACAGGGAGGCCTATAATAAATTTCACACATCTCCAGCATGATTGCAGAGGCCTGTGGTCAAGTCTCCATCTTATGGTATTTATTGGCACTTATTCTTGGGTAAACCAGATGTCACACTTAAGTGTCATCATAACCTTTCCTCCAAAAAACCAACCCCACTTTCTCTCCTTAATGTTTTGGAGCTATCAGAACATATTCAGCTCTTCAGTAGTCAGTTTGAAAACTTAGTCTTGAATTTTCTAACCTATTTGTGCTTACAGTTTCTGTGTTCCATACTACAACCCTGTTTCTCTCCTGGGCACTTCAATTCTGTTAGGATCTTTTGTAAAGAAAGAACGTGCAGAGGAAGATGTTGGTTTAATTAATTAAAACTCAGAGTTTCATAAGGTCAGCGGATTCTGAGGTATCCTTTTTCCAAGGTATTTTCAGGGGGCTTACAGAGTAAAGTTGAGATAATGATGGTGGAAATAATGTAGTTGTCAAGAATTGCAGATATGCCTGACTCCTCTCATGTTATTAGGAGATTCTTTCTTTTTATCTCATCTCTTTTTTTCACCCATCTTCCCCCCTCAAATATTCTTATCCAATGAATGCCCAAACATGTAATTTTACATTGTGGGCTTTTGGTATGTGAGCATGTAATGGTGGTAGGGTTTCTGGATAATTACTTGATAAACCTGTCAGGATTTTACTAGCAATGCATAATAAATGTGCTTATTACAGAAGATATCCCTTTTCCAACAGTGGCTATTGGATCTTTAGCAGGTTAGGAATCTTAATTTTTCCATAATTCTCTTTCTGTCTTTTCTCCTCACCTTTTCTCTTCCTCTAGATTAAGGACTTCAGTAGATTATATTATCATATCTTTCAGTTTTTGGTTAGGAAAAAAAACGACTCATAGTAGATATGTAGTTTCTTGTAAATACTGATTTTTATTTCTATTTTTGCTAAAATTATTTAAACTATAGACACCATGAGCTGCTAAAAATGCAGTCCATTAATTTAAAATGCCTGTTAAATAATCCAGTTTGTTATTGTGTTACATCAGCTCCTCCAAAGTGTTAGTCCAAACCTCTACCTTCCCTTTCAGCAGCTGTTGTTTCCTGGAGGAAACTCAATGCTGTAGAAGACTTTTGGAACCTGCTAGTGCATTCTTTCCAACAGGTCTAATGGTGTGGCAGGGGGGTATCCTGTAGAAAGCCACAAACCACTTATACCAAAGTCCTTCAATAATACAAGACCACACATTTTACTGAAAGCCTCTGCTACAGGAATCTTCTAAAGAGGATTATGCATTTTAAACAGCCAATTAAATGTGATTAGGAAGAAAAACTCGAACCATCCCAATGATGGGAGAGAAGGAATGCAGGCAAACAGCTGTTCAATGGGTGAGCAAAGCACCATAAATGGTCAAAAAGTTACAAAGGGAGAGTAATGGGCCCTCAGAGGGAGAGGAAGAAATGACTGGTTTAAAGTCACAGCTTTCAACCAGTAGCAGAACCTCACTACCCTGGGTCACAGGCTGGGGTATTAAACTCTCCTGCCTTCTCTGAAATCACAGGAAAGATGCCTGCTTTGAAGGGAGAAAGTAATAATTTACCACTGAGAGACATAGGAACACTTTTAGTAACACATGAGCAATAATCATATATATAGATTTTAAAAATATTTCTCTCTTTTCAGCTATGAATTTTGTACAGTTTAAGTGTTTCCTTTATTCATCTATATGAAAGTTGTGGAGTATGTACCAAGAGCAAAATTTTGCAGCTTCTTCCCTTTATCACTGTACAGCAACCCACATACAAATGGAGATTCTACTACCTTTTATAGTTATAACTTACCATTCAAAGACTTAGATAGGAACCTGTAAGTCTTTAAATCAAATGCTACTTGAAGTTTTCATATTAGAAATATTCATATTGCTTTTATTTTATTAATTTCTGGATAGAGAACACATCTAGAATTTTATCTTCTTTTCAATAATTCAACTGAATACCTAAAGAGTGCCACAATATTTGCCATGAAATATTTTCAATCTTTTTAATATTGTTTGAGAAGCAGCTTATGATGTTTGTGTTTGACTTTGTTTAGTTCTTTTTTTTCCTGGAAGCTAATCTGAGGATGGGATAGAGGTGTAACCCTGTTGCTGTTTGCCTGCTCTGAGAACAGTAGAGATGGTGTCTTTCAGTCCATCTCTGAGAACCTGGGTGCTTCAGCTACGTGCAATATCTTTCCTGTGGTATTGCAAGTGACATTTATTTTACCTTACAATTACAAAAACAAAACAAACAAACATCAAAAAGCAGCAAATGAAAAACCACACAAACAAACAAAACCCCCAACCTCAACAAAAACTCCAAACAGCACAAAAAAACCCACCAATACCCCTTGCTTTTGATTTCAGTAATTTGCACAGAAGTGCATGATCTTGTCCTGATACATCATCTCTTACAATCAGGTTTCTGCTGGAAGCCAGGGTCCAGAGCTGCTTTTTCTGAAACTTGCTTTCTGTTTATTTGTTTGGGGGGGGGGGGTTTAGGCAATTCAGTCATTCACAATTTTTTTTTTAATTTGTGACTCTTAATTACTTCCTGGATTTTGTCATTCCTTAAAGGAAGATGCTTGAAAACTGGTAGCTGCAAACAAACAACAGGCCAAGCAAACAGAGTGATGCAAATGTTATTTTTTTTCAGAAGCTTTTTCAGTGAATCATACTGAAATGTACAAAGTAAGATTAGGTTCAGTAATTGCCCAGGAGCAAGATCATTTGTAGCAAATAATGTCTTTAATCACTGAAATTTAACTTTCAGAATATGCTGTATTACTCATGTTTCCACTGAGAAAACTGTAAATTAAATCTGCATCTCTGCTGAAGTCCTGGTTGACAGAGGTGATCCTCTGAAATCCATTCAAGGTACTTTTCTTCTTTTTCTGAGTGAATGTAAGCTTGATTGCTAATGCAGACTTTAGTGGCAAACAGCTTTCCCCAAATAAATTCCACATGGGATTTCTGTACCTCTCTTCTCTGGCTATGTTTCAACTTACACAATTTTATTAGAGCAGTGGCACATGTATTGTAAACTGCTAGGAAAAAATCTATTAGGTGAGGTTCTTAAGTGCAGACCTGACCATCCCAAATATTGGGCTAGCATCAAATGTAGTAAATACTCTCCATATTTCTTATCCATTTCCCACTGTTCTTTAATGGTGAAGATACAAGTAGGATCATGGACTCCCCCTTGGAGTTTTTGATATCTCTGGTCAAATTTAGCTCAAGCTGAGCTTTTGCTTTTCTAACTGCTTCTCTGCATATGCTGGCAATGCCCTTGTCATTTTCAACTGGTAGTTTTCCACTTTCAGCCTCTGGTACATTTCCTTTTTGGTTCTGAGCAGACCCAGAAGCTCACAGTTAAGCCATGGGGGCTGCTTGATTTTCCTACTTCCCTTGTGTTTAGAGGGGATGAACTGGTTTTGGTTAACTAGGAAACTGTTCTTGAAAATCTCCCAGCACTCAGCAGCACCTTTACCCTCCATGGAAGCTTCCCTTCCAAGTGAGCCATGAGCAAGCTGAAGTTTACTCTTTTAAAATCTAAAACTTTTGTTCTTGAATTACCCCTCATTTTGCTCAGCATGCCAAACTCCCCAATATTGTGGTCACTGCAGCCAAGTCTGTCACTAACCGAGTTACCACAGAGAAAGTTTTCTTGGTTAGCGAGTCCAGCTGTGCCCCATTCCTGGTTGGCATATCCCACATTTTGTGTCTCCTACACATTACAGCTGACTGATGTCAGGTGAGCTACAGTGTTGTGCTTCCAGCAAATGTCTGGGTAGCGAAAGTCTCCTGTAAGGACCAGGTTTTGCTGATCTGATCTCATGATTTTGCACCTTTCTACCTCTGTCTTCCTCCACTTCCCTAGTGCTGTAGGGCTTTGCTGTTTCTTGTGCTTCAGCCACCTGGCCCAACACATCCTGGTGGCAGAGGGAAGGGGAACCTCTCTTTGCTGGGGAGTCTCCAGCTCCTTCCGTGGCCTCAGGGATGTTGAGGTGCAGCTTCACCCATCTATCTCCCTCTCATGCTCCCTGATACTCCTTATCCTTTATACTCCTTTAAGCTCTGCAGCCACTCTAAGATCATTCACCTGGTCACACCTCACACACCCCCGGACACCACCTGTGTGGGGCCACCATCTGAGGCACCACATTCCTCCTGCCAGCAGCTTTTGCCAGGGTAGAAACCGTAACTCTTCTGGGAAGATTACGACCCTGCTGGGAGGATTATGATTACCTCTGGAGCCCAAACGGGGGCAGCCCCCTGCTCCCCTCAGCTGCTGTGCCAACTTCTGTGCCTCAGCCCCTGAGGCCCCACACTCCCTGAGGCGCCCCGCCATCTTTGCCACTCCTGTTGGCCGTGATCCCTGAGGGTTGCCGTGGTAGGTGACAGGGTTCGGGCTGCTCTCACTCCAGCCTCTGCCCGCGCTGAGTCAGAGCCGTCCCCTCATGGTCAGGAGCTTCTCTTCCCGCTCAAGGTGAGGAGGCAGCGGCCATTTTTGTTGGGTGTTGCAGTTCATGTCGTGATCTGCCATTTTGTTGACGACGCTGAAATGGCGACTGTGGTGGATTTTAAATCCCCCGGCGTCACTCTGGTGAAAATTTTTCACTATGAGACAGTTGGAATGGTCTCCCAGAAGAAATGCTCGTTTCCCCCACTTTGGAAAGTCTGCTTGATGAAGTGCTGGGGTGTATCATATAAACAATAATATCAGAAGGGTCGGATCAGATGATCCTTGAGGTGCCTTCCACCATTCTGTCATTCTTTGAAGAAAGCTAAGGTAGGTGTGCAGTGAGAGGATAAGGGGCAATGGTTTAAAAATAAAAGAGGGAAGATTTAGATTCGGTATTAGGAGGAAATTTTTGCTATGATGCTTGTAAGACACTGGCACAAGGGAGGCTGGGGCTGCCCCCTCGCAGGGAGGTTGGATGGCCAGGTTGGATGGAGCTTTGAGCAGGGGGGTTGGATCTAGATGATCTTTAATGTGCTTTACTGTGCCTTCCAACCCTAGATATTCTGTAAATCTATGATTCTGTGAACAAAAATAATACATAATACATATTGCACATTACATTGCAGCATTAGTTTTCCGCAAGTCTGTGATCTCCTACCAAACAAATGTACAAGGAAAATGAGTTGAAAAGGTACCTGACAAAAAAATTCCAAATTTAGTTGACAGACCTGCACTATGCAGCAGCTATTATTTGAGATACAGACAAATAACAATTCTAATCTTGAATGAAACCCAACTGTCTTCTGTTTCATCCCTGGCCAATAGATGAGCTCAAGATATACACAAGTGTGGTGAACCCAACGGATTTACAAGCACCATAAAACAGTATTTTACTGTGCACTCCAATGCTGTCATCCACAGCTTGCTTACAAATAAGATTGTTTTTTAATATAATCCACCATGTCCCTGCCAGTGCTCCCTGCCTGTTACATCATCTTGCTTTGGGCCAAGCGTTTGTTTTCCCCAGATGGTCACTGCAAAGCTGCTGACAGCTCTCCTAACTGAGAAGCTGTAACACAGAAATCTTCCAATTCATTTAGCACTACTGACAAAGGAAAAGCTGTTGATGCCCCAGTGCAAGAGCAGTCTATCAGGCATTACATAGTGTCTGTGTTCTCAGCACGTTTGAAGCGTGATAAGTCATAGCACATGCTTTTTGACATCCTCCTGCCTTTCACTGCAGTGTAGGGTTTCTCGGAGTTGGAATTCAGGTGGCAGAAAAGATGTAAAAAGCCAAGTGTGACATCATCAGCAACTGGTAGAGATCGTGGAATCATAAATAATATTTTAGGCTGGGATGAAAAATAAATCCTCTGAAAGATGTGCACTGCAGCTCTGCTTGCCTAAACTTTTGCCCTCTTGAGCAGTCTGAGTTGTGTGGACTTTTGAAACTGATATCTACCAGACCTATCTAGGGAAGCTGTTCTTTTCTGAGGGCATAAAAAAAAGGCTTGCATTAGTCAATAACTATTTTCCATCCTGTGCTACTGTATCCAGGCAGAAGGGGCTAAGTGCCCTTATTTCTGTCACAGCCTCACTCCCAAGCCAGTGGGATGGGAGGTGGAAAATGCCAAATTACTGCTCCACACAAGAGGGGCTGTGGGATATGGTCTGAAGTTGCTCTGTCCTGTGCATGGGATGGCTGGGACAGCAGCAGTCCTTCCTGCTAAAATACACCCAGGGCCTCACCTTCCTATGGGGGCAGCTCAAGCAATCTGCTCCCTTTTATGAAAATCAGATGCAGCTGTCAGGCTCCTGGCAGCTTGTTAATGCAGCCTTTGCTTACTGAGAGTCTGGATGCCTCCACTTTAGCATTTTGCTGCCAATATTTACTTTATAACAGAATTATTTTTTAAAAATCAATATATAGGTATTAAATAATTTTCTTCAGGGAACAAAAATCAACTCCAGAAAGTCGAAATAAGTGCAGAGAACTTTTTTATCTAATTTGTTCAGATATGTGAACTTAATGATGGTGATTGTAACTAGTTTTAAATTATTTTATTTGTCCTCTATTACTTGCTGATTGAGGAAAAAAAATCCAGGGCTGTTCAGGTGCTTCACAGAAGGTCAAAGAGTCACTCTGGCACAAGCAGAGAGTGGTCTTACCACCAGTAATCTGCCCACCACAGTCATTAGGAAGTTTAAATTGTGGCCACCAGTGCCTGCAGCAGCTCCGAGTAAGCACAATTATTTCAACTGTGTTATTTCAAGTGGGATGAATCTCAGTGCCTGAGTTCAAATTGGGTTTAAAACATAAAACAAAAATGTAAAAATCAAGTAACCCTTCCTCTTCCTGATTCTCCAGCTTCTAAAATACTCCTAGTTTCTCCAGTTCTCCAGCTAATGCTTCTGGGGCTGAAAGGGAAAGACATTTGAAAATTATTCTACCCCAGAAACTGGTGTGGTGAAGATGACATAGATTCTGGCTACAAGGTGAAAGAGCTGGTAAACCTGTAGTATAGGCAGCAACCCCAAGTCTTTCTTCCTAATGCTGCTTTTCCCTCTGCTCCTCCATGAGACGTGTTTACTCTTTCAAGTTAATAATTTTGAAGAAAATGCTGTGATGGTAGTACGAAAAATTAAAATAAAATATGATGTAGTAAACAAGAGATGCTGAATGTTTGGATAACTACACTAAGGCCATTACAGTGGGGTCCAAAAAAAGACTAACAGACAAAAAATTTTGTCTATGTCAGTGATGAATCATGAAATACAAACCTGCATAACCTCTATGTCTGTATCTGCTAAATATCTCACTTTTTTCTCCTGTTTTGTTTACCTTCTGTTCTTTTTGATTCTTGTTTGGGTGTTGAGGCTGTCGGAAGATTTGTAACTCAAACAAAAAGTCAGGGCAGGCAAGGATAGTTGTAGGCAGGGAAGCTGTAAAAACAAAAGAAAACAAAATCCAGCTTCTGAAATGAAAGATTTCATCTAAAAAATAATTGCTTTTTCCCTTTTGCTTCCAACTTGATTTATAGAACTGTCTCACACAACCAGAACTGCTTCTCAGCAGAAGTTTTTCAGGAAACTAGGGGAAGACATATGTGTGTTTTCCCCTTTTGCAGTAATTTCCTAGTTTAGAATAGCAAACTATACTTGGTTATTAATTTCTCTCACAGAGCATACGGTGCCATGTTCCATCTTGGCCACAAAAGTGTGGGCTTGAGATGTTACCTTGCAAAGTTCTTCTAATGCAAGACTGAAAAAGTTTCTATTCCTAGCACACATTACTAGAAAGGAAATTGTTTTGGAAGTGTAACCCCCTGGGAGCAAAAGATCAGATTGTTTGTAATGTAAACCCTTTTATTTATACCTATGCATTTCAAGGGACAACCTAAGTGTTAGGCATTGTATTTGGTTTCCAAAATTGTCAGATATTACCTGATATGCACAATGTTACATGGACATCATCTTCTGCTCAAAAGTTTTGAATTTTGAAAAGTCTGTTGTTCCTGGGTGGTCACTGTGGAGATAGCTTCAAGCATACAAAATATAAAAAGTATGCATGAAATATGCCAGTATATTAAATTAACATCCTGCAAAAGCTCCCTTTTTAAAATCCAGTTGCTTATATTGTTTTTGACAGACTTTAGGCGGTAAAGTTTTAACTTTAAAGAAGGGGCTTTCTGTTTCTGTTTTCAAGTTAAAAATAATGAAAGGAAAACACACTGAAATTCCCACATTATTAAATAAAACATTTAAGTGGCGTGAGGCCAATCATTGTCACGCCATGAACAAATGCCTTACAGTAATATGTTCCATAACTGTTTGCTAAAAACTACCAATTTTAGCACATTTGCACATGATTAGAAACAATAAAAAGTTACTTATTGAAGCCAGTGCCACAGTAGTGTTACTTAAGCCCAGGGGGAGGAAAACCTGAAAGAGAGGGGTGGTGTGAAATGGGTCCCATGCTGTCAAAACAGACCTTCAGGGGAGTCCCCCAGTGATGGAGTTGGCTCCCATGGAGGAGGATGTACAGTACCAGGAGGTCAAGGGGCTGTCCCAGTGCAGGGACACAGGGCAGGGTGGCTGTGAAGGGCGAGGACTTGGAGATAGAATCATAGATTCATAGAATTGGCTGGGTTGGAAGGGACCTCAGAGATCATCAAGTCCAACCCTTGATCCACTCCCACTGCAGTTCCCAGCCCATGGCACTGAGTGCCACATCCAGTCTCTTTTTAAATATCTCCAGGGACGGAGAATCCACTACTTCCCTGGGCAGCCCATTCCAATGTCTGATCACCCTCTCAGTAAAGAAATTCTTTCTAATGTCCAACCTAAACCTCCCCTGGCACAACTTGAGACCTCTTGTGCCCTCTTGTCTTGCTGAGGGTTGCCTGGGAAAAGAGCCCAACCCCCCCCCAGGCTCCAACCTCCTTTCAGGGAGTTGTAGAGAGTGATGAGGTCTCCTCTGAGCCTCCTCTTCTCCAGGCTGAACACCCCCAGCTCCCTCAGCCTCTCCTCACAGGATCTGTGCTCGAGTCCCTTCACCGGCCCAGTTGCCCTCCTTTGGACCTGCTCCAGGACCTCGATATCCTTCCTAAACTGAGGGGCCCAGAACTGGACACACTGATGGGCTCAGGCTGCAGCTACCTCAGTGAGAATCACAGTTAAAATGTCATTTTGAAAACACCACTCTCTACCCCAGAAGTGGTCCTCCAAAAGGACACATTTTACAATGCTTGGGCTGTAATGCTGTTCTTCCAAAGTTTCTAGGTGTGTTCATCTTTTTCTTGATCATCAGGGGAAGAGCTTCATAGGCCTGTGTTTGTATCTGCCAAGGCATTAGTGTGTGATTATCTCACTGAACCTAAGCAACCAGAACGTGACCAACAAGAAATGGGTCTCTGTCTCAGTGAAAGTTTGGCCTTGCTGCTTATGTTTTGCTAACTGAAGTAGTGGAGTACCCTTCAAATTATTTCAGAGCAGTTTATTAAAAGTGCAATTCCGCATAAATATTCATTCAGATTTCAAGTATTTTTTTCTGAAGGAAATAATAAAATTTAGACTAGGAGATTCCTTCGTGTCAGCCTCACAGACCACTCTAGTTTTGGTTGTATTTTTCTCTTTCGGGGTCTTCAGATTAAGAAACCACTGATAATGCTTCCATTTTTCAGAAAGCACCTCACCTCCTCTGCATTGACATGAGAAGAATTATCAAAACCAGCCTGCATTAATTAAAGGTAGCTGTAACCTCCACAAATATGGGGGAGTCTGTAAGAAAAAAAAATGTGCAAGGGAAAACTCTGTGTCTAAGGTAATGGTAACATTAACAGATTTAATTTTTACTTTGTGGCATCAGCACATTCAGATTGACAAGGGAGTTTCTGGCTACTTGGGATTTTACACATCTATCAGCTATTGCAGATCTGAGGGTTTTGGACCCATAAAGTAATATATGCATTGCAAATGGGGATAAGCATTTGTTTTCCAGAGAACTCCCCCAAATCTTCCCCTCCCAAGGGAATTAACCAAATTCAGAAGATATCCAGGGTTATGAAATATTTCATTATTCTTACTTCCAGAAGGGGATGGGGCTCTCCATCCCAGCTGCCTGCCACCCCCACTGGCCGTACTTTTCTCCCTGTTCCCAGCACAGTTGTTATTTAAAGCAGCCAGAATGCTGTGCTGAAGAAGCTCCTGGGGAGCAGAGGTGGGCAGGATGGCAAGAACACACACAAAGCTGTAGTGCATGTTGCTTGTGCCACCCAATAAAATGAATCATCTGCACAGTGGCATTTGCACACTCCTCCTCCTCCTCACCCAACATGCTGGCAGACTTTCCATTGCTCCCATGGTATGGTGGCAGTGTTGTGAGGCCTCATCTTCTGCCTTGAGTAATTTTCCTAGCTTGGAAAGACCATTTTTGTTTCTGTGGAGGAGTGGCTGCCCTGAGATCATCTCCCCTGCAGCCTGGGAAGCACAGCTGCCTTTAAATACTTAGGCTTGTGCCTTTGCCTGAGAATTATCTCTGATTCAGTAGGCTTGGTGCCACCCTCTGCAATTAAACTCCTCTGAGTTTAAATTGAAGAAGTCAATAGTATTTTGTAACCTTGTAGTTTTATTGAAGCCTCCATCGTCTTCTCTGCTGTCTCCCTACAAAAATTTCAAATGGTAAATTGTGTCTTTATAGGATATATATTAATTTCTCAGTGAATTACTATTTCTATAGTAGTCTACATTTATTACTCCTTACTTCTTTTTCTGGATATTAAGGTGCTCGGTGCTCAATACAGCCAGATTTATTTGAAACACTTGAAGAAGTTCACCTTGACACTCTCCATCATTCTGCAACAGCTCATTATAATGAGACCATAGATTATTATAGTTGTACTCGAAGCTTACATATTTCCTCTTCAGTTTTCCCAAAACCTTGAAGAAAAAGCAGCTGGCATTAAGTAACTTAGCTTGATTCTTGTTTTCTTATTCACACTGAGGAGCAGCTTAATGTGGAAATAATTCCTGTTTTTATTAGCAGTGTTTGTGAAGTTATAAATCTACAAAGCAGCAGGGAGTGGGAAACAAAACTATACCTGGGCTGATCGATGTGCTCTGATGTTTCCTCTCTGACACAGTCTGGCTGTACCCTGGGACCTCTGAGAGTCATCCCATTCCAGATGTGCCCCCTACCCAGCCTCCACCTCCCTCTTTGGACAAAGCTCAGATGCCTTTCCTTCCCGTTTCCATGGGAAGGAAACATGGGTGAATAGGCTGAGTAGAGGTGAGCCCCACCATGCTCCAGCTGATCTCTCAGTCCAGGTAGTTGGAGCAACACCATCATGAGAGAGTTGTCCTTAGCCTAGGGACAACCTAAGTAAGGAAGTGCATTTTCACTATGATGGTATTTCCTAGAGAATGCTGTGAGGATAGCTCACTTGTCAGAAAACATGTCAAGACTTGGCATTTGTCTTTTAAGGCCCCAGTTAATGATGGCCACCTCTCAGGTTTCAGCAGTACTGAGCCCTGAGAATTCATTATGTCATGGGAATGCTCAAAACTTGTAACTGAGTTATGTCCAATACCCATAAGAAGAGGCACATTAAACTGTGGTGGGTTTGGAAAGCTTGGGCAGAACCATCATGCTGTAACCAGACATTATCAACAGAGCTCTGGTTTTTGGAGGTCAAGTGCCCTTGATCTCAGTGATTGCCTCAGAAGAACTTCATTTAAGACTGACATTTTTTTCCTCTGTTTTCTGCAATAGTATCTGCCTCCTCTATGCTCTGTGTATACAGAGCCTGTGATTGGTTTGTGGGAAATTTTCAGGGTGAAGGGGAAGGAACTCAAGCAGGAAAATACTTATGAGAATAATGTAGAAGCTTGGTTTCCAAATGGACAGCAAAACCCACAAATCAGCTCTGGGGACAAGGCTACTGCTGCCTCCAGCTTTCCCACCTGCTAGGACTGTGCCTGCTTCTTCTTCATCTGGCAATGTCTGGTTCTCGATAGATCGTGAGCCCAGCCCAAGAGCTCCATTTCTGTGAAACTCCTGTTTTTTGTGAAACATCTTGTTTTTTCTTTAGAACAGGATGAAGTGGATAAAAAAAGTGAAAACTATAATCTCTCATCTAGTTTGTCTTAACTGCTTTATCATTTATCAGATGTTCCTGCTGTAAACTAATTAGTTTGACTCTTTTTTTAATTTCTTTAGTCTCAATTCTCCATTTTTCAAATTATAGGAATGTTAAGACCACAATCATGGTCTTTATGAGAAAAAAAAAAAAAAACACCATAGGAAACATTTTTTTTCCTGCAACAAGAACATTCAGATTTCTCAATCACCTGTTCTGATCTGATATTGATTTCCTTTAGTATTTCTTCTTCCTCCTTAGGGAAATAAATCTGTTTCTGGTATCTATCAGCCATTCTTCCCTTTGATAAAAAGAATTCATATAATTCTTAAGTAATGCTAAATCTTCTGTCAACAAATTAGTCTTGTCATCAGCCATAAGGGGCCTCATGATCTTCTTGGTGACCTCTTGCTTCTAAAATTCTTGAGAAAAAAAAACATGAATAGCAATTCCTGGATATTTCTGTGATGTTTGTACTTTTATTTACAACTTTTTATAACGTTTTGAAGCAAACTGGCTAGTTTGTTGTTGAGGTTTTTTTCAGAACAAACCTGGAAACTTAAAAAAAATATCCTCTTTGTGAGTATTATGGCAGAAGCTTAACACAGCAAATGAATGTATGTGCAAGGTTAACTCAATATGTGCAGGTTAATTCAGTAAAATCAATAATTTAGTGGCTAGAGCACTTGTTGGAGATCTATGGGTTGTATAGGCTATGGGATCAAATTTCTGCCTTTGTCCCATTCCAGATAAGTGCTCAAATCACTGCATTATACAATAAGTATATCCTTTTCTAGTTAAATAATCATTTATCCAGAATTCATCTCTATAGATCTCTCTATACAGTCCCACAATCCATGTATATCCCAACTGCTGGGTTAATAGCTGTTCTTTCTACATCCTTTAAGTGCAAATTTAGTCAAGGAACTGTCTTTACATGATTAAAAAAGCTTTGACACTCTAACACAAAATAATTTCATTGAAAAAATGCACTTTTTTTTCCAGTCTCCACAGTCCCACGACATCACTGGATATTTGGTTACTTACATTTGGTAAGCTCAGGACTTCAGTTTTATTATTGGACATCCCTTAATTGTGAGTTGTTTTGCACAGCTGGAGGCATAAACATGGACAACAGGCTCCATGCCTGGAGTCACAGTGCTCTATCATACTTAAAGGATGCATTCTCCTGTTAGCATTAATTGCGTGTTCCTTTTTTTCCTCTGATTTCATACATAATTAACTGCTACCCTGTACAGCATTTAAAATCTGCTACGTTTAACTTTTTTTTTTTACATATTTTCCTTTCTCTTTTAAATTATTTTAATACTATTTGTCATTTTTCACAATGCATTTTTCATGAAAAATTACTGTTTGCTTCGTTTAACTGAAACTGTCATTTACCTAATGCTTTAGTAATTTCTAGATGCACTGTATTGGCCTGAAGCTGCTCAAACTCAGCCCTTATGCTGTTGTAAGAGGACTTCTGTCAGGCTTTCCAGATTTTCAGTGGTGTGGGTTTTCAGATTTACTTCTTCATCTTCAATATGTGTCCAGCTGATTCTTAAAAACTCTGTCAAAAATTGCTGTCATTTCACAAATTATAAAGGAAAACACAGCTCTCTACCATGTGCTCAAAGCTATTGCTTGATTTATTTCTTCCACTTAATATGCCCCAGATTATATCCAGTACTTGAATACTCCCATTTCTACTTAGTTTTCTGTCTCCTTTCAGAATCATATTAGTTTATTGTTGCCTCCTGCTCAGTTCCATCTACCATCTTACTTCCTTTAACTCAGGTTTTGAACCCTGGTAATTGTAACCAGCTGGTAATGTCTCCTGGGGTTCCTGCCTCAGTAAATCTTACTTCCATTTAGCACCTGGACACATTCTCCACCTTGCCCACTCTCTGAAGAGCAGAGGTTTGAAAGGAGCAGGACTGGAGCTCTCAGATCCAAAGTTTTCATGAAAAAAATTAAAAGCAAAGCAATCATATTGTGTGATCTGTAATATGGTATCAGTCACAGACTGCAATAAAATTTTCATGTTAAGACATTTCCTCCTTTCTTAAGTCTCTGTGTTGCCAGGTTCAATTTTCCTCAGTTTTGCCCCCAAAAAACAATCAGCTTCTGTTGGTGTTAGGTGAACAAGTTCTCTCTTCTATCGTCTGTTCTCTGATGGGATTTCCTCTGGTGAAGCTCAGAAAGGTTTCCCTGTGGCAGCAGTTCTGAAAATGGGCAACTTTTTTTGGTCATTACAAACTTCTGTGTCTTTTATTCCCTTGAAAACCTATTGACTTCTGCTTATCTGTCTCCTATACCTCTTGTGCTTTTTTAAGTTCTAACTAAAGGGTTCTACTATATATTTTTCCCTCCTATAAATAACTAAGTGGCAGAACTTAAAGAGCTGTGGATTTGATTTTTAATGGCATTATCCATGTTGATTTAAAGTATGTAAAATTATACATCCACCAAGTAACTGCCTTGCAAGGGAGCATAAACAATTTCACTACCTAGTATTTTATAGGCTTGCTGCCTGAAAAAAAGTCATTCATTAAATCCAAAATCTGTAAATTTACATTAAACTCTTTCAGGTGTGTTTGAAAGTGTACTTAGCTATGGGTAATAAATGGAAAACATTAATCCCATCTAATTAACTTCGGTCATACAGGAAAACTTTAATATTAAACACTTGACTTTTCCCTCTGTGATTCCTGGCTGTGATGTCATCAGCATGAATTATGAGCATGACATGTCAGGGAATTTAGGCCAGCAGTTGAAACTATATCAAGAATATTCTAATTTTTTTTATTATTTATTTCTGCAGTAGAATATACCCCATGCTCTCTGGCAACTCAGGCAGGAGTGGCAAGTGCCATCAGGTATGGGGTATCTGTTGTAGCCTGGCCCCTCCATAGCAGAAAAAATGGGATGGCTCCCAGATGGCTCACTGACACAGGCACAAGAAAGCTGTGGGCTTGTTTCCCAAGGACCCAGCATCTGCTCAGGTGTAATCCAGGTGGAGGCACAGTAGGGACAGCATGCTGGGACAGCACAGCCTGGAGGTTATGTATGATTCAGGTGACCCACCAGGAAGCTTACTTAGGCACAGATGTGGTGAAAACTGAACCAGCAAAAGCCATTTTGCCCAGGAAAACCCTCTGGAAAAGGTGAGTGCTCGCTTAACACAAAGCAGTTTTTTTATTTTGTTGGTCTAGTCCAGTCTAGAAGGTAATTACATTTGATGGGGTTAACATGTATCAAGGATCTCACTGAAGGTCCAATAACAGTGTTTATAGCTGTCAAGTGTATTGACTGAAAACACTGATTGCCACCTCCACCACTACCAAGCCACTCATGGTCTCCAATCAAATAATTATGGACAAGAGGCACAGTCATCCCAGGCACTTGGCAACTTCCCATTGGAGAAGAGGCATTTTTCCCTTCTTTTCAAGCTGATTAGCCTTAGACTTGTAGCTTGGGTATGAACCTGGGGAACTCAGGTTAACAGTTTCTATCTATTCCTCAGCAGGGTTGCATTCTATGAACACCCTTTCAGAGAAATAAAATCAAATGAATGTTTACACAGTGCAGAAGGAAGGCTGCAAACATTGTAAAGGGAGTTTGTGATTCCTGTGCTGTTTCTTTTTGGAAGATTGTGCTTGGATTTTGTAGTATCTGCCCTGCTCTGAAAATGCTTTAATATTCTGATGTGGGGAAAATAAGGAATGCAGCACACAGGTGATCTTTCCTCAAAATATATACATATATATCTATGTATAAAGTAAATGAAAACCCACATTTTACTAAGGTAAAAGGTGTTCTTGGCAACTTAAATTGGGAAGTAAGTGGGGGAAAAATAGCTCTCTTTAAGAAAAGTAAGTGAAGTAGGTGCAGGCAGTGACTTTAAATTGGACATTAAAGTAATCCAGGGCTATACTTTAATAAAGGCTAGTGCTGGGAATTCTTATGGATTTTCTAGCTCATTGCTGAGATGACAGAGAAATACAATAAATGTTCTATTACTTAC
Source organism: Heliangelus exortis (assembly GCF_036169615.1). Classification (NCBI taxonomy): domain Eukaryota; kingdom Metazoa; phylum Chordata; class Aves; order Apodiformes; family Trochilidae; genus Heliangelus; species Heliangelus exortis. The sequence continues at coordinate 4,493,571 of NC_092425.1, forward strand.
ACAAGCTGCTGGTTTTCAGAAAATTAGTCACCAGTGACCTTTTACCCTTTGTCTTGCTGTCTTTCTCAGTAAAAATACCTGATCAGAATCAAATGCAGCCCTGCTGTAGGATGGCATCCCTTGCACAGGGCTGCCCTGCATTCCTGTGAGTAGGACCCAGCACAAAAAAACCTTTATTTTCTCATTGTGTAACTATAATGTTGGGGGGGCAGGAGGGGAGAGGGAAGAGACAGAGGAAGAAAATAATGTTTTCATCACTGGTTTTTTTTAACTGCAGAAGAAAATGAAGGCACAATTCTATGTTTCTTTCTAAGTAATGAATCCCAAACTGTAAAACATAACCAATCAAATTGCTCAGAACTTAAATTTGAGAGCTATGACAGAGCTTGGTGATATCCCAGCCCCACAAAGCATAAACCTTTGTGTTTGGTTGATTTTTTTGCTTTTCTTCAAGTATCAAACTGTGATGTTGATATTAGATACAACAAAGTATACAGACTTTTGCTGAAGGGGGGGGACGCTATATTACTTGGTGCTTACCAGCCCTTTGGTAGAATTATTGATTAGTTTTCCAGTTAGCAGTGAGACCTCCTTCTGACCCTATTTTCAGGGTCAGTAGATTATAATGCAGAAGCACTAAGAGACCAGCATCCCTCCCCATATTGCTTTTTGAAGGGTGTGTGGACCAGAAAATCATCATTTTATATCTATAAAATATATATATATACGTAATATGTAGGTTTATATATGTGTATAATCTATAGATGTATGAAAAGAGTAGGGCTGGACTTTGATCTGCAAATGCAAGTATAAATTATATATCAATTACACTGACATTTTGCTGTGCAAACAAAATATAGTTTTAAAACTGAATTTTGTCATGAGTTGTTGGGTTGTTGGTTTTTTTTTTGAAATAGAAAAGAAGTACCTCATGATTCAGCACAGTGAGGAAAGAGAGATCTTTGTGAAAGAGGAATGTGGAACTGTATCTGAAATGGAACTATTTTTCTGAGCTCATTAGTACAAGAGCTCTCAGACACGAGCAAGTAAAACACAGAGCTGGAAGCTCAGCCCCATTATAAGAACTCTGATGATGTCCCATGAGCAATCTGTTGGCTTCCATCTTGTACTGTGTGTCAACCATACATACCTCTAATTAAACAAGAAATCATTTGTCAAACCTTGCCGGACTTTTCATATCCAACATTTTCCATGGCAGGTGTATAGCAGACAAAGAACAAGGACAACATGGAATACCTAAAGAATGCTTTTAGTTGCTATTTTTGATTGCTATTTGAAGCTTACGTTTGAAATCCTTGGTCCTGTAAAAGGATAAGGACTGGAGTCAGGGACTCAAATATCCTCACCCTAACACCAGGACCTTGCAGAATGCTTTTGAACTCTGATGCTCCCAGAGCTGCTGTAACTGTAGGAGACAGCCCTACGGTCCCGGTAAGAGCCAGACTGCTCTTTTCATATTAAGAAAAAGGAGCTTGACTTCTAGCAGCTGCTGCCTCTTGTTTTCTGCATTTCCTTAATTGAACTGCAGACCTCAAGGAACTAATTAACATATTCCATGGTAATTGTGAAATCATCGTCTGGGGAAATAAACGACTGGAAATAACTCTGAGGGGGAAAAGTCAGGCAATGTGTTGCAGGTCACAGAGTCTCATCTACATCCAGCAAGCCCTAGACTGCAGGGAGTAGCTCAGCTCCTCAGGAGATATGATGTGGACACCACTTTAACTCCCTCTCTGTTGCTGAAATTTCCTTCTGAGGGTTATCAATACTGGTAAAATCAGCTTCCCAACTGTTTTCAGCTATTGTTGAACCAAAGGTTCAACAGGTCTCGTAGCAAAAATGCCAACAGTGTTGTGCCAACTGCTTCATATCCTCACATATTCCTCTTTTATTCCAAATCTGGGCAGTTATTACATAGAAAGAAATTAGTGAACAGACTCTTCTCTTGCATTGGCTTTTTAGCCATGTTCAGATTTTAGAGTTGTTCAACAAGTATGACAAAGAGAGTATCAAAACACCATCTCTTTAATTCCTTATTTCCTATTTTTTACTGGTCTATAGTCTGGGCCTCCTGTGTGATACAGAGCTCTTAGATTTGAAATTGAGACGTGACGCCATATTTGTCTCAGCAACAAGGCACTGGATTTCAACATCCTGGGTTATGGCCATAAGATGATCATAAACCCACCCTTAAGTGACAAAGATTATCTTCTCCTCTTGTTTTTCTGTTGAAACAAAAGCAATTTCTCTTTCCTACTAGTATCTTAGCATACCTGGTTTCTTCTGGAAGATTTTCTAGGATTCCTAAAGTTTCCTAGAAATGTCTAAACAATTGCCATAGTGGCCTCCTTGCACCTGCAAGCTAATCAGATCAAATAACTTCCAGAGAGAGTCAGATTCATAACAGAAGTGAGCTGACGCCAACAGACTTGGGTGCCATAGTGAGCAGCTGGTCCTTCTCCAAATATTCTGGAGCACAGGTATCACCCAGCAGGCTGTCATTACATCCAGCACGTGTGCAGTCAGTGTTGAAAACAGGCAAACAGCTGCTAGGTGGATAAGAGTGACCATATCCCTGCACACACACTCCTTCATTTCTTCACCAGCTGATACTCAAGGGACCCTTCCCTTTCATGATGGTTGACAGCCCCTCATGTGTCACTGCCTGTGTTTATATGGCCATAGTCACTTGCAAAAACTACATGATTTTCTGATGTGTTCCTCCCCAAGAATGATGCAAATATTAATGAAAACATTAACAAATTTACCCTTTTTTGCCTCCTCTTAGCAGCACAGAATTATTCTGAGCCTGTCTTTGGCATGAAGTCGTTCACAAAATTTCAGTTTAGCATCTCACCGTCCGAGCATTTTTCTTTCTTTCTTTTCCTGTCATGGGCTTGTGAACCATTCAACAAAGAGGTCACTCACTTGTTGTGACCACTGGATGAAGGCAAGAGACCCTGGCATCCGAAATCTTGGGCAGGGTGACACTTTCTGTCCTAGAGCCATGCCAGCTGAGCTCTCCCTACAGCTGGCACATCTGGGGAGGTGACTTGTTACTGCATAGGAGTGTGTGAAATCAGAAATTCATGTGAAGCTCACCTAACAAAAAAGACAAGGCAGACAGTCAGTTTAATAGGCACCTAAATAAACAAAATAAGTTGTGTTTCATGCACTACTTCAGGCCAATTTTCTCACTTGACTTAATTTTGCCATCCTCTTGCTATGAGCCTTCCTGGAGCTTAGGTTAGTGTTGCTAATAATTTATCTTAAAACCTATCATTGCCTCCTTTTCTTTTCAGATTCAGGAAAAAATATTCTTCATTAAGGGCCATATGTATGCTAAAAAAGCTGTAAAGAAGAAAATTTTCTTACAGAATTATGAAAAGTGCAAAGTCTTTTTCTTTTTTTAAAGGAAAACGCATTTTGTTTTCTTTTGCTACTCATCACCCTGAAAAAAAGTCATTGAGAGGGCAAGGCCAATTCTGCCTTTCTTCCATTGCCATTCTCCATACCTGTTTTCCCTGCTCCCATGGGGCAGTTATAATAAATTTGATAAATGGGAATAAGACTGGGAAGAATGTGCCCATCTGTAACAGTAGGAAGGTAGGAGGAACTTAAAGTGGCCACTTGGGCACTGACTATTTCTCAGATGCACATCAGCTTTATAATAAACTAATCCACATCATCTCTTACCTGAGCAACTGCAGATTGAGACCCTATCAGCATCCCATCACAGGAATAAGGCAAAAATTTAGTCTCAATAACATATTCCTCCTGGTATCTCTCTGCTGATCAGAGAGGATAATCCAGAGCAGAAGTCTAATACCACGTTTCAGTTGTCTATCTGGAGGGGTCCCTCCTACTCCAGCATTTGTAGCAGAGACCAGGAGCTCTGGCATAAATTGACCCTTTTGATAAATCTTCCTGCTGTGGAAATTTAGTGTGAGGAGCATTCTTTATTTCTAATATTTAACCTATAACATTTTATTCCTTTGACTCGACTGGAAATTTAATGATTGCTGCTTGAGAGCATAGTTGCTCCTGTGTGAGGACAGGATTTTTATCATAAATTCCTAGTAACAACTTCTTTCTTCACCTTTCTCTGTTCTCTAGCTCAGTAGATAATAGAGTGGCAATTATGGTTATTTAGGACCTAAGCCTGAAAACCCTTAATCATGTGGATATTCATTGCTCCCATGGTCTACCTATGTCATTGATTGTGCTAGTTTATTTTTGGTGGGATCAAGTGAGTGATTATAAAACAAGTAAAAACCAGAGAAAGGTGACAGAGTCAATTTAGACTACAGAGAAGTGCTTACATCCTGCATCTTATGGCTCTCACCCCAAGTAATCTTACCCCAATCATAATCATTTAAAAGGCTTCTGAGGCCTGAACTGAGTTCTTTGGACTTCAGGAATATTTCCAGCACTGCCTCACACGGACTCCTTTGCTGACCAGTGTGCTGGTGACCCTCCTGGGGACAGATGCAGGTGGGGATAGCTGCACCCACTCAGATCAAGCCTGAGGTCAGACTCCTGCTGCCAAACTCCTACATGGGCTGCTTAACACCTGCTAGCCACTTGGGCTTTCATTTTTAAGCTGAGAGCCACTCCTAGCCCAGGCACTGTGTGCTCCTCCGTTGCAGCAAGGTGGCTCTCCCCACTTGGTGTTCTGGTTCTGTTTGGCCCTTTTGCAGTGGATGGAAAACCCAGACACTTCTGTAGGATGGAGGCAGGAGAGGCTGGGGTGGGGAGAGCTGAGCTCCTGTAAATCCAGCCTGAGCCTGAGGCAGAGGGAGGGGTTTCCCCCTATCAGAGCTTTTCCTAGCAGGGGTAGAGAGGGTACTGCACAAAGGGATCCCCTAAGCCCTTCCCAGTGTCAACCTGGGGGAGCAAAACCCTTTCAAATGTGGGCAGGAAACTGGGCACACAAGCAGCTCCAGCCAGGGATGCCATGGTTCCAGCCCCTACTCCACAGGGAGGAGAGACACAGCTGGTGGTCCCAAGGGGGACTTTTAGGGCTGCCAGCTCAGCATCCAGCTTCCTGAAAGATGGATTAAACAAGGCAGAGCACGAGTGTGCAAACCAAGCAGAATTAGGCATGGGTTCTGGCCAGAAAAATACAGATTTGAATCTAAATCACAATCTACAACTTTCCCAAAGGGAATGTTTAGATTCAAGGCCATCTCTTAAAATAAATAATGAATAAATAAGGTCCTGTATAGATTTCTAACTATGTCACTTTATTAATACTATAGATTTTTCAAACATGGAGGGGCTGTAAGAATTACATATACATTTCATTAGTAGGGAATTTATGACTACAAAATTGCACTTAAGGTTCGTGCTAACGCTTTATGCACCCTTTTGACCCAGTCCCTCTACTATATTCTGCCCCATTATTATTTTTCATAAGTCAGGAAACGCTTTCCATATGTTTTGCAGCATTATCCAAGGGGAGTTTGCAGCTGTACAGTTCATACTTTATCATGTTCATACTGAGTGAAGTGCAGACCCCTCCTAGTGACAGTACCCATCTGAAAGATCATAACAACGCATTTTTGGCACGTTATTGTTCTACTTTTGTGTCAAGCCTCCCCCACGGAACAAAATTTTTTCACAGTTTTTATTAAAATTTACTATAAATGAACAGCTGAAAAAATAAACAGAAAAGTCTGTGTGTATCTTATTTACTGTCATCACAAAAAGAATATCTGTGCTGGAACATTATAACATAACCTAACAGCCAAAACTAACTTACAGAAATAAGCAGAGACATTAGAAAGGTTGGAGGCCACAGGAGTTCATTATTTTCAGTAAGCTTAAAAGGCAACAAAGAGAGTGGGGGGAGAGGGGAAAAAAAAAAAAAGGCAGGAGGAAAGTTAGGAAGGTACATGGGAGCAAGGGAGCTGCAGGAGGAGAGAACTGAAACAAGAACTTGTGTGGCACAAGGCAAAAAAAAGGGATGAGTGCCCCAGTATCTCTGCTACTATGCCTTTCTTCAGCAAAGTCAAGTCTCTGTGTTCAGCTTTCCTCTAGAAAAATAAATATATTGAACTGAGAGCCTCTAAATAAAAACCCATCCATATATTATCTCAGCTGATTGTGGCACTGCTGCTGGATTGGGATATCTGAACTCTGATAACACAAGTTATTCTGTAGGAGACATGAGTTTTCTTGTGCAGGATGGCTTTTAGGAATGGTGTCTGGGCTTAAAATGTTGTTTGTAGTGATTCTTACTGATGCACTGTGGTCCAAGTCAAGATGTGGTCTAGGAAGCTGCACCTCTGTTAATGGTTTCTCTGCCTCCCTGTGCTCATGAGTAGTTTCACCAGATCTTGAATTTGATCTCCTCAATGTGCTTCAGTGGAAAGAGGTTTCTAATCATAACTGGAAGGAGATAGAGCCAAAGAATCAGTTTTAGAAAACCCCGCTGAGCTCTGTCATGGCAGAGAGACAGTATAAATGCTCCCCTTGAGTCTGCTAATGAAATGCCTGGCAAAGCCAAAAAGGGCAAAGAAAAAATAGAAATCACAGCTGCAATATCAGCTTGAATAATAGATCTAGGAACCAGAGAGTAATAAAAGATGAGCAAGAGGTCAGAAATAACACAATATGAAGGCAAAAGGAAAGGGAAGAATGCTTTCCAAAAAGTCAGGCAGAGAAGGAAAAACAGTGCTCTGGGTCCCATGAAATTCTGACATGAAATGATTTGAAAGCAGAAAACTAAAAAATGCAGTGAAGCAAAAAGTTGATTAATTACACACATTTCGTAAACTGTAAATTTTAAACCTTCTCAGCTTCATGCTGGGAACCTTCCCTGTAGAATCTGTGCCAGAGGCCAGGTTCTCAACACCAAGCCTCTAAAATAATTCTGAAGAGATACTTACATGTGATACCAAGTATTACCTTGAAAGTTCAACCACCTTTTTTTTTTTTTTTTTTTTTTTTTTTTTCCCCATTTGGGAATTCTGGCATATAGCCTCCAATTTAGTCTAGCCATAATCTCTTTGTTGGGAAATACTTGGCAAAGATCATTTCAGGAGTTTCATTCATCACTGAACATGAAAGTGAAAGAGCAGGCACCTTCTCCTGCTCCCAGGTTGTTGAGGATGGGAAAGAGCCAAGAGGCACCGAGCCCTTTTTGTGTCCCTAAACTAGACAAATAAATACCTGATTTATACCAGTTATCAGAAAACTATTTTTATATTTTAATAATTTTGCATAACTAATATGTATTATGGAATGACATGAAATTATTTTTTTTTTTAGTAGATGTGGGCTGGTGTTAACAAGTATTAAAGAGCAGTTTCTGTTTACTATAAACATACTTAAAAGCAATCAGAACAATAAGAAAAGTTAAAATGAGCAGAATATACCCATAAATGAATCACATCTGAAAGTTTTAGGCAGTGGTTTGAAAGCTCACTTAAAAGTCCCAGGCTGCATGTCTTATGCAGTCATGGAGTCAAGTAGAGAAGACAAAAAAATTGTTTAGTTTTTTTCTGCCTTGTTTCATGTTTATTCTAAGAAGGATAAAAGCTGAAATGATATATTTAATTAAAAAACCTGATACCAGAGTCTTCATGGTCTCATTGCTCAGCATGGAAGTCCACAACTCAGTGCTGGGGCCAACACATAACAAGGACCATTTCATGAATGAGAACCAGACTGAAGAAAAAAAAGCATTTTATAGGTATGAGAAATGGTCAGTTTCCTCTGATGCTCTCTTGCAGCCAATGGTTTATCTCTGCTAGTGAGGAGTGAGGCTAGCATGGGGAGACAGGGAAAAGAGGATGATAATAGCTGGAGGGCAACAAGTCTTTTTCAGTATGTATGCAACCTCAACAAAATTATTAGAACCAGCTTTCCAGGGTTCTGGTTTAACCAGAACTCAAATATACACTCTCTCTTCACTTGAAGCACATGGAGTATAATTTCTTGAGATTTTAGGGACTATTTTTCTGCCTATTTACAAAACAAAAAAACCCTGAATCTCCATTGGATTCCCCCTCCCTGGAAGTGTTCAAGGCCAGGTTGGGTTGGGCTTTGAGCAACTTGGTCTAATGGGAGGTGTCCCTGCCCAGGGCAGAGGGGCTGGATCTGTAAGGTCCCTTCCAACCCAAACCATTCTGTGATTCTATGATCTTTAGCTCTTTGTCACCTTAGATGAAAATGGGCAAGTATATGCAAAATTGTTTCTGTGTCTGTTGAAAACAAAGGGAACCAAGTGATCTTTATGGTCCCTTCCAAACCATTCTATGATTGATCATTCTATGTCTTTTTTGTCTTATCAATAATAAGAAATTATTTAGGGAGGATCAGGAAAACAATAATTATTCCTAGTGAAGCAAACTCAGTATTCAATATTTATTATTTTTTCTTAAGTGTTGTTTCACCATCAAGAGATATGCAAGTTCCCTGAAAAAGCTCCCTGTGTGACCTAACAGTTTCCTGCACATAGTATCATTTCTGAAAACAAGCAGCGTGCAAACATTCTTAGCTCATTTTGTCAATTAAGTCCTGAATCTCCGTAGTTAGAGATTATATGCTTAGGTGAGTTCAGAATTTAACACTGATATACCAGAGAGTGATCTTTAGCTCTTGGTACTGTTTAAAGGAATCTGCTTTGCTTCTTATTTGGTCCACAAAATGGAGAACGTGCACGTGGTTTTGGCTTCTGCAAAGAGGGCAAGTGCTGTTGTAGAAAATGATGCTGCTGGAGAGAACAGCAAATGCCTTATTTACTTACTCTTTATCGCTGGAGGCTGACTTGGGGTACATAAGTGGTTTATGCCCACAGGTCAGGTTTTATGTATGTTGAGCTTTAGAGTTTGCAGAAACCTTCTGCTCAGCCAACAGATGAATTATTCGCACCATGAAATGGAATAAGGCAGCAATAAACTTTGTCTTGGCTTTGTCTTGCCTGTGTTTTCTCAACAAAACAGGGCAATGAAAGAAATGATCCCCCTTGGCATGGGCTGGCTGGAAGGGGGTTGATTGAGGGGATAGGTGGAAATAGGCAGCTCTGGTGAGAAAAATTTCCTCAGTTTTTAATTCCTTTAGTCCAGCAATCCCATCTCACAACACTGAGATGATCAATCATTGTTTCTTCCCCAGTGACTGGGGATCCCATAGGATAAATCTGGATGTATTATTGTCAAAATATTATATGACAAAAGAGGGTCATCAGTACACAAGCTAAGTGAGGAGAGCATAAACCGTGATTTTCAAAGTTGCATATGTGTCTTCTGAGTCCACCAGAAAATGCTATTATGTCACTTGAACTCTTCAAGCAATTTTCACGGGTAGCCTAAGATAATGAATAAAGAGAGAATTAATTTACAACAAAGTCTGTAAGTTGTTAAACCAAGGTAGGAGAATGAGGTTATTTGTCCTGCATGCAAACATACCTGTGCATAATGTCTTGACATTGCACACAATGTACTATATTGTTAATTATTTGGATAACTCTTACTCTATAACAGTCTAAGTGATTGTTTTCCGTTTTAATAATTAAAGAATAATCATTATTAGAAGGGCCATGTGTATTTTCACACCATGCAAAAAAAAAGATTCCACAAAAGGCTCTGTAGCTCAGAAAATTCACCCCTGGTTAATTCAGTTCCTGTAGGAGAGGGGTACTTGCTATCTCTATTAGGAGCTACAGCCATCCAGATAAATGAAATTATTTCCACAGTCTTGTATAAGAGGATGGTTTTTAAAAGCTGATGATCTTTTAATGATGGAAAACCGTATGCCAAAAGTGCTAAAGCAAAATATATAATAGGAAGACCATTGGGGTTATCATCTGAATGCTTAAAATGAATGACTGGGCTTACAAATTGTTTATGATTATAATGTCTGAAGCTCTGGTGAAAGGACTGGCTGCCCTAATTGATTTTTTTAAATATGATTATATTTAGCCACTGAGTAATCTTTATTTGTCATTGATAGTGCAATTCTTTGGTAGATCCTCTGGAAGTACTACTGTATGTCTTTTATTACTCAAAGATACAAAAATACACTTTCCTGCAGGGAATTTTTTCTTTTTTAACTACTGTTACAGTTTTCTTTCAACTAAAGGATAATGCACTAGAGAACTGACACCAAGCAAAAAGAAAGAATTGCAAACCACAGAAGGAAGCCCTTTAGCAGTCCTCAGAAAAAAAATGTTCATTTGGACAAACCAGCCTGTGAATTTCTCCTTTTTTTCCCAAGGATTTAATTTAAAAAACACATCTACACTGAAAAAAAATACGTAGAACTGCTAGCTAGGTGCAGGATAGGCTATTGGCTTAATCCCATGCTGTTTATCCAATTAATTCATTGGGAAATATCTTTGTGTAAAACACATTAAGTTAGGCCCAAGTTCATCTTCAAGCTTTGATCCAAAACCACAGAATTAATTAATAGTTTACAAAAATAAGTATCTGTGCCAGTATGCTGACCTCACATACCTTGGTACTTTTCTTGTGTGAGGAATTTTTTACCCTGAGAAAATAGTACAGCAGTCTTTATTTCTAGCCTTGGATATATATTTTTTTATTAAACATATGTAAACCAACTTTCTTGTAAACTAAAGGTGGTTATGCAGCTGAAGTCCTGTTCTTCTTTCACTTCTCCTATTCTCTCCATTCTTCACACAGAGCCAGCAACATTTAAAGACTTATGAAATAAATAGTAATAGGAGTTTGACTTAGGCCACAAAATCAATGAAGTTCGAGAAAGCCTAAAATTATGGATGGAGACTTCAGGTTGTATTATGTTACTCTGATCAGTAAAACAGCTTCTTAATGCAAAATCAAACATTATGGAAGATCATTATACAACTACATGAGCAGTTTGCCTGTGTTTTGCAAGAGACTTTTCAACTTCAGCATATTTGAAATGGTTTAATTCCTTCAGAACCAAACAGGATCTGGCAGCAAGGATTTCCTGGTAGATTGACCATGGTTTCATCTGCTCAAAAATGTTACAAAGTACAATAGATCTGAATTTTCAGGGCAGTAACATTTTACTGCTTTATTGAAACATCTTTCAAAAGTTTGGCAGTCTGGAGATCAAAAACTGATCTGAACTGATCTCTAAGGATGTCTAAGGATAAATCTCTCCTTATCACATATTTTAAAGTAAAGTGGTATTGTGGTTTTGGTCCTGGTCCTGTCTGTCTATATCCCTCAGACTAGCGAGAGATTTCACACAAGTACACATGCAACAGATTTGCAGAAGTACTGAACATCTCTTTTCACAAGGCATTTATTTAAGAGTGGATTTTCAAAATGTCTCATTATGGTAGGTGTCAAATTTTTTGAAACCTGTCTGTCCAATAAGAGCTGAAAATCTCAATTCAGATGTGATTATTGTGGCATCCTAAAAACTCTTGCTCTACTGTGCAGCAGCCTTGCAACACTGTCACACACATCTACTTTTCCTCCCAGACATTTATCAATCTCAATATCATGGAAAATAACATTTTATTTTCCTGTCAACTAATATGGGTCTTTAGGGGGGGCTAAAACAGGACAGGTAAAAGTTTCAAGGCATGTATAGCATCTTGGTCTTGCTTCTATTATCGCTCTGTATGTCCTTGTTTCAAGTTTCCTAACTATCTACAGCAATATTGATGCAACTTGATTAGCCTGCCAGCTGCACTTAGAAGGATGATGTCAAAAAGAGGATCTATTGCAGCCTTCATGATGACAAATATAAACTTCTAGAAATCTCCTTGGCTTTTCCACCATGAATGCATATAATGAATTGATAAAAATCTTAATTGTAGACATGCCTGACATCTATTTTTCTGCTTTGTGGAAGAGGGTGAGATAGAAAAATAGGCTCCTTTTGGATCATTTGGGAAGAAATAATTTTAGAAACTTCTAACATCACAGTGCAACTACCCTTTTTTTGTACTTACTCCCTTCTACTTCTTTCTTTCTCCTTCTCCCTTCCTCTCTCTCTTGCATCTGTGTGAATTTAAAAGATCTTTTGTAACAAGCAACCTTCATAACAAAGATTATGGTTTCTGCAATAAACTAGCAAGGTTCTAACCTTATGGAAATAACTGCAGTGAAATGGTAAAGGAAAGGCTGAACACTGAATGTGCATTAATGTGACTTAACCTTTGGCAGAAGTTTTACCCCTACTTGGGTGAATTAGTGCACGAGGACTCTACTTGATTAATAAGAAATCAATAGCCTCCATATGAAATACAGACAACAGCAATATGTATGTGTATATATATATATATATATGTGAGCACATAGGCAGCTCAAGTGTTTATATTTTAAATGAGTACTAAACCTTCAAAGGGCAGCTTTGGTGTGGTTTTAGAGAGAACAAGCATGGTGCATTAAGTGTTTAACTGTATTAAATGTTTTGGGTTTTTTTCCTGTTTGCATAATGATATGCTGTGTTTGTCTTAGAAGCACTGTAAAAATATCAGTTATCAGCCATAAATATAGTCCTTATAAAATGATACTGCTTTCCAGAACTGCTAATCTGTGTTAATGCCTCTTCAGCATGGGTCCTGTAACAGCTGTTAGAATTTTGTCCTCTGTAGGTCAGAGAGAGAAGATGGGAAAATCCTTAATAAAATGTTGTTAGAGGCTACAGGTGGGAAATAAAGAAGCTCTTCTGACCTGTAATCTTATTCCCTCATAAAGTCATGGAGTGCACAGCAGCTTCTGTGGCTGAAATTAGACAACACGCTTGCAGCTTTTCAATCTCAACTTTTGCAGTTCAGTTATACCATTTTCAGTGAAGAACAAATGAAGGATACAGCAAGCACTGCCCCTGACCTTCTTTGCTGGTTTTAATAAGCACATTCAACAGCATGAGCTTCTCTGTCTTAAATGAATTATTATATATCCATTGGAAAGAAAATACAGTGGTGTTTATCTTCTGTATACATTGTACTGTTAAATTTTAATTAACTCTCAGCCTCAGGTAAAAAAAAAATATGCTAATTTTAATAGTCTTATAATTACTGAGGGCCAGATTCCACCATCCAAATGCAGATAAATACTCAGTCTTACACAGAGCCTCAGCAGCTTCAATGGAGCTAACCAGAGGGAAGGGGCCATGGCCATTCCACTTTCCTTTTGTAAGGATTGCAGGAAGGAAAAAATGGAAAGGTACACTAAGCAGAAATCAGTAATTCTGCAGTGAATGGGTAATCTATTGCCAAAATTAGATCATGCTATGGAAAAAGTATATTTTTATGTTTCAGATACTTTAAAATGAGCCTCCTATGGATTTGACTTTTCTTTTTAAATGATGGTTTTATTCCACACATTTTTATATAGACAACATATACTCTGGGTATTATCATTCTTGCAGGCCTTACCTTTGCATTCTTTCTTTCCCTTTGATATCTCTGTTGCTTTTCATCAGACTACAGTACTGTGTTGTATGAAAAGGAATTTTTTTCTCCCATTGTTTTATTAAAAAAGAAAGAAAAAACCCAACAGTGCAGAATAACATGCAGGGTAATACACATCTTCTATAGCAATTCTTATTCATTCAGCTGAGAGAGAAGTATCTTCTAATTTAAACATTTGAGCTACTTGAATAAAATGGAGCCAAGGGTAGAGTGATGTTTCTTTTTATACTATTTTTATCAAAAGTTCAGAACAATTTTTTAAAAAATATTCAGATAATACAATGTATAATACAATCAAGCATTTGCAGCTTTGAAGTCACAATAATTTGTTTAAATATAACTGTGTGTAATTGCCTATTAGTAAAATGGTGGAGGATGGCTGAAATATGATATAAAATGATATAATTAATTGGCTCCCAATGCAATGAGTTGTCATTTCGGAAAATTTAATGTCACCAAACCTTTTTCCAATAGCCCAAGGAGCACTATTGCTAATAGACTTCAGAGCTTGAAATAAATAAATCTTTGGAATCCTGTTGCATCTCTTGGGGTGTGACATTTGACAGTCTTTTATAGCGCAGAACGAAACAAGTTTGTGAGCTGGAATTCAATTGTGGTGTATTGATTCCTTGCATCAGTCATTATTCCCCCCTGATTGACAGCTGAAAATTGGTTACGTTAAGTATTTCATATGTTATATTGGCTGACATTTGCTTGCCTGCTCCTGTGTCAATATTGTTGTAAAGATCTCCAGCTCTATGAGATAGCAATATACACTGACTGTGGCTTTTGTGTGATGTTCCAGTGTTTTTCCTGACATAATTTAAGACATATTAAAAACCAGCAGCATCTTCCCTCTTGAGAAGCTTAATGCCAATATTATTGTCTTCCAAGGGAAGATCATGTATGCTCATAATCGGGTGCTAATTTCCACCCATACGCTCATGTTTAGGCATTAGGCACTATAACTGTAAAATTGAGCCTGCTTGATTGATTCATGTCAAGCCTCATCTCAGCTCCTGCAGTGGAAGTCATCCAGCTGACCCTTTTTACACTAAAAGAAGAGATTTGTGTTCCTTTCTTTCACCTGGAACCATCAAATTGACTGAATAATCTGTAATACATTAGTGCTGACATTTGTTAGGCAAGAATTAAACAAGACACAGTAATCATTCCCCTGAATAAAAATTGTGTTTGATTTCCAGCAGAGTTCTATTAAAAGGATGGCACAACCCATCTCCTCCAAAGTGGGGAATAGTGAATATATTCTATGTTAATGAATCAAATTAACACTTTAATAACAGATGGATGATCTCTAGCTGCTCCTGACAAAAGCTGCTGAGGAGGTTTGGAGAGGAATGTGGTTCTTATGTCTACCATGAGGACCAAAACAAACCCTGTGGAAATGCTTCATGATGAACATTTAAGGGTGAGCACAGTAAAGTTTGAACATCTACCTAAAAAGAGAGAAAAGGGAGAATGATGGTTGAGCTGGCTACAGCTTGAGCTGGCCAGCCCCAGGAAAATCAGTTCCTGAAGTCATCAGGGCAACCTTAATAAATATGACACTGTAAAAGGGTGGCATCAGCTCCCATGTCCTCCATAGCCATAAAATATAAAGGGTGGGGTAATTTCACCTGAAGCTGGTGCTGGTGCATCAGCATACACATGGTATAAACAGAGTCTGACCTAAAGTCTTGGAGGTCCCAGTGGCACTACTGCATCTGGCAACATAAAAATAGGCAGCTGAAGGGATGGCCACTGCTTTTCTGGCTGCTCTGCACTCTGTCAGGCAGTCCCAGGCAGTAGCAATTATATGGTTGTACCATATGTCTGACCTTCTAAAGATAAGGTGTGCAGGAAAGACATGAAAAATATGAAAAGTGCTATTTGGAGAAGCACGTGCTGGCTCTGTAGATGACCTGACCAGCTTGTACCTCTCTAAGTTTTTTTGAGAGGGACTGTACATTTAAAACCTTTGAAATAAGTTATTCTGTTTGATGTTAGTCCACTCACACATTGCCATGTTTTACAGTGTGGATGTTGAACAAAATGGACACCTCCAGGTTCTGAAGAGGTCAATTATAAAAAAATACAGAGACAGAGAAAAGAAATCATGAGCTAAATACTTCTCTGGAACTGAAACACCTGGTTGTCTGATGGGGTCCTCGTCATTGCCTTGTGTCCCCTGTTTTCCTTACCTTGTAATTAAGGCTGTATTTTTTCCAGCTGGGTTCTTGTAACAAGCTGATGGCAAAGATGAGCTGCACCTGTGGCCTTTTAAGGCCTTTTAAGGAGGTGGAGGGGTAAGCTTGGGCTGGTTTGGGCATTTGGTCTTAGTGGTGGCACATGCTGCTTGTGGTGAGGGCAGCTGCCTTAGGGTAGGAAGGAAAAGTAGAGGATTTTTATACTTTTTAGCGGTGTTTTCTGCTGCTTTGGGGTGGCTGGAGATGGTGTTCTTCTGGCAGCTGTCTTGGCTGAGAAATTTAAGATTTGAAGGTACTCAGAATAAATTCTCTGCAATGAAAAAGGAATTAACTGAACGCTGAGTGGACACATCAAGTTTTGGATGGTGATAAGATGTGCTTGACCAGGAGGGCTTCAGATGCTGGTGAGTGGTTTTGGGGTCTTGTGAGGATGGTGAAGGCTGTAGTGAGAACTTTTTTCTGGCCTCTTTTCACTTGGTCTGGGCTGCCTCAGGAGGGAGGGTGGCTTCTGGCCCAGATAGAGTGTTTCTCCTTGGGTTTTGCCTTAGGAAATGGTACCTCCTCCAGTAGGGCTTCCTTCTAGCCTGCCCCAAACACTGCTGTGGGCTGGTTTTTTTCTGGAAAAGTGCTGATACTCAGCAGTTATTCTGGCTCTGCCCCAGCAGAGCTCTTCTAGCGTGTACTTATTGCTATTGTGGGTCCTCATTTGTGGTTTGGGCTGCTCCCCCTGGCTTCTGGCTGTGCACAGCAGCTCCTGCACCAGTATGTGTGTTGAGAGTTCTTTTGGGTGCTTATGGTGCAGAAGAAGAATTTTTCAGTGTTTGATTAAATATTGGAGAACCTCGGAGGCATACAGCCCACTGAAGTGTTCCATACATGAAAAAAAAAAAATTAAAAATCCAGCTTCTCAATGCAGACAGCGGTTTTTTGAGTATATGGCTTCTTTGAGTTTGCTTGGGGTGCCAAGGTATCTGCTGAAATGACTCCCAAAACATAAAATTTTGAGTGTTACTTGCTGTCAGGCTTGTAATTTCCCTACTTAAATTTCAATTATGGAACAAACAATTGCACTCTTACTCCTTGTGCTCTGCAACTCATTAAGTGTTTTGAATATTTCATAGTCCCAAGCTGTTCATGTTAATCTCTGAATATATTGTTATAAATAACTAATAGGGGTATAATGAATCATGGCAATGACTTTTGGAATATTCATAGCTAGGAAAAAAACTATGCTGAAAAATACCTTACAAGGGGAAATGCTGCAGCATTGGCCCATTTATCCAAGGCAAACAAGCACTGCTTGTGCTTTAGACACAGCTTCTGGTTTTGCACTACATTCAGAACATCAGCTTGAGTTTTTTGAGAGGGACTGTGCATTTAAAACCTTTGAAACAAGTTATTCTGTTACATGTTAGTCCACTCACAACATTGCTGTGTTTTACAATGTGGATGTTGAACAAAATGGACACCTCCAGGTTCTGAAGAAGTCAATTAAAAAAAAAGAGATTGGGGGGGGAAAAAATCATGGGCTAAACACTTCTCTGGAACTGAAACACCTGGTTGTCTGCTGGGCTCCTCACCATTGCCTTGTGTCTCCTGTCTGTTTGCAATTGGTAAGGGAGAGGGGAGTAGAAGGCATTCAAAGCAGTAGAAATCACTTTTGTAGTACTTTATTTTGTGATTAAATGGAAGAGGCAGATGAAACAGAGAATGTGAAGGATTCTGTACTTGCTCTTTATATATATGTATATCTAAAACAGTAGAAGACATAGCTGAGATTATAAAATTGTCACCCCCAAAGGTATCAAGAGTTTGATGGCCTGACTCAAAATGCCAAAATCCTAATCACATCAGGAATCTGTTCTTTATTTTGAAAGATTTAGAATTAATTTCTACAGAAAAAATAGATTCTACCAGACTATCAATGTCATACAATTACAACAAGTCATTAGAGAAATTATTGTTGCTGGGCATTGCAAACCCAAGATATTTCAAAACTGGCAAATCACCACCAAGTGTGCAGCAGCCACAGCAGAGCTGTGTGCACAGCAAACCAACAAAACCCCAGTCCTCAGGAAAGAAATGGGAAGGAAAAAAAAAAAAACAAGAACCAAAAATAATAGGGTGGGGCATTATCATCTCATTGGTGATGAGTGTCTTCAGGTGGTGTTACAAAGGTGAAGGTAATGCCTGTTGCTCAGACAATTACTTTATGGGCATGGGTATGTTGGGTGAGGCAGGAATATGTAATTAAGGCAAGCTCTTAAAGTTTTTTATACAATAATTGTATAAAATTATTATTTATAATATAATTGCCCAGGTACATCAAAACCAATGAAGTGCTGGAAAGAGCAATATTAGCAGTAAAAGAAACTGTTAGCAAATAAATTTAGAACTTCAGTTATACAGCAATGAGAATGTTGTTCTGCTCTGGGACCTACACCTGGGTGGAGTAAAGCAGTTTCTAGTACTGTTGACTAAAAGGGAATTGAAAAAATGTGCTTGGACAGGCTTGAGTGCTGAAATTTTGAGAAATGCCAAGTGCATAATGGGGAATGGGACTAAATTACAAAAAATTATCCATTCTGTGAAAAGAAATTTTTTTATAATTAAGTGATAAACTAAAGTGTTTAACAGCATCTAATAGGTGTGTTACATCTATGATTTCAAAATCAGTAGCTTACTTTTTATTGTTTAAGGGATTTTGACTGGATTACTAGAAGTTTCAGAGTTATGACTCTATGAATGAGTAAAAGAAATTAGCTGCTTCTTTCACTAGAACAGAAATTATGGAGTAAGTAAAACAGTGATTCAGAGCTCCTGATGGGGGATAGAGTTTTAAATAGAGTGGCCAACTTGTGAAATGGGGAACTGTAAGGAGTTAAAAATATCAGACGAATAAATATCAGTTACAGTAGTATGGTAAATCTTAAATAATGTCCATGGATGCAGCTAAGCTGCATAAAGGAATTGGTCCTTGCAGTGAAGAGACTTTCTTACCTGAAAGTCATAGGGCTGTGTGATGTGCAAGGGATGGTAAATTTGCTGAAGAACTGGAGGGGTCTGGAGGTCCTGAGATAAGACAAAACCAATCTAAATTCCATGAAAATGCTCTTGGATAAAGAATAAGGGTGGAGTCATACATTGCAGTACTGTACTGTAACTTCTTCTGAAGCCAGAGGGAAAACAGACCTTCCTAAAATAGCTTCCTAGGGAGGTAGCTGCCCTTATGAGATAACTTTGAGGTGAACCTCAAAACACAGCACTAGGAGAGGACGAGGGTGTTTACAATAGGATATTTATACTGCTGTAGATGGAAGGGCCCTACCATCCACATTTTGCTTCTAGATCAAGATGGGGAAAACTCCAGCTGCCTGGAGTTAAGGAATTCACAGCCCACACCTTAGAACATGCCCAAGCTGAACTGATCCCTGAAATCCCAGGAATGCCATCAATGAAACTTTGGAATTAATGGGGAGGGAAAAAAAGATGATCAACTTTTGAGTTTGATCTCCTAGTGTTCTATTGATGAAACTAATTGTTCTATATGATGAAACTAATGCTGCTTACTTGATATACAGCCATGACTGTAAAACAAGAAGAAAAATTAAATGTTCTGATATTCTCCTATTAAGATAATGTCTGCCAGGTGCATGCCACATAAACAGCCCTGTGCATGTTGGCCTGGAAAAGCTTGCAGTGCCTCCTCGGTTTCTTGTGACAAATGGGAGTTGATACAAGAACAAGATAAACAGTGCAGAAAAATAGCAAGTGATGAGCTGTAGTCAGTAACATTTTCTGTGAGCATTTCTGTGAGTGTTTTTGTTTGCAAGAAAGTCCAGGTGGAGTGGCATATCCCTGGCTGCATGCAAGAGTTCATGCCATGAACCTTTGCAAGACAATCTCAAGTTCCCCACTCCTGTTTATAAAAGGTTCAGTCAATCGATCCAGGAACAAAAGCAATAGTGTGTGTCTTAGGTGAAGAGTTAGCTGCCAAACAGCACAGAACAAACAGGGCAGCAGGTCTGCCTCTCAAGGCAGCTCCAGTCTTTGGTTACATTGAGTTGGATTATCAGGGCATGGACTTGGGCAATGCTGAGAAGCAGATCAGAGGGTCAGGTGAATGAAAGATTTCTGGCAGACTTGGGTTAGAAGCATGCTAATACAGAAAACTCCAGGTTGTTTGCTTAGGTTTATTGTTTTTTCCCTTCTGCTCAAGTGGTAAGGTTTCTTTTTTTCATTTATTTGAAAGAGGTCTGCTTTCTGCATTCTGATAAAATTAGGATGCCTTCTGATATAATGCTCAGTTGATTTGGAGAGGTCCTGAGCTGTGTAGTCACCAGAGGGATATCCTTGGATGTCCGATCCCTTTCTTGATGCATCTGAAGCCAATGACAGGATTTGCAGGCTTCCATTTGGTGCCCAGTGAGTGGGTTTCTCTCACCCAAAGCAGTCACCTCATGTCGATTGGGGGAGGAAAAAAAAAGGAGAGTTAGAAGATGGCTAGGAGGTAAGTCCTACAAATGTTTTCTGATGATCTAGTAGAACTAACTCTGTGCCTTTACAGAATGGACTTGGTCCTCTGCAAGCAGCAATCTGCTCAGTCCAATGCATGCACTTTATGCCCACTATTAAAAACAATTCTTTAAAGAAGCCATCCAGGGCCCAGCCTAATGCTCAGGGTGGGTTTTGGAAGCCTGCAGGCACTTCAAGTTAGGCACCCTGAGAATACTTAGTTACTTGGTACTGTGATACTTTAATTCTTTAATGGAATTAGCCCCAGTCATCAATGCAAAAACATTACAGATGACAAATGAATTTCTCTTTGTACTTTTTGGAGTAGCGTGATACTTCAGTGTGGATAGATGCAGTTCCTGGTGGCTAATAGGAATGTAATTTACTATAAACTTAATGTAACCGATCACAGCCAGCCAGAGGAGGATGCTCATAGCTACAAGTCCATATAGAGATGTGTATTCTCAGGGCCATTATGGCCCTATTTACGCTTCTGAAATTTTAGAGTTTCAAGCATGAAACCCCTGCACAGAACAACACAAAACTGGCCCTTAGGAGTTGCATCTTAGAGCTGATGTAAAGGTCAGCTCTGGGTGCCATTTTAATAGTATTCACTAAGCAACCTATTTGTTCAATTAGGCTGCTGGCACCAATTTGGTTGGGTTAGAGCTCAAGGACTGCCATGGAACCAAGTCAGCTTTGTAACCACATTTGTTTGCACACATACCACTGCCTCAATCTGTGCCCTTCACCAGCTGCAGCTTAGGATGTGCCAAATACCCTAAAAGTCTGAGTATGGGCAGAAGCAGAGTGTCTGGGAGAGAAAAAGGAAGAGGCAGAATATGGGGAAAATGGTAGTGATGGGGGACAGTGTGGTACATGTGGCTGCACTCTTACTGCTAATCACTATAGGATGGGAATGCTTTTACAGCATCCTTCCAGCTGCATGGACTATCCTGGCATATTAAGTACTTGTGGTTTTTTACATTCCAGTTTGCTACCTTGAAAGGTGGCTGCTCAATATGTGTGTGCTCATAATAGATGGAATATGCCAGAGAACTTGCTGCACTGTAGGCAGAGTATATGTTTAAATAGAAATCTCTGAGCAATGTGTGAAATAATATACTTAACACAGAACTAACCAAACTTGAGTTTGCCTATTATTACCCAAAAATCAGAAATCCTGTACTCCTTTTCTCCTAGAAATATTGCATGCTTTTAGTAACTCGCCTCACACTTTAGACATTGCAGATTACAGTGTGGCATCACTTTTCTTCATCCTTTTGTCAAAGACAGAGCCCATCCATCTTCAGTTAAAGAGCAAAATGATTTATTGTCACAGGCTGCAAGTACTACTTGTACTAAAGCTTTATCTTGTCATCAGCCTGAAAGACTATTCCAATTAATGCCCATTTGCACTTGCTCTGTAGCTGCTGAGTGTGATGGGCCTCAGTTTCTGTAGCTGCGATCTGATAGGCAGTGCTTGTCACTGGAAATTTAACAGGTTATTCAATGCTAGCCAACAAAAGACCCATGAAGCCTCATTTCACACCAATTACTATTTAACATATATCCACAAATTGATTTAAAAGTTATCAGAGACCATGTTATAATCTCACCACAAGAGTCCCTTCAGCCTGGTCCCATTGCATCCCTCCCCATCCCTCTCTTCTGTTGCAGAAGCCAGTGCTCCCCCTTGCAGCTCTGTCACCAGGCCAGGACTGCCCCAGTGCTCTTTAAATCCAGTTTTAAAAGGAGAATTTTGGGGTTTTGGCTGCAAAAAAGGTTGCACTCTACAGGGTCCTGGAAGAACTGGAGCACCTGTGGTGCCACAGGGCAGCATGGCTGGGGCTGCTCTTCCCCTCCTGCTGTCACCTCAGCCTTTCAAAAGCTCCCCTCTTATTTTTCTGCTTGGTTTGGACACCGATGAATTTTTAGATTTGACAATAGTTCACATAATTGAACTGTTACAGACATTTGCTTAGCACCTCGGGTATTTTCTTTCTGACAGAAGAACAGGGGTTTATTTTTTGTTGCTATTGATTTCAAATATAACTGAACTGCTAAATGCTCATCTTTATCTTGAATTTCCATCTAAATTGTTCTTTTATTCTCTCATTTATACATATAATTTGTAGAGAGAGGTTTTAAAGGGAGAACTTTATCTGTAGAAACTAACAAACAACCCCAAAAACCTCAATATGAAACAGCAGGAAAGTATGTGGCATAATTTTTAACCAGATTTATGGAAAATCAGGACAACTGTGGGGTGCAAATAATGCTTTGTTCTCACAAGAGGAGAATATATGCTTTTTTTTTCCTTGGGTGTCTTTTTAGTTTTTTGGGGTTTTTTTCCCCATTTCTAAATTGCCATGAGAGTAAAATTGCCTGCAGCGACTGGTGGGATAAGTATTCCCCGTCCATCTCCTGGGTGTCACCTGCTAAGGTGAGGAGTCTGCAAAAGCCTGGACACATTATGTATGGGTGGCCTTTTGTTTATGACAGACAAAGGCAAAATCCTCTGGATTACTGGAAGATATCATATAACACACAAGATGGAGTTACTATTATTCTTTTCTAAGACATATTGTGTTTCCCTTGGGCAGAGAAAAGAAAGTGCAGCCAATCCTGGGAGGGTAGCTCCTATTAAAGATTTATGCAAGCCTGAATTATTTGGCTTTAAACTTTTTTCTCCTTTTAATAAGAAGGATGCTTTCTTTAGGCACAGCACACTGAAGGAGATGGTATCACTGGTAATCCTTGGCTTAGGCAAGAGCTCTTAAATGGTTTGAATTAGGCAGAAGAGGAGACTGATTTTTATTTTTTTTTGCACTCCTTTTTCTTGTTGCTGCATTTAAGGTTTCATTGCAAGATTTCCCACTGAAATGGCAATTTGGTGGGTTTTTGCCTTCTGAGTAAGTCTTTTTTTTTTCGTTTTCGGTGTATTCATTCAGTGAAATAGCTTTGAAGCTGTTGAACTGTGTAAATGTTATATTAACATTTTCTTTTGCAATTATAGGCATTTACTTGCTCTTGTTGAAATAGCTTTTTCAAGGGAAGAGAAAAAAATCAAGAAGTGAAAGTACACAAAGAAATGAAAAAGTAGCCGTGTGCTCGATTTAATTTTTGAAATAAATCACTTCTAATTTACACTTCTCTAAGATAGTGGTTAAGGATAGACAAACAAAGAATACTGGCAGAAATAATTTCATTTTTTTCCTTTGTTACAATAGATCATTTAATTTGCACGTGTTTTGTTTGCCAATAGAGATATGTCCAATGAGTCCTGCTCTTTGAATTTGTTAGGTCACATGGAGGAAAGCTCCTGGAGGCTCCTGCCCACCAGCCTGCAATTCACAAATTGCAAAATAGCAAGAAATAGCCTGAAATAAAGATGACAAATAATGTGAATTAGCTATTAGTCCAGAGGGTTTCAAGCTCCTGTGGCTTGATTAAATTAAGTCTAGTGTGCTTAACTCAGAGTGGCAACTGATCCTTCAGGAAAAAGCCCTGTATAATCCAATAGGAATTATAACTTTTTATGGATTACTGAAAACATCTAATATTCTAATATACTTAATAGTTGAATTTTTCTGTGGCATTCTGCTGGGTGATGTTACAAGTTCAATGTAATGTAGTAATTTCTGAGGATAATATCACAATGCTCAGATTAATCTCTCTTCATTTACTCTCAAAACACTGTTGTATGTTTTCCACACTAGTGGTATTTGAATATGATTTACCATGTGACTATCTATAGCAGGATTTCTGATGGAAAGTGTAACTAATATTTCAGTGTTAACACAGTGTGTGCGATGTGGCCTCTTCTCTCTTGCATCAGTGGTTAACATTTCAACAGATATATTTTTTTTTTTTTCCTGATGCCAAGGCAATGCCAGGAGCACATTTGTGTTGTTTCTGTTGCTTAGCAACTGTGATCTCTTCACTAGGTCTGACAGTTGCTTTCTCTCCTGGAGAGCAAAGATGCAAGAAGGACAGATGCATTGATCCTCAACACATTATCAGATCTTGTCACACACCCACTTTGAAGAGCTGATAGCATCTAATAATCTTACTTGAGGCTCATTTTACACATCATTGAGCTTTTACAGTTAAACATAGAAAAATGCATTGCCTTGTTCTGTCTAGGCAGGGAGGTCAATAATTAGGCCACTATTCAGCCAAAAAAATAAACTCTATGCTTTTAAGGAGGCTTGGTCCACATAGCAAGGTAGTTCTGTCCCATTTAGAAGCTGCAGACATATCAATATCTGCATTGCTCCTCATCGAGTGATTAGGACTTGGATTCTATAGACCTTTGTGTGGCTCAGCTTCTGTTCGGCAGTATAAACTGCAGTATCAATCAGAAAATAAGAAAATATTCTATTTTAATCCAGAAGAGTAGCTGGGAACTGTAATCACAGTATCTTCATAGGAATCCTTTGCAGAATAAAAGATACCTCTTAAACTGTAGGAGTATCCAAAAGAGAAACACAGAGGAGACAGTTGTCTAAAATTAAGTGCTAGTCTTTGGGCAAAGTAGGTCATGACCAAAGAACTTGCCAAGTGACTGAATATTATAATGAATGAATATTAATAAGTTACTCCAAGCCCAGTGATGCCCAAACCTGCAAAATAATTTGTAAGACTGATCAATAACTCAAGAACAGAGTAGGAATTCCTCTGGAGGTACTTGCTCGAGATTTTGTACCCTGTGCAGTGTGACACAGCCACCACCTGAGCAGAAGTGCCAGCAACCAGGATTATGGACCAAGTCTGTAAAAAGAGTATTACAAATAAAAGGACTAAACAGCCCTTACCTGCAGTTTAGAGGGAACTTGGTACAAACTCGAGCTGTGAAGTGTGACTGTCGATGGTGGCCTCAAGAACAGGGGAGGGGAAGGTGGTGAATGCAGCCCAAGGCTTTGGGAAAAGGGTTTATGCACCAGTTGGTGGGGTGGTAGGTGTTTAACTTCACCAGTAAAAAAACCCAGCAGTTACATAAGGATAATGGTAATCATCTTAGATGACAGCCAGACTTGCTCCTACAGAGGAGGAAACAATGCTCTGCTAGTTCCCTGGAGTTTTTTTGGAAGCCATCAATGATGGTGGCTGCTCCAGGCTGTTACTGGCAGCTGTATCTCACTGTGATCTGAGCTGGAGGCCACCCTGACGCCTCCAACCCCAGCTCTTGGGTTTCCTGTCACAGAAAGCAACTTCAAACAAATACCAGTCCTCCCAAACAGGGGAGGCATGACTTAGTGAGCCCCTGCATCCAGGCCTGAGTTGAGAAAAGTTTACAAGTCCAAGTAATTAAAGCCCTGTTCTAATTACTGAAGGATCTGGGGAGAGCCTTCTGCTACAGCCATTGGAGGTGGAGAGGAAAAGGGCAAGAAAACCCCCAAATGCTACAGGAAGTTATGATACCAAAGGGAAAATACTTTCATGGGATGGGGAAGAAAGAAAAAGAAGAATGAGACTAAATAATAATAAGTACAGAAAAATCTCTGAAGAGGCTTAGCTGATTTGCATTTTTCAATTTAAGAGATACAAATTGGAAAAGATGTTGACAGAAGCCAGGGCAACTATAGGTAGTGTGTTACATTTAATTAAGAGCAGTAGTATCCCTTGTGTACTTCATGAACTAGAATGTAATACTTACATCACTTAACAGCAAGTTTAGAACAGCTACTGGGAGTGTTGTTTTTTTTTTTTTAACCATGTTAAATCATGGTTTATAATTAAATCATGAGATCCAGTGGTACAGGAGGCATGAGGTGCAGAAGTTATGAGCATGTTCATACTTGGATTTGAGAGTCCTAGGAAACAGTTTAAGGGTTTTAGTTGTGATGGGGAAACTTTGGAAGCAAAGAGGATCTGTGTTAACTCTCCACTCATGTCTGGAAGCTGTAAGGGAGAGTAGTATCTTGGTGCAAGCCAAGCATGTGCCAGGGCCACTGCAGTAAGATCACATCTCACTTGAATGCCAGGACATGTTCCTAGGTGCCTTAATTTATTATATACTGAGCTGGAGGTAAACCTTGGCAAAAATACTGAAGCTCTGTTTGTGAGGTGTTGGCCATTTTTTGCACATAGGTTAATGTAACAGTTAACTCGGGGCTACAAAATGAAAAGCAAAGATATTTGACTGTCAAACACAGAAGATTGTGTATTGTGGGACCTCAATTTTAAAGCAGACTTGCAAATTATCAACTCTGTTTCATAAACTTCTGTCAGTTTGAGACCAGAGGCACCAAGAGATGGTCTTTCAAATGAGACTGGAGAAGCCGCAGCAGTCCTTTACAGTCTCTTTTTTGGTGTCTGTGTGTACAGAAGCTAAATATGTTCTATAACTCTACAAAATCAGCATGGAAGCTGATAGAACAAAAATCCTTTAGGTGTTGCACCAAATATATATAGATATACAGCATTACTCACTGCATTTGTGCCTAAATCTCTTCAATTTCCTAGAGTTCAGTCCTGAAAAGAAATAGCTGTCACCTAGAAATGTTTGCCTTCTGTTACTTTTTTCTTTTAACCTGCAGGTTTTATTAGTCAGCCACTCATATCTATTAGGTCAGTTTAACTCCTGCAGGTGCTCACATCAGCACACGTTCAGTCCTTAACCCTGAATCTGCACAGCTGAGAGGGCAGCAGTGCACTCTTTTCTCCTGGATATATCAGATTTTTATATTTTTTTTCCCAATTTATCTTAATGTGATATTTCTGATATGTGAGCTAGCTGGTATCTTGCAGACTTTGTAAAGGGATGAGCACTCTTCCCATGTGGACATTACTGTGGAAACTACTGTCCTGGCTTTGACATCAAAGTACAGCTCTGTAATGGTTACATGCACAGCCAGAAGATTTAATGGGGCATGGAACAAAACACTTTGAATAAGCATTTTTTAAATATCAATGATATTTCTGATCAAACATTGAAACCTCTGGGTTCCTATTTAGGAAGGAAAACATAATACGTGATTATTACCAGTGTTCTGCCTCCTGAGTGGTCATATGTCACTCAAGTCTTCTACATCAATAAATAATTACAAAATACGTCTTCGTTTAACTCTCTAAACAACAACAAAACCCCTAATATGCTGACCAATGTAGTACAAAATTTTCTTGCTAAGATATCTGAATGGCTGTGCTTGGAATCCCTGCTGCCTGCCTTTCTCCCTCCCTCCCCACAAGGAATATTTTGTTTATTAAAGTTTAAGGAATGATAAAGTAGTGTCTGATTGAGCTCTGCTGTTTGTTTATCTGCATTACAATTTGAGGCATGATGATGATAGGCTTAAAGACTATGCTTAATCTCTGTTTATTCTTCTTATGACTTGATATATTACTCAATACCTTAGTGTATTATCAGCTGATGTTAATGGAGCTTTTTATTAGTGTTTGAACTTTTCCCTGTTTCAGGTGGTTTGCCTGTGTTTCAGGCAGGGCTTCTACTACACCACAGAAGCCACTTTTAATTCATCAAAAGCATATGTCACTGTGGAAAACTGTATGTAGTACTACATGAAATAGGTATCTGACTTGTAACCACAGAAATTCCTTTGGGAATCCCAGACCTGGGATGATCTTTGATGTTCTACTGCCTATTTTCTGATCCTCACTGTGGTATAGTATTTTTGTGCACAAATTTGTTAAGAGTAATCGGCAAAAAGTTTCCCAGATGTTTAAATCACACGCCCAGTGTCCTAGGTGGGGAGAGGGAGAGTAAAATTATTAAAATTGAGGGGTTTACTTTATGTTAAAAAACAAAACAAACCCCAGAAATTAAAAGTAATATTTTTCACTAACCAGCATGGGTCATTCTTCTGGTAAAAAAGATACAGGAGCCAAGGTACCATTTCCTTCCTTCCCACTCATGTATCTCCCCATATGCCTCTTTGGAACCAGGGAAACCTGAGGCAGTGTCAGAGCAGCAAGGGGCTGTGCTTAGAGGGCAAAGTTGTGTTAATGTTGGGCTCTGCCAATTAAATCAGGTTAAAGTCCTGTTTGTTGTGATGCAGGTGACAATACTGCCAGAATCTGGAAAAACTGAGGGGAAATAAATCCTATCCATAATCTTAACAAAAGGTGGAACTGTTCAGTGGTCCAAATCAGCCAAATAATGGCACAATTTCATAGCAGGTGTTATGCCATAGTAACAAATCCAATTTTTTTTTTAAAAAGACATTAATGCATCACAAACTTAACTTTTCATTTATGAATCTTGGCAAAGTAAACCACAAGGAAAGATTGGCTTGTTTGCTTCTTGGCCCTCCAGACTTTGGGATCATGTTAATTAGCTGCAGTTGATAAAAATTGAACACCAATGGACATCCATAAAAGAGATGAAGGAACAGAATTCTGTGTGAGCAAATGAAGATTGACTACCTACAGTGAAATGCATCTACATCTGAAAATATGACTTAGTGAGAATTTTATTCTTTTAAATGTTAATTAGTTTTTTTAGCAGACATATATGATAAGAACAAGTTATGTGTAGTTTTCTCAATTGTTGTGCAGCCTTATTTAGGTTGATATTGCCCCTTTTAAGCATTGGATACTTCTCCCTTCACATATGCATCACAAACATTTTACTTTTTCTTACTATTTTATTTTTATTAACAACCTGGTTGTCAGGTTTCATACCTCCAGCTGTTTGTATGAGATCATGGACTTTGCTGTGATTCCCTGGTTACTGCCAAACACATGATGATACCAGAAACTAATGAAGTTGGTGAAATAGATTTTAAAGCATGGATTTATCTTCCTAATGGTATTTGCACATCTATATGAAAATACTGGTCTAGTAGAATAATTTTAATTAAAAAATTCCTGCCCATGTAAATATTCATATCTTAACTAGGAGCTTAGTGAAAGGAAGAAATGTTTTGAAAATGTTAACTAGAAATTCCAGTAAGGGCAAAAAAGAAACACACAAAGTGCTGGTATCTTCTTGTCACCTTACATCACCAAGATCTCTTCTTTGGGTATTTCTGTTGTCCGGTCTCAGAAAAGTCCCCTTTTTTTGTGTTGAAATTCCAAATTAAAACCTGATCTGCTAAATTTCTGTGTACTCCTCTGTCCAGTTTCGGAAGACTTTTTTAGCCTTCTCAGAAGTCTGTAGTCCAGAAAAGATGTTCTTTGGAAGCTTTGACATAAAGCAGGGCTGCTTCATGCACTCATGGCTGAGAAGTTTCTCCCTTCTCAGGTTCTAAACTGAGAAGTTTAATCTTTCTACGTGGTAAATTAAGCAGCACTATTGTCTTAATTCCTAAAGCTGCAGCAAGTTCATTGACTTTAATGAAGGATAAATGAAGCACTTGTAATGCTGAGACTATTGCTGGGGTTTGGAGAAGACAACTGTCTATGTGACAAAGCAAGCAGTACCTTGTCACCAACCAGGAGTTCAGAGTGGGGGAGGGATGTGTTAGAAAAATTACAGTTGAACTTAAGTAGGTGTCAGGAGGATTTTTTTGGGGCATATACCAAAGCCATTGATTATGAGGAGATTTGCTGCTCAAGGCTCTTTATTTGCAATATAACTGAAGTCAACTATTGCAGTCCTAAAGCAAGAACTGCGATTTTCAGAGGTTTTTGATGGACTTCTGTGGAGTTGCAAGCATAAACTTTGAAATAACACTGGATAAGAAAGGCAATATCCTTTCCTTTCCACATATTTGTTGTGTTGCATTCTGCTCTCTGTTACACAAGGTATAAATCTGGAGTTAGCTCCATGATGTTGAAAACATTGATCCCCCCCGTTATACACCAGAATAACCAACAGCAGAAATAGGGCTAGATAACTTATTAAGGTCTTTGGAGGTTGATTCTATCCTTCCCACTGCCTTTTTTCAAACTTATCTTATTATTGGTTAGTTTCAGCAGAGCCTCACATGTCATTTTCAGTGCAATCTTTGCTTATTTTTTTCCCGTGTGGTTTATTTTCCCCTTGTAGGCTGTGCAAGTAGGTTTTGAAACACAGAATGCCAGAAATATCTGCCAAGTTCTTTACGTTCATTCTAGGGGAGGAAGATGATATTACTCTGCATGTGTAGCACTTCTTCTGATGCTACCAATTTATGTAATTTCCTATCACTGATTCAGTTTGCTCTGCTTGTTTTCTGGGGGGAAGGTGGGGAGATAAATGTGGATTATTTAAGCAGGTTGAAGGGATGTTCCAAAATAGCATCACTGGAAGGGAATATACCAATGAACTGCAAGCTGTGAGGAGTAACAGACTTCAACACCACCTGACCTCCCTAGGGAAGCAAGATCATGACAAACCTCTTAAAATGGGGTATTAAAGAAAAAAATTAAGTGAAAATATACACATGTCCAGAGGTCTTTCAATAACTAAGGTGTGAAGTGTACCTTAAAGTCTTGTTTCTAACTGTACAAGGAGTTGTTAAAAGTTCACAAGTGTTTTTAAGAAATGGAAACAGTATCATCAAAATTTCTTGACTTGGTAGAGGACCATGAGAGCCTTTTTTCCTTTTTTAATGCATAAAATGTGAACTTGTTTTGGTAGACAGAACAGGTCTGCACCTTACCTCTGACACGCCAGAACGAGTAGAAAAGAAAGGATGTAAAACATAAAGCAGCTTCTGCAGATGGCTGCTGTGCCTGGAAAGGAACACTACCAGGTAGAGCTGATACAGCCTCAATTACTGCCAAAATTTCCCTAGCACAGCATTAGCAATTTGTGGTTTACCAGTCAGGCTTCCATTCCTAGGCTCTCAAGAAAAAGTGAGTGTATTTTTTACTGAGGCTTTTGACATCTTCTGTGCATAATATGTAGACCCATGGACGGAAAACATCTTTAACATCCATTTATGTACAAATTCATGGTAT
The DNA here is from genome assembly GCF_036169615.1 of Heliangelus exortis. Lineage (NCBI taxonomy): Eukaryota > Metazoa > Chordata > Aves > Apodiformes > Trochilidae > Heliangelus > Heliangelus exortis. The sequence continues at coordinate 4,524,555 of NC_092425.1, forward strand.
CTGTTTGGGCACCAGTCATTCTGTCATGGCTTAGCAGTGAGGGTGGACCAAAAACCCAAGGACAGAATTATTCTCTATTACCTCTGCCTCTCTGCCACTGGGAAGATAAAAGGGGAATAAGGACTGACTTCAAGTTGGATATTAAAAATTTGTAAATGGATTTACTAGCACAGGGGGAAGGCAATAACATAAGGGATAAAGAAAAAAATACAAATATATATATATACACACACACACACACACAACTCAATCTCAGTGCTGGTAGCGATGGGTGCCTGAGGGCCCCTTGCAGCAGGGCTGGCTCAGGAGGGAGCTCTGGTTCATCCCAGCACCTGAAGGATGTGGAATCTGGAGAGCATTTGGAGATCTGGGGGTAAAGGAGGGCAAGGGAAGATCAGAGAAGAGAGGAGTGGCAGAAAAGAGAGGAGGTGCTGGGGTCTGCCTGACCCTGATAAGAGCGTGGGCAGGAATGGGAGGGAACAGAGCCCTCTGTGTTCTGCCCCTCTCAGTCTGAAGCCCCTCCTGCTTTAGTTCCTCAAACTATGACATTATCATACAAGAACAGAAAATAACACTGTACTGAGTCAGGCCCTTCTGCTGATACTACTATCTAAAATAATTTCATTAAAATACATTTCACAGACAATCTGGGTAGCTAACTTCATTTCACTCCAGTTTAAATTAGCAGCAAATGCTGAGCCAAACACTGTAAAATTAGGCAGGTCTCAGGAAAATCAGAGGCTGATATGAAGCCAATTGTTTGTGTGTGGTTTCCCCAAAACAACAGAGGAGA